>NW_005054346.1:4766226-4793754 GCF_000277835.1 Geospiza fortis
CTCCCCCCCAACATACAAAATCACTGTTTAAAAAAAAAAAAAAAAAAAAAAAAAAGAAGAAGAAGACAAACAGGGAGGTAACAAACTTGAGAAGCAAACGTATATTTTCACCACCTGTCAAAAGGATCCAAGTACCTTTCCTAACCAAGGAAACCATGGAAGGTCAGAGTAGCTGATTGCTCCATAGTCTAGGCATGATAAATAGTTTCTACTCTATTTGCAGTAAAATATTCTGTCTTAACTCAGTTTGACTAGACACACAATCTCGCAACATTTTTGATTCCCAAGATGTGTCATGAAACTAGGGGCTAGTCTGAACATTTATGCATCTCTGATATTACAGATATTACTCTCTCATTCATACAAAGCCCAAAACCATTGAAACATTTTAATTCGTCACTGTAAGGAATGAATTTTTTAACCCTAAAAAAAGATTCCAAATAAATGGAAATCTGGTTTCACTCTGCCTTAAGACTGAAACAGAGATATATATCTTTGTATCACAGACACATACTGATCTTCAGCATTTTGTAGGGTTAGTGTATGTACATGTATATTCCTTAAGCAGGGATGTTGGATCAATTAACCCCACTAGCTGTCTCTTCCAACCTTGCTCATTCTGTGATTTTCTGATATAAGAAGAGGAATAGATTCTTGATGCAATTCAGTATATACCTGGTGTCAGTCACTTTCTCTGTGTGATTTCTCCAATATTTAGAATGTTTTTTACCTCTTGTGAACAGGGAATTTAAGAAATAATATAGTATTGGATGTTCTTGTAGCTTTAAATTTTATTTTGCAAACAATTTGCTGCAAGTTTCTAAAATTAACAGTCAATTTTAATAATTAATTGGGAGTTCATTCTTTTTCTCTAATCTACAATTACCATCTGGTTTTATTTCCTTTGAAAGTAACCGTATTGAAAGCCCCAGTAGGTTAAAAAATAATAATGCTAAAACTGCTTAGACCCAGTAAATCATTATTCTTAAGGGACAAGTAACTCTTAGATCACAGTTCAGAGGGATTCATGTTTTAAATCCTCCCAGGTTTCCTGAACCTTTAAAATATTTAAAAATTTATGCCCAAGAATGCAAAACATATGCAAATTGATTGTTCATATGATTTATTTAATGAGAAGGGTCCAATTTTGCCATTTTTAGTCTTGATGTAGAGAATTCACTCTTTTGCTGAGTTCACATGCAATCACCCCTTCTGCCACTCTCAGAATAGCATGTAAGTGGGACATGAGCAGAGCTTTGGCCTCGAGCATGTAGAAGGGTAAAGATGAAATGTTCCCAGCTCCATGGGAATTACAGGAGCTTGTGATGAGATCCAACACAGAGCTGGAGGCCAGCAGCAGAATTCAGGTAAAGTCAAGCTCTCAGAACTGCAATCCAGAACTTTCCTTCTCAGCTCTTGCCTGACTCTGAACCAGTCTGAACCCCATAGATGGCTTATTTTGGGATTGTAAAGTTCACAGTGTAGACCTAGGCTGAGTAGCTTGGATCTAAAGATCAATCAGCATTTGAAAAACTACAGATATCTCTCTGACATTTTGGTGTTGGAAACGTTGACTTTAGGCCCAGATGTGCTGTTAAAGGAGCAGATTTGGCCTGATGTCTTCAGTCGTTTTAACTTGGCAGCACTGAGTGTGCTGACTTCAGTGAAATAACTGATTTAAATCACCTGGGGACCTGCTTCTATTGAGTGCAGTTACTTACAAAGTCAGTGCTTCTCTGTCTAAACAATAAGGCAGTGTCTTGCTAAAAAACTATGTGTCCTTTTGCAGAGAGAAATAAATTGTGAGTTTTCAGGTTTTGCATAGCTACAACATAAATTGTATGACCTTTAAAGAATAGCACAGCAAAACTTTGCCAGACTGTCTAAGATGAATATCAGAAATAATGTTCTTCATGATGCAGGGGTAATGCAGCCTAAGGTAGGCTTGTAGGGCAAAAAAAAGTGTACAAGGAGGTAAGTAGTCCAAAAAGTAGATGAGTTCCTCAAGGTTTAGGATGACTGTTAAAGAATTGATTCAGAAAAGCCCTCTTGGGAAAAACGTGGCTGATAACTGCTGCCTTGCTGCATTGGGATCAGTTTGCACATAAGCAACACTTCAGTCTGATTTGTAGCATACTGGTCTCATATGTGATTTGTTAAAAGCTTGAAATATGTAAGCTGTTTAATGATAATTCTCCAGTGTGTTAACTTCAGGGTTCCTTAGCTTCCCAAAGTCTGTTGTATATTTCCTTTCGTATAATAGTTACAACTTGCTCCTATGCATTTGACCAAAGTAGCTTTAACAGTGAGTTTAAAGTGTGAGAATGGAACATGTGAAGTGATAAAAGATGATTTGAAGGTTGGTAGTTGGATTGGAATAGTTAGAGATGAGGCAAATAATAGGATACTCATCGGATTTCTTAGTTTGTTATGTGATGATTTATTTCTGAAATGGTTTTAAATTAATGGTGTACATAAACACATGCAGCTTTGGATGGCAATAGCATAAATCAGCAACAGTAATAACGACTGTGAGTTCTAGCATGTGTAAACAAGCATATGTGCAATATAAATTGTATTATCTCAATGCCACTGAGGATATAGAATAATCTCACATTTGCGACCGAGTAAAAGCATAAATTTTTGCTGGAGATATAAACAGATGGTGGATACAATGCTGCACTGGATAGCTGAAGTCTGTTGAAAACTGAGGAATGTGAGTGTATTGGTATACATGTACAAAAATAGAGACAAGAATTACGGCTGCAATCCTGAGCAGATATAAATCAACACCATTTCACTGACTGTGGTGGAGGTGTGCTAACTAGCCAGCGCAGGAGTAAATCTCTGTATATAAAACAACTGTTACACCCATCAGCAATCTGATGTTTTACATTACTACTTCATCCAGGAGCATAAAGGTTGTATCAATCTGCTGAAGCCACTCCAGAGAACCATTGTATTCTTCCTGGGATTCAGCACTGGAATCAGGGTGTAAACAGCACCAATCTCATCTTACAAACACTGGGTATGCTTTAATGTCATCGAGGAGCCCTGCTACAATCCATTTGGAATATATATCCAACAGTGGGGCATACAGCAATCATGTACTTTTTAACAGGAGGGAGGTATTTTCCTTGTCATAGCTGGTGAGCCCCGAGGGAGGTGAGGCTCCTGCCATCCTGGTTCCCAATATATGCTGATTCAGTCATTAAAATGTGCATTCATCTTCCTTCTCCCAAGACCTAGCTGTGCACAGCAGGTTTAACTAAATTGCCAATAAGAAAGCCTCTTAAATCATCTGCAGTCCTGACTGGCAGCCTCACAAGCAGATGCAGCAACTGATCCTGAGGCAAACGGAGTCTGTTCAGCAGCAGCTTTGCACTTCTGTGTGCACCAACTAGGTTTGTTTTTTTTTAATCATTAATGGGCCAGTACCTTGAAGACAGCTGGGAAGGGAAAGGTGAGACTATCAGAAAATCCTCATTTCCTTTTCCGATGTGGTACCCTCTCTGCAGCTGTAGGACAAAAGGAACAACCCTTCTCTTAAGTGCCCCTAGCTTCAGGGTATGGAGAACTATTAATCAGCTTGTTCTCATGCAGCAAGGACCTGCAGGAGGGCTGGCTGGAGAAGTGCCAAGGACTGTCACTTCACTCATCCTGAGAAATCTCCTCCCTTCAGCCAAGATTTTAATGGCTGTGGGACATGCCTGTCTGTGTATGTGCATGCATGCATGTAGAAGAGAGAGAAAATGTATTCTCTTGTCACTCTTCCATCTCTCACATACACTGCTGCAAATACCTATTTTTTCCTCTGTGTACACATGAAAAGTGGTTTCAGCAGCTGTTTGCAAAAGTGCTGGAAAGACCTGGTTCTGGCAGGAAGCCCTCACTGTCAGGCATTGTTGGAGTCTATCACGGCAGCCAGATCATCTCTGGAGAGGCATAAAATCCCAGAAACTCTTTAATCAGGTGTTCAAGCTCAGTTATTGCCTAACTAGCTGGGCACGGGTAGCCTTGCTTCTCCTTCAATAAAAGGTCAAGATTTAACTGCAGGCTGTGATTTTCCAGAGGGGACTGTGTCTGGCCCTCCTTGATACAGGGCTTACCATCAATCCCATGAAAGCATGCAGCAGTTTGCTCCACACTAATGCTAGGGTTAAATTATTGGTTTGTCACTCTTCCTAGGATGTGGTGCCTGCACTGGACAAAAGCCGAGAAACCATCATTAAATTGGATTGGCTCTCTCCATGTGCCAGACATCTCATTGCAGAGCAGAGGCTGTCCCAAGTCCTGCTATTGAATGTTAAGTGCCACAGACCTGCAGCAGCCTTCAGGAGGTGTCAAATACCCTGCATGGGTGAATAACCAGGTGGTAGGTGAATAACCATATGATGGAGTGGCTCCACATGGGTATTTGTGTGTGACACAGTTGCAGTGTCTCTCCTCTCACATGTATTTTTTCCTGCGGAACTGCAGTAAAATGTGAAGAGGTGGCAAGTATCTACTTGTCTTAAATTGTGCTAAAAACCATGTGCTTTTCAGCACCTCTGAGAAGCTATAGACAAGTGTAAAACCTGAGGAAAAAATTGAGAAGCATGTAGTACTCAAAATGCATTTAAAAAAAAATCCCTCCTTGAATTCCAAACTAATCCCCTTAATCACATAAGCTTATGAGATCTGGAAAACACGAAAAGGAAAAAAAGAAATTAAATGTCTTCCAAAGAGGTACTCAAGATAGAAGGACTTTGCTAGCAGATTTATACATTGCCAGACAGTAACTTGTCTCTAGCGAGATCAGAAGGAAGACAGGTATTTTAGATCTACAAAGAAATAACTTTACTCTAAGCCACTGAGAGGGAGGCATGTGGTAAAAAATACGAGCCCAAGGGAGACCTCATGAAGAACATTTGTCAGTATAATTGGTGTCCTAGTGATGAAAGCATCAATAGTTGATGGCAGTTAGTGGAAAAATTATTTTGTCTCTTTTGTGCCATCTTTAGTTTGAAAAAGATTCTCTGTTTGCAGACAAAAGATTTCCATGCACTTGGTATTAGCACCCTATGTCTGATTGCCTGGTTCAGTTTGCTGACTTTTCTTCCTATAGGCAAATGTTCATTACATAAAATGGCAGATCAGAGATTCACAGAATCAATCAGGTTGGAAAAGAGCTCTGAGATCATCAAGTCCAGCCTGTGACCAAACACCAACACATCAACTAGACCATGGCACAAAGTGACACATCCAGTCTTTCCTTAGACACTTCCGAGGATGGTGACTCTACCACTGCCCTGGGCAGCCTATTCCAATGTTTAGTCACCCCTTCTGTGAAGAAATTCTTCCTGACGTCCAACGTGAACATCCCTGCTTGAGACTATGCCCTGTCATTCTGTCACTAGATCCCCAGGAGAAGAGGCTGAACCCCACCTGTCTACAACTTCCTTTCAGGTGGTCCTAGGCAGCGATAAGGTCTCCCATGAACCTCCTTATGTCCAGGGTAAACAATCACAGCTCCCTCAGTTGCTCCTCATCAGACTTGTGCTCCAGAACCTTCATCAGCTCTGCTGCCCTTCTCTGGAGCTGCTCTCATGTCTCAATGTCTTTCTTGTAGTGAAGGGCCCAGAACTGGGCACAGCACTTGAGCTGTGGCCTCACCAGTGAGGAGCACAGAGGGGAAATCCTTTATAGATCACTGTAAAGGGTGTAGAAGCTACAACGCAGCTCCAGCAATTTCAGTTTGTTTCCTATGACGAATGTTCGGTGACAAGTTTTCTTTAAAAAAATCAGTCACAAAAAGCTTGAATTAAATACATATTTTTTTCCTATAAAGTAGTGATAACTCCTCAAAAATTAGCACATTCCCTAAAAAGTAGTAGATTTAAATCAATAAATTGTCAATTTGATGTTCCAGAATAAATCAAAGATTAAAGGCTTTTTCTGGGACCATTTAGGAAAAGAATATGAATAAAGGATGTTAAGGAATTTGAACTCAATTTTAAAGCAAATTTATTTTCCTCCTTAAGTTCACAGCTAAATCTCTCTCTTCTGTTGGTTATAAAGCTCTCTTTCTTGTCATCCTATGTTTATTTTATTTTCTCCCAGTTTGTTGAGTTTTTTCTCCTTAACATTGCTTTTCTAGGGGACAGGACAGCTACAAACGCCAGTGTTTCTTTATAGAGAGCAATGAAGCTTCCAGCTAATTTTACTTTTTTAGGCCAAGAAAACTATCTCAGGGGGGACACACCTCTGTTGCACCATGGACTTGTACTGTCTGGAGCTTACAAATCCATCAAACAGGGCACAGCACTGTACAGGGAACCAGTCCAGACCCACGGGCCTGATAGGGACGTTGATGTCACAATATTCTCTTTGCACTCGCAGAGAAAAATTCCTGTCTCCAGCTCTAAGAAAATCCCAGTAGCTGATTTGACATCCATTTCCCATTTGAAACTTTTCAAATAAAGAAAATAGGTGATATTTCACATGGTTTTTGATTAATGTTTTGCACATTATGCTATACCAGGAAATTTTCCAGCTGTGGCACTTGCTTTTTTCATGACCACACTATACTGGTGGCTCATAATCCTCCTGTAATCAACAAGTGCCCCAGGGTCTCCCTCCTTCTCTGTCATTTTCCTATGAAACTCCCAATTTGCAGAAGTTCATGTTATAAGCTCATTAAGTGTATGACTTTGCACATTATGCAATTAAATTTCATCCCATTTCTAATACTCTACTCTCAAGGTCATTTAGTTTTTCCTGTACAATATTACATTCTCCCTCTCTGTTGAGCTTTGTGTCATCACCAAACTTCATTAGTACACGCCAACTTCTTATCAGGGTCATTAATGAAGATGTTAAAAAATCAATCCCAAATGTTTAAGGATTTCCACTCGTGGCAGTTTTTTTCCAGACTAATTATTTTTTCTTTTCTTTTGCTGATTCTGAATTCATATTTCTGTTAGGTGTTGGTAGCTAGCTATAATGCAGGTCGATGAGATTTAGTCTTTGATTTAGTGTTTTTTTTCATGTATTTTTGTCCTGTATTTTAAAAGATTTAGTCATCTTTGGTATCAAAAGGTAAAATAATCATCTAATCAAATTATCACTATCACTACTAAATTGATATTATTTATTGTCCTGGCTTCTACTTAATTTCATGCTTTTGAATATTCACCACATCAATATCTGTGCTAATCTTACATCTAATTCAGATTAAATTCTTGATTCTGGATTATTTGCGTCTCCCTATTGTATAGGTGGGTAGTATGTTTGGTGTTTTCTAGTCAGATGATGCTACTCCATATCCCGTTAAAAATTCACTCTTTTTTTCACATTTCAGTGTGTATATCACCTTGTTTCTCAAAGGAACATATTAAGCATTCTTACACGCAGATGTGGTCACCTCTGTCTCTGTGCATTCCTGCCCATTAGCCATTTGCTCTCTGCATTCATCCCATCAGTGTCATATTTCGTACTGAAAAATGAGGCAAATTATTAGCTTGGATTTGAAGTCCAATCACTATTACGTTTATATTTTGCCTGTACTCATTACACAGAGGACTGACTTCATTATTTATTTGCATGATGAGATTTTCACTACTTATTTTAATTTGATTTGCAAAATCTGACCTTGTTTTTCTTATCCGTTTTCTTATCCATTTGTACTCCTACTGTTTTATTGTTTGGAATAAGCATGGATTACAGTCCTTTGTCAACTCCAAATGATGTACATTTCTTCCTTCCACTGTTACTTCTAGTCCTCTTTCTCCATCATCTTTTATTAATAATCCTCAGTGAGACCACTGGTTTGTGGCACCTCAGTAATGCAGCTGGAACAACAGAGGTGTATGAATTCCTGCCAGCTCTCAGAAACTGCTGGAGCTGACCTTGGTTCCCTCTGGATCCATCAACCTGTGGCTTCCAGAGGAGGGCAGAGCGAGCAAGAATTTCTGGGAAAGGGTGGGATGGTATGAAGTGTGGGCTCATTAAAAACGGACAAAACCTCTTCAAATGTACACTGGAATGTCTGAGGTTTGTTACATCTACCCCAGAAATAACATTCTCTCCTTGCTGCTCTTGGTATTAAGATATTTAACAGAGGCACATCACCACGGGGCATGAGAACATGTTATGTACATAGGCTACTACGCAAGCATTTGGAAATGCTGGGAGAACCTGTTGGCGTGACACGTTTCAAGGAACAAAATTAAAACACTGTTTTATATTCAAGGCTCTGAGGGGTGGTTGAGCATATGCCATGAACATATAAAGTTGCCACCTCTCAGCAGAGAAACCCTAACGTATAGGATATGAATATACTCGCCAATTTAACTTGTTTCCTTTGAGTTTAAAGCTCAATGGAAGAGCAACAATTCACAGATGAAGTGCTCTGAGAATCCACAACTGACTGGTCATTCCAAATTCTGGCTAACTTGCCATAGCCTGGTGGAAGGCATGAGTCCTCAGTATAGTTTCTGATAATTCCGTGCCAGTTGTTACTGCTTATAATAGTAAAAGGAGAATCTTGAAGTACTGACATCCCAGTTGTGGGATTCAGAAGGTCTGTATCTTATCTGTGAGATCTGTCTATCCCACAGATCTGCTAAATTACAGTGAATAAATTTGTTACTCTGATTTCTTTACATTTCCTTCTCTGTAGACTGAAAATATCAATGCTAGCCTATAGGTCCTAATTCTTTAGTGGGGATTTCTGAATCATTTAAAAAAGTGTAAGGAAAGGTCAATATATTGTAATGGTAAATAAGCTAAACATTTTGAGGATTCAATATTTTTTTTTTGAAAGCCAGTGTTTTAATTCTTAAATAACAGTTTATCTTAAGCAAATGCTTCTGTGTCTTATAATAGTAAGAAGTGACACTACAAAACAACGATTTGAGACAGAGCCAAGATAATTTCTACTCCTTTAAACTGGAACGAGAATTTCTCAGCCATGAAGCATGACAGCTATTCAGGAGTCGATTTTTCTGGCTTTGAAATCTGAGTTGTACTTAGCTATGGGATCTGACAAGTTTCTACTGCCTTATATCATCCCTGCTCACCTGACAGCACAGAAGAAGGTGTCTCACACTAACCTTGTCAAGCTGAAACTCCACTGAGAGGACAGTGATGAATGTCATTTTGAGTCTATTGAGCTTGTGGTGGGTGGGCAATGGATAAAGGTTACGTAAATAAAGCAGCAAGAATTATAAGATGAAATATAGTCTATTCAATCTAGTGTATTGCATATAGTCTGATTCTTTGCGTAGTCAAAATGAGGCTTTCTTGACCAAACAGTGATCTTTCCTAAATCAGCTGTCCCTACAAGCCCATGTCCCGGTGAGGTTTTTGTCTACTTGAATTACTGGCCCTGGCAGAGAGTTCCATAGCTCTACTAGGAGGAATATGGTTTTGGGAAAATAATAACCACTCTGCAAGAAAACAATCATCCTTTGACTTATATATCCCCACACCCTGCTGACTGTTCAAGTGAGTAATCTCCAGCTATGCACGAAGGCTCGGTGTATCATTCCTTAGGCGAACAAATTTCAACAACAAGATGAGCACAGTGAGTGATTCTTAAATACTTCTAATGCTGCCAAACCAAATAAAAATTCCTTCAGAACAAGGCTGCTCATTGATGCCCCTCCAAAGGTATATCATAATGTCTTCTTGTGGATCAATACAGTTGTACTCTGTGGGAATATTTTAGTTCATCACATGGTGCAATTATCCATGACCACAGACACAAAACCGGCAATCACTGGCCAACTGAACATGTGTTAATTGGAAGCGTGAATACTCTAAAACAACCAACAGCACCACTTCCTTACATAATCACTGCTTTTGTATTTCCTTCTTGTTGTGCATACCCCTTTGTTGTGGATGCAGCTAGGGTGAGGGTTTTATTCCCTACTTTCCTATTCCCAAACTTTCCAGTTTCCCTACTTCCAGAGGCATTGCTCAATGCCACATGGTACAAGACACAGCCTTTCCTCTAGATCTCATCAATCACTTCCAGTAAAGGGCAGTGCCACAGCTACCACTAAGTTTCAACTCCCTTTTCTTGTCTGTCCTCACTCTTCCTTGTAAAAAAACAAAAAGGGGGGGAGGTTGTTTCATTAAAGCAGCCTGGCAAATTTTTTCACAGTGTTATTTTTGTTAAGCATGTAAAGCAATTCAAGTCTGTATTAAATAATAATAATATATCTTTCAAAAAAATAAACCCTGGTACGTTTCAAAGAAAGGAGAAAGGCATCCCATCAGCAGAAAAGAAATTGAGTTAGACACAACCCAAAAATCTGCCTGAGATTGAAAATGAGAAGTTCAGAAAATGCTTTCAATATCAGAGATAACTGCTTTTTACTGCTACATTTATTGCGAAAAGAGGAGGTAGTCAAGCCAGCTGATCTGTCAGAAAGATGATCAGTCACAGATGACAGAATCTGGCTAGATAGGGTGGATCTGCCACTTTTCTAGTGTGGAATGTGTCTGAGGGATTTTAGACATTAAATCTGCTAAAACACCCACTGAATGGCATACCCTGTTAACCTGTTCTTACCATGTAACCAAGATGTGGTTAAGGACCTATGGGCCCGAGATGCTCTTCTCTCCAGCTTTTGGCTCTGGATCGCTGCTCTCGATCGGCAGAACTTCCCCTGGAATCAGAGTTCTATTCTCCCCTCCCTGCAGGAGGCAATCTGACTAACTTAAAGAGTCTAATTGACTCCATAGTCAACTCTTTCACTAATAAGAAAAATCATGAAGAAAGCTGGAAGAAATATTATTCCCACCAAGCTTTCCCTTGGGAGCTGTGGCTCTTTAGTTTGGCCACATCTCTTCCTCATTACAGCTCTGTGAGTCTAGCCCAAATACATCCTTGGTCCCGACCCCGACCCTGGCAGACTGACTTAACTTTCCATCAGGGATCCTGGACCAGCCTGACTATAGTGGGTTAGCAGGGCTGTCTCTGGGCTAATGCTGAGCCTCATCACTGTCCCTGGACCTGATCCTGACCCTGCCCAGCTAAACTTCCTGACTTCTTTTTGGGAAGGTCACAGACCCTGCTTGTCTTTTTGCCACCCTCTGCTCCTGCCCTTGCAGAGCATCTTGTCCTTGCTGCTCCCTGACATCTGGAAAGCATAAACCCACATTCCTTTTTACAGAAAATAGATCTTTAAAAAAAATTTTGCAGCACTAAATATACACCAAAGCATCCCAGAGGTCACTATCTAAGGCTCTGTGGTTGAATCATGAGAACACCAATGAAGCAGAATATCAAAGACTCATAAAAGCATTTTCTAGGAAGGACTTCTTGAGAAGTCTAGTCCAGTCTCCTGTTAAAAGTGTTAAGATCATCTCAAATAGCTTTGTCTATCTCAGTTTTTGAACATCCAAGAATGAAGAGTCTCTGTACAACCTGTTTCAGCAGTGCATTACCCTCTTTCTTCTCTTAAACTTCACCTCCTAAGGTGCAATTTGTGGTCATTTATAGTTGTAATCAGCACAATACTTGAATTTCTCAAGTTCCCCTGCAATCCTTCAAATCCTTTATTTATAGAATCACTAAAGTCCTTCTGGTACAAAAGTCTGAGTTATCCTCTGGGCCATGTCAAAGCTCCCTTTCATTCTGGTCACTTCACTGCTTGTTTGGTGTTTGGTTTTTTGGGTTTTTTTTAGTTTTAAAAAGATTCAAAGGTTTATAATTTCTTTTAAAATACACATGGAAAATGAGAGCCCAGCAGTACATTTATACCTTTCCAGCAGGCTGCTGAGAGGGTTGACTGCGTATAGCAGGCTAGGATATTACAACATGTGGAAAGGGCCATCATCCTGGGTTCCTGCTGGAGTCCTGGGCTGGCAAGAGAGAGAGGCACACCCCTGGCCACAACACCTGGTGGAATTGCCTTTGATGGATCTAACCATCAACCCACTCACGGGTTTTGTTTAAGAGATACTCAGTTATTCCCACTCAGAACAGATTCCAGGACAAATCAAGTCTCCATGCTGTGCTCCTGGTCAGGGAAGCGGGACCCCGGAGTGAAACAATGAGTAATCCAAGCTGACAGGCCAGTGACCTGCTGACCCTGAGATAAAGAGCTCATTATTGATGCTGTTAACACAGGGAAAAGAGTGATCCAAATCTTCTTAAGTATTTCCACTAGATGGACAGTTTGTCAGGGAGCAAGACATCTTGATTGACATCTCTTGGTGAGTGAAAAGGCTGCATTGGCCAAGTGTCACTTTTATTTCAGTCATGTGACACTTAAGGCATACTTTACCAATTTGTCATTGCTGTATTTTGCTTAAATGCTCTGTTAAGTATTTAGTAAAAGAGATATCATAATGCTGCTTATTCTTTTGGAGTCAAATGGAATTGGAGAACTGCAGAGTTTACTCTTGATGAGGAGTTACTACAGCCTGATATGGATGTTTTGGAGCACGGGAAAAATAATGACAGGGAAAAACAGCAGAAGTGCTCCCTTTCAGTATTTCCTGTGTAAGAATTCTGAATAGAGCCCTCCATACCACTTTCTTTCTGAAAAATTGGTGACAGATTTTGGTAATGCAGAGATGGTTTTTGCTGATGTTGTAGGACCTCATCAACATATCTGAAGAATGTGTTGAGGGACTCTCCCATCAGTTATCAAGCTAATAACTATTCTTTCAGGAAGGGACTCCATTGCTTTGGAGAATTCCAGGCCAACAGCTCTGAGAGGGCTAGTGAAAATTCTTCTCTAAGTTGTGGCAGCACTGAATAGCAACCAACACTGAACACCAAACAGCAAGTGATGCAGCTGAGGAAAAGGGAAAAGAAAAAGCGCAGAAACATAGTTGGGTGCTTCAGACTATGACAGTCAGACTGTTGCCAAGAGTGAAAAATGTTAAAAATCTTATATAATAGACATTTACAACTAATATTATCACTGGATTTCCCAAATGTAGGCTGTGTTCCTTTGAGGCAAGCACATTCAGTTTCTACCTTATTTTTGCCCTCAATGAATCATAAATACTGACTCAGAGAGACGGGAAGTGCTTGATAGCTATTTCTCTTCTGCATTTGGAATAAAGCAGGCACACATTTCTGTCCCTTAGGATATGCTGGATAAAGGACATCTGTGACAATGAAGGATAAGAAATCTGTTAAAGAAGCCCAGAAAATATAAATTAAAGTGGAAGTTGGTGAGGATCTTCCTGAGCATGCTAATGGTTAAGCAATTTAAAGAATGTAGTGTACAAAAGACGGAAGGATTATTGGGTCAAATCCTCATATTTGAAAGGGGCTTGAAGACTTCAGCATTTATTATCAGTTAGCTTAACATTACCAGCATGGAAAACAAGGAATTTCATCTGAAGCAATGTACCATAGAACTTAATTTATAACTCCCCCCGAACGAGCCCTCCCACCCAAAAGCCCCCAATCTTAAACATTTAAAAGACCACAGCATAAAAACTTAGAAGTTTTTGAGGCTTTTTTCTGAAAACAAAATAAAATAAAACAAAAAGGGGTTCATTGCTTGAAAAAGTCTCTCTGTTGACTATCTCAGAGCATGGATTCAGTGCCATATTACATCTTGGCTAAAACTTCACACCATAAGAATGAGGTTCTCTCTTATGATGTGATACATCGCTACTGTCCACATCTCTAGGAGACTTTGAATGGATCTGCTCTTCCTGACTGACCTTGAGAAAAGTATAATGGTGAATAAAAACACCTTTAACCATAACAAATGTCTTTCTATTCTGTCCAGAAAAGGAGAGGAAAAATTAAGGCACAGCTATGCAGATTATTGCAAAAGACTGCTGCTCAGCTCAGCTCACCTTGTCTCTCTACACTGACAACATTTGGCTTGCACTTATGTGTATTTGAATCTCTCACCTGCATTTATCTAACAAGCCTTTTGTTCATGTGTCATAGAGCTAGAATCTTGCCTCAGAATTATCATACTTTATTGCTGTAGTGCCCAGTACAGCAGATAATGCTTCTTAGAAATTATAAATTCACATAAATAAAGCAGCTTAATTAAGTCTCCAAAATGGAGACCAGAAGTCAGCTGTAGATTTTATGAACTCAAGAAACAGTGATGGTTTTGAAAGCTGGGTGGTCACTCTGCAGGCAGTGTCTTATTTTAGAAGTCTGAATGGAGGAAATGTGAGATTTCAGACGGGGACTGCTCAGCAATGTGCCCTCACAACTCGCATTAAAACAAGTGGCTGAATTCTGCATTTCTCAGACAGCTGGGGAATCATTTAACACACACCCTTTAAGGCCTCTTAAAATCCAGTGTAATGAGGGACATGCAGGGATGGGCTGATACAGCCTCTAGATGTATTTCTGGAAGAACGTGCCTCGATATAAAAAAAATGTGAGGAAGATTTGACAGTGTGTTCACAAAGGTAACAGCAGGTTCTGAAATTAAACGAGGCAATAAGCTTTCAGCTCAGAAATCTCCTGTAAGGTACTGTAAAACAGCCACAGCACCAGGTAGTGCGATATCCTCTGATCAAATGAACTGTAGGACATGAGCACAGAAAAAAACTGGATCAGATAAGCAGCCTGCTCCAGGCTGTTTCCCTCTGTGACAAAAATATGTGCTTCATCCCGTGACTTTCCTGCATTGTCTGCCACAGAAGTCTTTTCTTTGTTAAGGACAGAAAACACCACACAGCAATGTGCCACTCCCCACCTGATGATGCCTGCCCAACATTCTTATCCTCAGCAGCCAAAGAGCAGCTGCATCTGCCTGTGTCTGCAGTGTATCATTGTTGAAAGCATTTTAGTTGCTTTCAAATGCCGGGTTGGCTAAACGTAGCTGTAGGCATGAGGTAATTCTCCATGTGAGTTCAGAATATTCAAACAAGTACACCTTAGCCTGTGTGAAACCATGATGGAAAATCATGCACACTAGCTATAAAAATAAACACAATGATTAGATGAAACCACTCTACCTCTGTCTTAAATACAGGAAAATCAAACCTAAGGATCCCTGACTGATTCCACAAGTTAAGTTTCAGGAAGCAGACTAGAAATTTCTATCTTATATTGAATCTATAAATATGTTAGAACCCTCCTAACTGCTTTAGACTTATTCTTTCCATTTTTTTCCACATTAAGTGTCATCAGTAAATTCCAGCATGAGCAGCTTGCTGATACTTTGATTAATACCAAACTGGCTATTATAGTCATAACTATATCTTCACACAGTTATAGCCATTTCAAAACAGTCAAAAAACCAGCCAGTATGGCATGTCATATGCTCCTAGTTCAACATGGCACAAACCTGCACAGCCCCCAGCAGAGCATTGAGCAGGGGTGTGTATCGCATTGCACGCAGAGCCAGGCATCAGCTGAGACACTAAAAGCAGTGGACACACTTAAGCTGAGATAAAGTACAACCCTTAGAATGCTGCTTGTCGCTCCTCAGTCACTTTAAATGTAACCAAATAGAAAATACTATCAATCTTTCAACAGCTACAAATGGAACGTGTTGGCATGTTGTGCTAAAATACCCTTGTGCCGGGCTGTTTTCAACACAGTGTGTTATTACTGGTAGCCTTACAACCAGGGACAGGTGGCAAAAGAAAATATTTACCGCAGGCTGCTCCAAAGAACTTTCTAATTGCTTTTAACAGCAGTGAACACCTTGTTCCCTGGTTTTCAGAGTGGCTGCTATGGACAGAGTTCTACAGGAGACCACACAAACCCTTAGGTCACAGCACCTTGCACCAAAGATACAAGAAGAACTGGATATAGAAATGGGGTTCAAAAACAACCTTTTTTTTTTTTTTTGCATTCTTTAATCTGCTTACATTGAGAGACATCAGTTGTTTTCTTATCTATAAGATTTCCTCACTAGAACTTGATTTCTTGCAAGCATTAATCGAAATTGATTTCATTATGGGAGCTCTTTGGGATAATGGAAATAATTTCAAAGGAAAACAGATACAAGCAAAGGGTGGTTGTCGCCAGGGCGGGATTGGTCTCATTCTCCAGGCAGCAATGTACAAAAAAAGAGGATACAGTCTTAAGCTGTGCCATGGGAAATATAGGTTGGATATTAGGAAAAAGTTTTTTATTGAAAGAGTGATAAAGTTCTGGAATGGTCTGCCCAGGCAGGTGGTGGAGGTCTTTAAACACATCCCTGGATGTAACAAATGACTGGCTGTGTCATTCAGTGCCATGGTTTAGTTGAGGTATTGGGTTGGACTCAATGATCTTAAAGGGCTCTTCCAACCTAGTCATTCTGTGTGACTCTGTGCGTGAAGCAAACGAGGAAAAAGGAACCTGAATACTTCAGGTTGATTCCTTTCTGTATTGTTCCAGTTTTACACTAAATCACAAATCTGCAGTGAATGGCAACTGAAAGGTGAAGACCTCTGTTTCATTTCTCATATTGGTTATTTGCAGAATCTTTATGTTAAAAGACAAAGGAAGACATATTAATTTATGTTACCACACCAAAATTTATCCTCCATTATAGAAATTATTTTCTCATTAATTATTAGGGAAATATCATTTTTATGGTGAGGTTATTAGAAACAGTAATTGGAGTATGCTTCATGTCATAAATTTAGTACATTGTAAATGAGCAGTCATCTATATTAACATTTAAAAGAATCATTCCTACTTAGTAATAACCCAAGAGGTGCAGGACAGGTTCAGTGAATTGATGGAGAAATGGCAATAGTTGATACTTGAAGCAAAAGCCACTTATCCCGCTCAGCCAATAATTCCCAGGAAGAGCACTGTGCCAAGATTTGAAAAAATAGAAGAAGGGTGAGTGAATCTTGCATCTTGAACACATTGAAGAACAGATGCACGCTGTCACATAAAGATGTTGCAAATTTTTCATGTTTTTACATTTGTATGCTATTGGATAGAGCTGGCTGAATACTAGCTGATGTTTAAGGCACCTATCTTCTAAGTTCAAAGATTTCCACCATTTTGGAAAGCAGAATACATGTTTGCTTGTAGCTTACAAAGCACTGGAATGAGAATCAATAATGAGTTTTTATCCAGAGTTCATTTGTGACACCCTGTAAATCAGTTCTGTGAGTTCATTGCTAAACACCTGCAGAATGAGGATCAATAAATGCAGAAGGAGAAATTTAGCAAATCTTGGTCATTATGTTAATTAGCAAAGACAGTTACAAAGGATTTTACCATCTGTAGAAAATTAGAGTAAATAACCAGATAGGATGAAAACAGAGAAATTCAGTTTCAATTAATAGTTAGCTCAACTAATACAGTTATGTCAAAGCTCTGTGGAAATCAGTGGTAGTTTTTAGAACAGTACATATGAATAGAGATTTATAACAAATATCATATTCCCCTGGTGAATCTAGTCTCAAAAAGATCCTAGAAAATGCAGAATAGGTCTATGGTAGGATAGTGTGAAGGTTAAAGCTATGAGGAGGACTAGGCACAAATTAAAAGGGAAAGGTACAACGGAGACAGGCAATGTCCTGAGTGTATGAAGCAACAAAACATGAAAAACAGGCATTCAAATATTTTTCAGCCTATAGATTATGACAAGGAAAAGAACTGAAATGCACACAGAAATGCAACAGACATAAAATAGTACAAGTACTGCGTTTTCTACCAATTAACCTGTGTGGATTGTTGTCACAGGTCTCCACTGAAGGAAAATAGAGTAGTAAATTCCTGAAAAGAGAAGCATCTGCAGCTCAGCCTGAGATGACCATGGAATAAGAGCTATGAATCCTCATGTATTGCAGTCTCAAGCCAGGGCCAGCTGGGTCTCAGAGAAAAGTTCTTCTTTTGTGGCCCAATAAGAGAGGGAGCAGAAGTGCTTCAGTTGAAGGGCAAATGTTACAACAGAAGAACTGCTGCTTTGTAGTGGCATCACAGCTTTTGTAACTGGTTTTACTTATCTGGGGGATAGGACTTGGTATTTACTGAGAAATGTAGTATTAAAATGCCAGCATGCACGTTACACCTTTTTAGTGTAAGTGATTCATATTCCTCTAAATCACTAAAACTATGAGAATATGTTTAGCTTTTTATTGATCACAGGAAGTGAAAAAACTGAATGGCACTGAGGACCTTGCATTGAAATCAAGTTAGCTATGTATTGCAAATTAGATTGAGGGTTTTTTTTATCTTTTAATCCAAAAGCAAAAGCTATTTTAAAACAGATTGTAGCTTAGTGGTTAAAACCAAGATGAGGTCTTGGTTATTCTAAATTATATTCTCATCTCTGAGTGAGAAATCTTGTGTGCATTTAGACAAGTTATTTAACTTCTATGCATTTAAACTTCCTCATACCTGAAAAATGGATCTGCCAAATGAAGACGCTGCTGAATCATTAAGTGCATTCTGTGTTCCAGACATGAAAACTTTATGGAAATGCAAAGTGTTATTACTGAGCTTTGTTTTGAAGTTGACAAATGAGTCAGATTCCTCTAGCTGTCACCCCACACAAAACAAATGTAATTATATAGTAACATCCTAGCTAGGAACATTTATGTGAGTGAAATTCTAGAGTTGCCGCCTGGTATCCCAGATACAGCTTGGCATACTTACACAGGTGTACAGTGGGAATTATGGTAGACTGTTCCCTTAAGATCTATGTTTATTTGGGGTTTATTCTGTCTGTCTCTCTCTTAATCTCTCTCTCAGGTCATCTCCAAAAAGTTCCCAGGTCACTGGGCTAGTCACAGTTTTCACACTGAAAAAGCACCAAAACAAGGTATTTCCCCTGCATTGCATGAAGCAGCGCCGTGGATGTCAGGCGAACTCAGGACAGGAGCTGCATTCCTGTGCTATCCTCCCTTTCCTATCAGTAGACAATGCAGTTCCTTAATAGTGAGGGATATTATGTAAGTGCTGCTGATTTTACTGGTATACATCAGACAAAGGTGACCTGCAACTTGTCTGCTCCCAATTACAAAAAAATGGAATTGAAATAATAATCCTCTTGGATTTGGCAGATTTGATTATACCTTGCTGCCATGCCTTTTGGATCCAGGCTAGCCCTTTTCCTCCTACAGAGAAATCTTTGCCTGCATCCTCACAGGTGCTGGATGATGCTGGAGGGGGCTTTTGGGCAACCAGGAGGAGACACACAAGGCTTGGTATTACAGCTGGAAGCCAATTTACTTCTGTCTGCCCAAGCTTGCTGTAGGCAACAGGATGGGATGAAGGTAGTATGCAAGAGATAATCAGAATAAATGCTCCCAGCAATAGCACCATGAGGAACAGACTGTGCAGACAGCACAAACACAGGGACACTTTAGGCAATGCTCATGGTGACTAGATGCCTGCAAGTGAAGATCTCTGTGCTCTTCTCTATGAGCAATGCCACCTCCTGGTGTCCTGGATCAGGCCCAGGAGAAAGATCTTTTCTACAATGGATGAAAGAAATAATAAAAATGCACTGAAACCCACACAGACACAGGAGCTGCTTCCTGTTTGTGTGAATGTTGTGATTATTGCTGTTTCATTATTGCTGTGCTTCTCTTTTCACATCTGCAAAAATAAACTAATCACCCCTCTTGAGCACCAGTGAACTTCCCGGGAATTGTAGATGCCCTACTCCGATTTGTGAAAGAAATACCAAATGTAAGCACCAATTCTAAAATCTTGGTTCCGCTATCTTGTGTAAGCTCCAGGGTTGAAGACCATGGAATTGCACCTAGCAAAAGAGTGTTACAACATAGGAACTAAGGCACAACATCTTTGTTCTGCATGGTTCAACCTCAGCCTGAACAGTGCTGCCACTGGGGGAAAATAGCTCAGATTCTCATTAAACATTTGCTCAAATGCTGAGACAGCTGGAAATGTTGTTGGTGATGTGAAGTGGAGAGCAGAACAGATTCCCTCATCTATTTCCCATAGCTGATAAACAGTAATGCCCTTCAGTCTCTCCCCAGCTGGCCCAGCTTCAGATGAGTAGCACAGTAATGAAACCTCTGTATCCCATTAGCAGCTCTCGGGCCATCCTTGGTTCACTGGAGGAGCTCCTGCTCCAAGCTGAGATGGATGGCTCCCTCTGTAATGAACACAGAGCCAGGCTGCACGAGGAAGACCTACCTCTATCTCTCTGCCTCTATCTCATCCTTGTGCAGCAGGAACCATGCTTGCAGGGGGGAGTTTTGGTAAGGATCTGGTACCTTTGTTTCACGTAACAAAAGAAAGACAAATGGTAACACATTCATAATTCTAACACCAGTTTTGACATAGTAGGACAAAATGGTGCCCGAGGATTCCTGTGTACCAAGCAGATGGGCCATCCATTATTTTCCCTCAGGTCAGGGGTCATCCTAAAACGAGAGTCAGCAATCATTTTGCAGGGTATAACAAAACCATTTTTTTGCCTGCTTCTTAATCCCAGAAAGCACTACTGTCCTCTACTTTTGTCCACATACATTATCATTTTTGTCTATTATCTGCATCCCCAGAGACCTAATAGTCTTTTCTTCAGTGCAGCTTGATCTGGAGCAGCTGTAAGCTTTGCTGCAGGCAGTGTCTGACAACTGCTTGCCTCTTGGTCAGTGTCGGTTCCCTGGGGGAGGGCAGGCATTCATTTCATTATTAAAGCATGGAAAAAAATCCTATATTCATTTAGATCCAGAATGAATACATAATATTTGGAACAAAGGGCCCATGTTCCAGTCCAGCTGGCAGTGCTTTTACCATTGCCATTCTTCAAGGCTAGCTCCTGCTTAAAGCATGCATTAAGGTCATTTATTTAAAAATAATGGAATGTGCTGCAAAAGCCCTTTTTTTCTCTGTCAGTCTAAATTTCACCTTCCAACATCTCCCATTGATCCTCAAGCACTAAGAGCTTGTGTGGAACAGCACTTTTGTGAAAATAAAGATTGTTCAATTACAGCACTTGGGAGAAGAAAGCAATACCTAAGAACAAGCTCAATGGTGTTTTGTTGTGGTTTTTTCAAACACATGTCCGAGTCTCATTTTGCCATATGTGTTCTCATTCAGGTATTAGGTGAGTGCAAATTTTGTCTATAAATGACCTCCTCCTTTACTAGGGTTAAAATGGAAGTTAATAAAAGGGTTTATTGTTAGCTTGCTACAGGACAGCCTAGTACTTCACATGACTAGCCAAGGTAAGGTAGTGAGCTTCAAAACTGTCCAGTGCTTTTGCTGCAGTTGTCCAGCACATCTGTTTATGTTCCCTTTGATTTGAGACATGGAAGCAAAAGGCTCTGAACCAGCTAGCTCCTCTTGATTTCAAGAGGCTAACCCTGAAAATGTGCAGCATTGTTGAGGATTGGGATGAAATCTTGACCCTGTCGATATTAATGGACACATAATTTACATCAATAGGACAAGAAGAATCTCTGTGCTAAAACACAACTAATATTTCAGCCAGATTGCCTTCTTAGAGGCCTCCAAGGTGAGTAAGCAGATGGAGGCTCCATTCGCCAAAGACTATGCAGAAAGGTAACCAAAATTGAAGTGAAAGGCACTTCAAAGGTAAAATCAAACATCTGTGGGTCATTTGATACCAACTTTTAAAAATTTAAGCTGAGATGTGTCTGAAGCAATGGTAGCAACTAAATGCTAAGCATGAATTCTGAATTACCATGTTCAGAGAGTGGTTTATCCATCCACTTATCCTTACCTTAGATGGTGGGATTATCCTTATTATAATTTATGTTGAAATGAAACCATACCTGAGATTTTTTTAATTCTTTATTGCTAGACTGACTGTTGAATTCAGTTTCTTCAGCTTTTTATAGATTTTCACCCCTTGTGAAATAAGCTAATCCTGTTACAGGAAGGTAGGAAGGATTTTTTTTTTTTTACACTGCTGTTTTTTATATAATCTTTTTGGTAACAGAAGCAGGGAAAAAAATCCAATGAAAATATTCACTGATATCTTCCTTAAAATTTGTATTTGCACAGGTATCCTATACATTTTGTGTAACAAATAATTTTCCTCAACTTTCAGACACGTAAGACAACATTGTCATAAATAGAACCAATAGCAAAATTTTTACCTCACAAGGGTAATTTCCAAATCCTTCTGAAGACATTTTGCAGACAGACACTCCAAGCTGTAAGGTGGTTCTAACTATTTGGAGGGATTGAGACTGTGCCTGCCATCTCTTCATCATTTACATCTGTTTTCCCTCAATGCACATACTTCATTCTAATTACTGTTAATAGGAACTGGTTGTGCAGTCTGAGGAAATCTGAATTAGTTGCTTTTCATTCAGCAGAGATGAAGATGTTTGTGACTAAATAAAACCCTGCTATTCTGCATGCCTAGCACACAGCATTAATTGGGCCACCACCTTGACAATATTGAAAGGGCACTGAGCAAGGGGAGCAATTTTGTCTTTCTTTTGTGAGGTCCACATGAAGGTCAAGAAGACTTGCAGTTGCTTTACTCTGGGAAACAAGAGTGGCTTCCTTCTTGCTTCTGTCTTTCCCTTCCCTTTCATCTCCTACTTTCAACAGCAAAACATGGAAAATATACCCAAAGCAAACCAACCAAGAAAGGATAGTTAAAAAGAAATATTTCAATGGCCTTAGATTCTATGCATTATGATGTCCTTGGGGAAATAAAGCTCATCCCAAAGAAGGCCAGCCCTGAAGACAGGTGGTATCATGCATGGGTTCTTGTTTCTGCCAGCTCAGAGCTCAGACACACACAGAGCTCAGTTACAGTGAGAGCATGTACTGGCAGAGCTCTAATGGCTGCTGGAGTGGGCTGCTGAAGCAACAAGCTGTAAACTGGTACCCCATTCTAAGTCAATTGTGTGCCTATGACCTAATTTAAGATTCTATAAATCTCATTTGGATATTTGTTTTAATCTCACCCTAGCGTCTTTATTTTATTTTTCTTTTTATCTTGACCATCTCCTATATCAACTTTGGCTTTGTTAATCTGCTCCTTGCAAAACCTCCTGAAGACCCCATGTCTCACTGCCAGCTCTGAGGACTGTCCTGAAGGCTACACCTCACACCAAGCCCCTTACAAGGTAAAATGCCCTGGCAGATATGACTGCTGCAGAGTTTCCTCGATCCTGACTGGAAGCACCCACTTAAATTGGCCAGAGAGGTACAGATTTGTATGTACCAGGAAATAAAAAGAGTCAGGGCACAGGCTCTAGCTGTTTCCATGACAACTTGTACTGTTTAATTGCATTTTCCCTGCCCCATGTGGCTTTGGCCCGTGAGAGCTGTGATCTCCATACAGAACTGAAATGCTTCACAAGGCGACACACGCCATGGGATTCTCCACATTTATATACAGATAAAGATTCCCTGCAGTTTTCCTGTTTTACTTTTGGGATAGAAGAAGCCACATAATCATGACCTATGCACTTACTTTCAGGGTCAGAAGAAGTCTCTTGGAACTGTTCAGCTTAATATGGACCTCATCTGGGGAAGGGAATGGGAAATCCAGTGAACAAAGACTCACGGAATGATTTGGGTTGGAAGGACTTCAGAGATCATCTACTTCCAACCCCACTGCAATAAGCAGGGATAACACCCAACTAGACCAGGTTGCTTAAAATCTCATCCTACCTGGCCAAGCTACTACTCTCTAGTCAACCATATATTTCACAAGGAGGGCTGAAGAGATAATGTCCTGATTCTGGCCAAGACAGGGTTAAGTTTTGCAGTAGTCAGGAGGCAGCATGGCTGGATTCTGGAGGTTATTCTATACTACCTCATGTCATTTTCCAGGGCCAGAGGAAGGAGTCACCTCTGGGTCAGGGTAGGGAGGTGGAGGAAGTGGTTGGGTGTTGTTGGGTATGGGAACTCACATGCAAATCGTTCTTTTCTTGTACCTTCTGTACAAGTCTTGCTATTACTGTTCATTTCCTTATATCATTGCTGTTTCCAGGAAATTGTTCCTATCTTAACCAAAGATCTTTACCTTTTGTGCCTCCATTCCTCCTCTCCATCCTGCTACAGGGGGAGGGGATTGGGAAGGAAGGAGTGAGTGAGCAGCACATGGTTAGTCCTAGTGGGGAACATTAAACTGGGGAGTACCATGCCTTGACTATCTCACTTACTCAGTCTTTCTTCTTTCCATCTACCTTCTAGCAGTCCAAAGTCACCTGCAGTTGACTCATATCCAGCAATCTTTCCACCATCTGCACTTCTCTGCTGGCTCTAAGAGTTCAGCGGCACCCAGGCTGTGGCCAGCTCTAGGCTGTGTTTGTTTGTTTGCAGAAGATTTAAAACATGGTATTTTGCTTGGGGCAACATTAGCAAAGGGATTTGCTTTAATATTCTATCTGAAATTAAAAAAAAAAAAACAAAGCATCACTTTAAAATGTAAAATTTCTCACAAGAAATTCTAAATCAACTGCTTGGTTTATTAGAGATCCCTTTTTATTAGAGGGGTTTTTTTTCCAAACACCATAATATTGGATTTTTCAGTTGCATACATACATTGCATGCAAATGGTCAAACAAAAGTATTTCTTGCAAAATGAAAATATGGATCTCTGGGCCCCACAGTGAATAGATGTAAGAATAAAATGGGATAGGACTGCATTTACTCTAATGATGCACAGGCACATTATGTGCAATACTATAATCAGGTAACTGGATCTTTTCACCTAAATTTGGCTGGAATCTTATTGTTCTTATTTTGTTTCCCTTCAGAGTGATTAAACTGCATGATTTAGGCTATGGCACCTGGAAAAGAAACAAATACACAATGTGCCTGCAATTCAAATTTTGACATCCATGTATACTCCCTGGAGCTGGTATCTGCTACAAGAAAAACTGTGGAGAAAAGGGCAAAAGTAGGTGTTGAAATGTCATTTTTCTGCAACTGTTTTTGTAGTACCTGACCAAATTCTACAAGTAGACAGTGACCTTATGGAAAAATACTGTAACTCAGAGAAGGCACTACATGCTGTGTTTGGTCAACACTGCTTACCTGGAACAAAACACTTCCAGGGCCCAGGTAACAGGGGACATCAGGGGGGCAACCCTACCTCTCAATCAGAACAAAGTGCATAGGAGATTCTTGCCCTCTCCTCTGCCCTGGTTTTCATGTAAATAAGTGCCCAGCAAAATGACCTGGAAGGAATTGGAGGTGCAAACTCCACCCAGGACCGGGGTCACTTTGAAAAGGCCAGAACGATCATGCAGCCCCAGCACTTGAACTAGATGCAAACTTTCAATTCATCTAGAAAGTCAGGATCCCTATTTCTGCATGAGTTTAGGGGTTCATTTTTTCCTGTTCTAGCATATTCTAAAGTAGAAATAGTCACATGTATGTAATGCCTATGGTGACATATTACTTAAGGTCGTATAGATTAGACAGAATCTGCATTTACTGAGTAACACTTGAAAGAAGTAGGATCCAAAGACAAGCCAAAGAGCGATCCAATCAGCACATAGTCCTTACCTGTTTTCTCAGTTCATGCTCTGCCTTTTGTCACAAAGATGAGAAATTTCTGCTTGTTCTACTGCCACCAGCTGCCAATCCCCTGAGCTGCTAAAGGCAAACCCACCTGCTCCATGCTCCTTCTCACCAGCCAGCAGTACAAAACACCAGTAGGAAAATGATGTTTTCATGCTACAGAAACCAGCAAACCAGAAGTAAAGCAAGGCACAGCTGCTGCCTTGAGAAGCCTCAGACTGAACTCCAGGCTGAGCACTCATCCTAGCCACAGGCTGCAGAGCAAAGCAGGAGCAACAAAAGTAAATTGCTCAAGGGAATGCAAAAGTTTGAACATGAGGCAAATGAAGCATGAAAAATGAAGCAGTGAACCAAACAATTATTCACCACTACAAGAAAATCCATTAAAGAAAAACAAAGCCATCTACAATAGTGCAGCTGAGGGAGGTAGAGATGAAAGCAGGGAAAACAATCCCCCCCTGAAAAGCTATCTTGAATTCTCGGAGTAAGGAAGAAAAGCAGGAGAAGAACAGAGAGGGGAAAAGGAATGGGGGAAGGTAAAATATCAAAATGCAAATTAGTAAGCTTCATCAGAGAGCTCATTCCAAGGCATGCAAGGAAAAGACTAAACAAGAGCTACTGCCTCTCTGGGCATGGCTCCACCTCATCACATGCAAGGAAAGAATCTCAGATAACTGAGGTAGAATAACAAACAATCATGGAAATGGTAAGGTGAATGGTGAAAAAGGGGGTCTTTTCCCTATAATCACATTTGAGATATTGTACATTCATCACCACTGTGCAGTTCTGTGTGGGTTTCATTAGCAATAAATGTAATTGAGGTCAGTTTGCTGTGGTACACTGTTACTAAGTAAACTTTTGAATATACTAATTTTAAGTGCCTTTTCCTTCAAAGAAGCTGCTGCTTAGTGCATGGCATCAGCAGCACCAAAGATACTTAGGGGCACATCCCCTTTTTCAGAACTGTCTCCTGCTGAGCCACATTGACAGGTAATGTTTTACAGATTACTTTTTTCCCCCATGATACTCACATATGAAAGTTGCTTGGGGCAAGCCATTCACCATTCCATGTACCATCAATCGGGGTATAAATCTCAGGGAAGTGTACTTAGTGACACCAAAACATGTATGTAACACATTCTGGGACGTCACATTGTTCGGAACAAAAAGGCAAAGGAAGCAAACTGTCTATAATCCTTGGATATATATAGTATCAGTCTGAAACACAAAAAACATTTAATATTTATAATGCATAAGCATAAGCTTGCTTCAAATGCCAAGAGGTCTACACTGTCTGCCTATTATATTTATTGAATCCTTTTGGCTTCCAAACACATTAATCATAATTTGAAACTTTGCTGTCTGACTAGGAGAAAGAGAATATTATCCAAGTCCTGAATGGCAGCTAAAGCACAATGAAGAGGATTCAGGAGCTGGGGCTTTTCCTGTAGCTCCAGATAGCACTAACTTACCCCACTTGCATAAAATGGTGAAACTAAACAGCATATAAGCTACTGTGCTGGAACCTGGATATTTATCCCTAATGAAGAACAGTGCTGGAAGGGTGACAGTAGAGATTCCCTCTGCTTGTGGCATGCTAAATCTAAGAAGTGAAAGGGCAGGCTTGAAGTATAACATGGGAGATTTAGAGGTGAAAACTATGATTTGGATTCATTTTCATCAAGAAAAATTCCATTTTCCAAATTTTGGGAAAGATTGCATAAATAGTGCCAGGCTAGGCTGTTTTCAAGGGTTAAATACTATTAGTTGCTGTGAATATTAGCCTAAGATTATCACACATGAAGGCTTAATCTGTATTTGGAGTCAGCTACCAGTTAAAAATAATTTAAAGTTTTATTTGAACATAACATAATTTAAAATTTGATTTAACATAACTTCACTTGCTCCCTACAAACAGAGGCAACATAACTTATCTAAAACATTAAAATCCAGCTAAGGAAATAGATTAGAGAGATCTGAAATGCATGAAGCACTCAGACTGCAGAATAGAGATTTTAACTTTTGCCATTATGAATTCAATTCTTCTCAGACTAATTTTCCTTTTTTTTAAATTCTCTTTAGATGGCACTCATGCTGCTTCTATTCAGGATGCTTCTTCTCCAAGCCCTACCAGCCTCTTT
>NW_005054346.1:4794030-4807393 GCF_000277835.1 Geospiza fortis
CACACTGCCAGTGCTCATTTTTCTCATGTTAGGAAACATGGTCAGTGTTGCTGGCCACAGGCAAATTCTGTAACTTATCTATGCAGAACACTTTTTTCAGGATTCATTGTCATATTTGGCTCTAGATTCCTAACACAGTTACTGAAGCATCCCCAGAGCAGAAACGAGCGCAAAAACTGCCATGGTGGATGAGACACATGGTCCATCTAGCACAGCATCCTGTTTAAAACAGAGAAAATCCTGCCTGCTTCCAAGGAAGTGTCTCTGTGGACCATGTCTTCAAAAGAGTCTTCAGAGGAACCTTTACTAACTGAATGTATCCTCATTCAAGCACGTCTCAACCTGGGTGCAAGAGACTTTACTACCTCATTCTTTTTGTGATGTTAGTTCAAATATTTCTTAGAATCATCAAGCTATGAAAAAACTGAGAAAAAAAAACACCAAAGCTGGTTCAGGATGCTATGAGCATGTGCTATTTGCCAGCATGCCCTGCAGGTGACCCCACTGGGCTCTCATCATTCAGCAGTCCTGTGAAGAATAAGTCTGCTTTGTCCTCTTCTTACATTAGAAGTAGGGAAAAAACCAACAGACAACCTGAGTTAGGACCATGAGGGTTTAGAGCTGCTACTGATGAAACCATTTTTCTCCTAGACTGTAGAAAGTGGACAAACTTCATCAAGGTTGAAAATAGCGGGTGATATCAGACAGGCTTCAGCCTCTTCAGCCCAGACTGAGCAAAGCTGCTGTGTTCAAGTTGCTGCTGGTGCTCTCCTGACAGGGATGTTCCATGCAATAAAGTCAGATTCTGCCTTAAAACCCAGACTGTTACTGCACATATATACTGATTTTTTTGCTCATTCTTTTCAATATTGTTTATTTTATAAGGGAAAAGGCATATAAACCATCTGAGGATACAGGTCATGAGGAACAATGGAAAACTGCTTTACAATGGCATGCTCTTCTTTTTCCTTATTCTCTGTACCAGAAAAATGGTGTTGACACTGATAATTATATCTGGCTATGAAGATTTAGCTTTGTCCAACAGCTAATAGAAACTTTTAGACTTTAGCTCACTAGGGAAACATGAATAGTTACATATAGTCAAGGTTTCAATTACTCTTATGTTTGCATACAGGTCTGCTCTCTTTATTGTATGCTCTTACCTGATGGCACTTCCTATCACCTTCAACAAATGTAGATATTTGCAGTGGGCACAATTCTTACTCAACTCATTTAGGCTCTAAAATTAATGTATGTGCATTATATTGATCATGGACTATTGTTTAGTTTTCCCGCTGTTTCAAGAAGACACAAGTCAAACTACTTGCTATTTTTAAGTGAAAAATCAATTCACTTGACTAAAGTCCAGCATATCTGCATTATTATTGATTTCTTTCAAGACACTGCCCCATGGACTATTTAGGAACAAGGTTGAATATTTATTTCAATAGTATTTCGTTGGTTGATTTTTATTGAACTGGTTGAATAAAGTTAAATTCTCTCATATGTGAGACACAGTGTATTAAGAATATCACCTTAGTCTCTAAACGTGAAAGGAGGTGAACATTATGTATCAGAAAAAAGGACCCCATGAGATGAATCATTAGTATAAAGCCCTTTGAAATATTTATTGTTTGGGATACAACAGTGGCATTTGCTTTTAGAAATTATAATGCAAGAAAACCCACCGCATATTAGTGAATTGCAAGGTTGTATAGAATTCCCTGAGCTGAATGTCTGGGCCCGTAAAACCAACTGCTAGAAGAGGAAATCCAAAACTTATAGCAGAAGGAACCCAAATTGTGAGTAGTTCAAGGTTAATAGAACAGAGCTTGCTCTGCCCTTCTCTGGCAAGGCCAGGTGAGAGATATTTTGACTGGGAAACCAAGTAGCCAGCTCAGCATGCTCCTGAGAACTCTGCCTGCACTTGGCTGCACAGGTGGGTCCTCATGTGTGACTAGAGAGCACCAAGATTTGCTTGGCTTTTGGCTAAATTAAGAATGCAAGGGCAGCTGGATATCCTCCTTACCATCTCCTAAATCCAGGGCTGGGCACAGAAGTGCCCCTGCTGATGCCTGCTGTGTTGCATCAGCATTTACAGCAAATGAAGCATGAAAGCAGAAGATTGTGGAAAGGACACAGAGGTATTTTGTGGGCCAGCAAAGCACAAGTGTCACTGAACTGGGACAGGTTTCAGACTTGTGCTAGGGATCGAAGAAGAATGAGCATAGGGTGCTTAGTGCTTTCCCATATAGTATTTTTCTATCTTCTGCTGGGTTTTGTAAAGAAATGATTCCCCTAGACTCAAGACCCTCGTATTCAGGCCAGTACTGGCACTGAGGAGGTCCAGAAGGGAAAATCAGGCAGCTCTTCCCTACACCTCTCATATAATCTTGGCAGTGCAACTTTCAAGTCATCCTTTTCTCATTGAAAAAGGAGATTCAACATAGATCCCCATGGACTTCTATGTCTTAAGAAGGAAATTGCCTCTTTGTCTGCTCCTCCCAAGACAGGCACCTCTTTCATTTCACGTCAGCAGGTGATGCCTGCAGAGCTCTCCCTTGGAGTATTGCTAGAGCAGAGCAAAGCTTTATCCCTTCACACAGCTCCTGCCTCACCCTGTTCTGTCAAAGGACCACAAAGGTCAGGGAAAGAATACACTCTCTAGTGGCATTCAGAATCTGTTAGTCTGTACCTGAGGGTCACTGTATTTTACTAAATTGACTAAAAACTTTTAAAAACTGTGAAAGGTTTCCCTTTCCTTTTCTTTCCCTCTCTTTTTCAGATAAGTGCTCTCTTCCTCTGTCTTTCCAGGGATCTGCAAGAAAGATCCATTTTGTGTTTACAACAACAAGAATTTATATATGGCTTCCTTTTCAATACACTAAATGTACAAAGTCTCAGCACATAAAACCCAAACCTGTTACCAAATGCATTAGTTCACATATTCAAGAGAGCTGAAAGACTCAGGTTTTTCTTCAGAGTTGAGAAAAAACTGATCATGTAAAAAGGTTAACTAAGGTGTAAATTTAAGAAAAAAAAATTGAAACAAACTAAAGGGGGGTTGAAGAAGAACAGCAATTCATAAAATCATTTAGGTTGGAAAAGACCTCTAAGATCATAGAGTCCAACTGTTAATGATTGGACTAAAAAATGCTTCCTTCTTGATGAGAGACTAAGTAACCCTCAAAACTTCATTCAAGATAGGTTGCCACTGGAGAGCAAATCAGAAATATTAAAATCAGGAGCTAAAAGTGCCCAGCTAATTCCTTAAAAGAATAAAAATCAACAGCTTAAATTATTTTAAAAAAGGAGAAAGATGAGGTCACGGCACTAGCTGTACCATAAAAATTGATAAAAATGTCCTAACATTTGGAAATACGTGTGAACACAGCTCCCTCAAAACCTTCAGAATCTATGGAAGATGATGGAAACATTAGGTCTTATGTCTGACTTCCTGGAGCCATAGGCAAGTCTGTAAAGGCAAACTTCCTTCTGTCATCTCCTTGAGAAAAGTGATGAGTGTGAGGGAGTGTAGATGGGACAGAGAGCATGAACAGTTTTCTGTTCTCTTTTCAGTAAATTAGGCATGTTCAGGTTTGGCTTGTTTTAGTTGTTTTCAGGTTATGCTGAAGCTGATGGTATTTATTGTGCCTGAAGAGGTATTTAACATTTTATAAGCAACAGTCTGATCGAAAAACCTGAGTTCATCCCCACACCAGGGACTGATTGGTGGCAGGGATTGCCTGTTAGCTATGGCCAGAGGCAAACAGGCCAGGCCATCCCCTCTGCAGCAGGTGCTATGGTCTGTCACCATGAGTCTGACCTCACACTTTTCTTTCTTAGAGGAACACAGAGCTGAAAGTTATCTCCATCTGGGTTTGTCATTTGAAGCACAGCCAAACCTGAGGCAGCAGAATCTAATCTTTCAAACGTGACCTTATTCCACTCCTGTAGTGCAAAGGGTATAAAATTAAAGTTCTCCATTTAGATCACCTTTACTCCAATGTAATTTTCATTCTTCTCTGGAGTTCAATGCCCTTAATTACTCAGTCTAGCTAGCCACCCTCCAAGAAACACAGTTGTACATTTAATGCCTTTTACTGCCTTTCTTAGCAAAAGCCAGCTACTAAAAAATTTCCATAGGTTTTCAATCCTGGATTTTCAGAGGTATTTCAATATCTAGCTAGCCAGCATTTCAGTGCTGTTCTGGTACTTAAACTATTTTTTAAAATCTCCAATATTGCTCCAATTGGGGCTTGCCTTGTTCCATATATGGGTATGTTGATTTGCAAAAGATGAAAATATTACCTGTAACACCTCTAGACCCATAGATCCTGTAACCTGTAAATCTCTAGACCAATAGATCCATTAATCTAATCTAAATAGTTTTCTAATTTTTATCCTAAGTATCCTAAAAGCTTCTATTTTTTTCCTTGAATGTACCTATCCTGAATAAAATCTAAAAAACTTAATACATTAGTCTTTGTTGCTTGCCAGCTCCTGGGAGCTGCCAGAGCAGCACACCTAGGGTCTTTACACTGCACAGCAAAGCAGAGATGGCAAACACTATTCTCAATCCTGCAATTCACTGGAATTAGCTAGTTCACCAAAATCAACCTGCATTATTTTAACCAGCCTTCAACAGACTTTGAAGGGCAGGCAGGACAGAGAGAGGGCATTTGCCAGTTTTTTTCCCAGATGTCCAGCCATTCATAACAGCCTGAGCTCAGTGCCTAAATCCTGTGATGTTCTAACACCAGGGGTCTGGATGCCTTCACCAAGGATGCCCTCATGCCTGGTTTCTGTGTTCACAGCCATTCCCTATCCAAATTCTTGAGGACCTGGAGGGCTGGAAGCATGGCAGCTCTGTATTGAACCCCTTGTGTCTTCTGCAGGGTTGACTGGAGAAGGGTGGGGTGGGTGAGGATGCCTTTTGCCCAGCATGGTGCTGCTGGTGGGACATTGCAGTGTCTGGCTGGCAGTTCACAACAGGAGCCTCTGGGGTGTCTGCCTCTATTTCACTTCATCATACAGATGAGGTAGTTGAGATCCAGGGAACACGTTTTAAATTGGAACCCTCAGGATCTTGTCTTTCCAGAAAGGAAACATCTTGGCAGTTTTAGTCTGAGAACAGTTTTCAATTTTCTGGTATTATCCTACTTCCATGTGATACAGCTGCCTCCCAGTCACCTTCACTTGTGACTTGTTCGAAGTTCACCTTTCAGCCCTGCTTGATATCATAATACCATTAGTGCTAATGAGCTCTCCAGCAAACATTGCATTGTTGCTCCCTTACCTACTTACTTTGGGAAGAATAAAGGACAAAGATGCTATGGCTATTAACTCCGAGCCCTCATTCACATACGTTTTTACTTTATATATCTCTATTCACTGTAAATTCCTTTCACACTCTGTGGTGTCAAGAACACATTATCAGCTTTTCACTGATCTCAGTTTCTCAGGTGCCTATCACTGCATGTGTTGTAAAATCAGCATCTGTGTATGCATGTGGCCAGGCTTAGCAGATGCTTTTACAGGATAAGATGTGACATATATTCTGTATGTGAAATCAGATTAAACCCCAAATCCATCAAACATTTTATTTAAAGAAAGGAAATTATGCCATTTGATGCAAACATATTTCTTTATTAACAGTTTCACAGCATGCTCCTCGGCTCCCAATTCTCTGGATGTGGGACTGCAATTCATTTGTTCACTCCAAGAGAAACACTCATTCATTTTGTATTATGCCTGCTATATATAATACCATGCTACTACACAAAACTGCTACTTGCCTGCAGCTCTCCAGCTGTCAGGGAAAAAGAACCATCCTGGCAAGGCAGTCTGTCCTGGACTGGCCACCATGGGGTCTCACATTAGTGTCAGACTTTGCAGAGAACACTTCCTAACTCTCTGATCTCTGGTCAGATCTGAAGAAGAACAGTCAGACAGCAATATTTGTCCTCTGGCAAAGATCCCAGGGAAGGCAGAGTAGTGCCCCTCCACAAAAGCACTATCAGTATTCATTGTCTTCACTGGTGCTAGAGAGAATGGCTCCAAAGAAGAATTAGGGCCCCCACAACTCCTACCCTAAGTGGAGAGCACAAGATAAAGATCCCAGGGAAGGCAGAGGAGTGCCCTTCCACAAAAGCGCCATCAGTATTCATTGCCTTCACTGGTGCCAGAGAGAATGGCTCCAAAGAATTAGGCCCCCCACACTCCTACCCTAAGTGGAGAGCACAAGAGAATGTCTCTATAAAACCGGCAGATGGGGAAGGGAGATGATGATGATGAGGTTGCAGCTCAGCAGCCGCCACTGCAGCGTTATTGAGTGTTTGCTGTGGAGCCATCAGGGTGGGGGTGAACCCCCCCAAAGGAGCCCTCAGCTCCCTGCAGGTCACTCTCTGTACCTCCTGGAGCTGAGCCCCACAAGACAAGCTCCACAAGACAAGACTTGCAATATTTTCCTTCCTCGCCCTTGACCTCCCTGGCTACTTATAGATCAGTGATTTTTGTCGCAGGGTTTCTGTAATCTCTGGCAGTGTGGGGTGGTAAACTCTGACCTGGAAAGTGGTGAAGACAAAGGGATTTGGGGGTAAGAGTGCAGTGGTAATTTCAAGAACATGGAAGAGCAGAGTAGAAAATCAATACATCTAACTGGGGAAAGGAAAACTCGAAGATAGAGGAATAATTCCCCATCCTCTGTGCAGATATGACTAACACTGGAAAGTAGGACTGAAGTAAAAAGCCTCAAGGAATTACCAGTTGGAGTTCTGCCAAGATTGTCCCCTTAAGCTTTTCCTGAGTCTTTCTCTCTATATCTTGTAGAATGTCATCAACAAAGGAAAGGACAAAACACTTCAAGACATATTTTACTATCTACAGCCTTCCTTTCTTATCTCCTCAAGCTGCACAGGAAAAGTGAACTGTTATATCTTAATAGGATTTAGGCTATAAGATTTCAAGTCATCTGTTCTTTCTCAATTCATACTGAATGGCCAGTTCCTGACAATGCTGTAGGTAAGACTTCCACAAATCCTCAGCCCTAGCCTAACTCCTCTCCTGTTCAATTAATTGGAAAGATCTGTGCTAAGAAAAAGGAGTTATACAACCCTCTTGTATCAGGGACCAATACAAACCCTGGTATGAAGGATAGGTCACCCTGTATCTGCTTCAGTCACTCTCTTTCTCAAACAGGTCTGACACATAACCCAACACAGCACACAGACCTACATCTGATCCTCCAGGGTACAGCTAAACACACAGCAGACACAGCTGTTCTGGCACATGTAGCTCCCCTTTACTACTGTATTTTCTATACATGTTTACAGCAAGATATTTCAGAAAAATCTGGGAAGTTGATCTGGGTGCTTCAGAAGAAGACAGGAGCCCTGGGGAACAGTCAAATGCAATCCAATTTGTCACAGGATGCAGGGCTTCTGACTGAGGTGTGATTGCTATTGTCAGGCTAAACTCCAGATCCACCAGTGGGTGAACTCACCAGAGTTCACTGCTGCCATAGGTGACAATTTTTCTGCAGCTGAAGTGACCTGTTGTTTCCTGGGGTCCAGCAGGATCAGTCAGAAGTCCTCACAGACTCTGCTGGGCTTATTCAGCCCATTTTCCTCCCTTGGGAAGAAGAAGAAAGAAGATTTTTAATGTGTTCTCCTTCTGTTGTCCAGGTTCTATCCTGGACAGGGGCCTGGAAGCTCTTATGTCACCTCTGGTTTAGAAACAATTTCACAGGCAAACCCTGCCAGCCCCAGGAGCTGCCCTGCCTATGAATGCTATCAGAGTGTGACTACAGCACCAGGTCATTGCTTCAGAGGAAGTGAAAGATGCAGTCCTGGGGCCATTGAAAGGGGTTTAAAATCCCAAAAGAGAAAGATGAGGATGAGGACAGGTCAAATTGAATTACTATAGCTAAACATTGAAATTTTTTTCACTTTGTTTTTTTTTTTTTTTTTAGTTTTGTTGTATTTTCTTCTTGTGTAGTTATAGTTGTTCAATTTTCCTGAGCAATTTCTGTTTGCATGAGAGCTTAGAGTGGAGCCAGAGTTTGATAGTGTACTCTGACTATGCTGATCTGCTCAGGAGCATGGATACACGCATGCATTGGCCAGCAAAAATCCCTCACTTTGCACACAGCCACCAAGCTATATATGAAAACCTGCTGGTTTGAGATTGAATTTCCTGCTCAACAAAAAGGAATGCCAGGTCTGGTTTGTTTGCAGAGCTCCAGATCAGAGGCACTAACACTGCTAAGCTTGTGGTGGGATGTGAATATATCCCTTAGTGCAAGGCCCCACAGCCAGAGCTCTGCTAGGAGGAAATAAACCCAAAGCATCCTGCTGTTCACTTCACAACTGGAAAGAAATTTGCAGTGTGCAATAAAATTACCTGGAAACTGAACATTTTGTCAAAAACCTTCCAAAAAGATCTGAAAGATCCAAGTTTCAGCCATTCGTCTATTTTTAGTATTCATGTTACTCTCAGCATGGGTGAATACTCAAAATTTAAGGCTTGGGGTCCCTTAACACGGGCTCTGGTCATCCCTTCTTTGAGACACCCCCTAGGAAATCCAAGATCTTCTTCTGTTTATGGTATGTAGAGAGTTAATAATCTACTCATAAAAGAGAAGAAGCCATTTATAAAAGATGGCTCATATGTGAGCCATTATGATGTTTTTCAGAGACCTATTTCCCTGCATAAATATGACACATCACCAATCAGATGGAAGCAAATTGGATGGGGGAATTATTTCACCTTGTATTTTCTAAAAAATGCCATTGGTTTTTATGACAGTTTCCTTATTATTTAGCTTTCCAGGCGTGTTCTTTCATCATGAAATCCCTTAAGGACCGCTACGAAAAAGAAACAGGTCTTTTAGCCTATCTTCCAAGGGCAGTGAAACTTAGGTCCTGTTATCTGTGTGTCCTTTGCCCTTCTAAAGACTGTGCAAATTGTTGACTTAGTTTCAAGCCAATTTTTTAAAAAATAGTAGAAGTGTCAAATATATTTATATTCCCACAAACCTTGTGAAAGTCAGCAGCTGAGAAAAGGCAAGACAGACAAATTAGTCCATTCATTTCAGTGAAGGAAAAGTTGCAAATTGTATCACTAACTACTAAGGACAGACTCAGAGCCATATGTATGGGGAAAGCTTCATTAAGAGCTAACACTGTCTCTCAGAGGATAATTTAATTGTATGAGCCCCTTGCTTACACAAGGCTTAGTTTAATATCAACTGAAATACCTTGAAGGTAATTGTGAGAATTATTCTGGCTGTCCATGCTGGGTCCTGGTGCAAGGCTCTACACTGATATTTTATGAGGGAAAATTGAGTAACTTGGGAAACATAACTGACCTGAAGTGGGAAGGAATTTTTGGTGCTCTTCATTCAATCAGGAGTTTAGCAAGAAAGGGCAGAGAAAGACTCCTCACCACTGCACTGGTGCTTCCTCAGTTCACCTCACCCCATAGCCCCTCTGGACTATGGCAGCTATAAAGCTCCCCATCACATCCAAGAGGCACCACGAAGGCTGAGCTCATTCCAGCATCCTGGGCAGCCGCTGCAGTCAGCAGATCTGTGCATGCACAATGCTGTAGCCCTAAAGATAAACCCACCCCACATCGTTTGGCCCCAGCAGAAAGCAATAGCCACAAAAACTGTCATTGTGGCCCCAGCCACTGTCCTGCTGCAGTGGCACAGGAGGATTGTGCATGCCCACCCAGCTCTGCCCTGGGTGGCCATCTGCTTTGAGTGACCAAAGAACGCTGCTGGGGGACCTTGCAGGGCTCCAGGCAGTGACAGAAGGAGCCACTGGCCATTCCCTGAGGAGCCTTCCAGCTGCTACAATGAATTCCATGACTGCACCTGCCCCCAATACCAGCACACTCCCCTTCCTGCAGTCTTTTCTTGAAGCATTGTGAGTCAGCAATGCCTTGCTGACCCAGCTGAGATGAAGCAGAGCAAGTGACCTTGGATATGCTGATAGCAGCAGGAAGAATAATCATCCACATCATAGCTCAAGGACATCCAGATCCTGTGTGTGACTCAAATGCACAAATCAGACAGACTTTAAATGATATCTTTCTTAAAGTGCATTTGGGAGCTTTGTCCCCTTCTGTGGCTTTTTACTGCTTTTTGCACTTTCTTTTCAGAGCTGGTTCTTCCTTACACCTATAGAATTATCTTTGTTTTCATGCTGAGTGATTCTGGTATAGTTGTATTCTACACTGCTCATGCTCCACCTAGCAAAAAATGCTATGATTTTATTCACACTTTCTGACCTTGGCGTATTCATCAGACAGCTGTTCAAAAACACTTTGCAAGGACCTAAATCATGACACTTTTCTTGTACTGAGCAGTCCTTGGTGGTGTTTAAAGAGTAGCATCTCTAATGCCATTGAAGGACCAGCATCTAGCTGCCTCTTTCAGATCTGAAGTCTGAAAAATTCCTCTCAGTTGCCTAGCACCTGTGTTTCTGCCAAAAACATTTTCTGCTGCTAGACTAAGAGAGCTACCTAATTTAGAAGGTGACAAACAGATCCAACAAAAGGCCTGAGTACTGTGATGAGTAGAACTGCTGTGCCAAATGCTTAGGTGCTTGTCTCAGGTGCAGAATGCACAGAGCTGAGTTAATTACATACCCAGAAATCTTGTAAAATGAGTATGGGAGGATTCAGTGCTAAATCATCTAACTAATACCCAAGCCACAGCAGTTACAAGGCAATAACAATGCTTGCAGACCAAGGCTGATAGGAATTCTCAGATCTGCTCCTACAGATGACAAAGGAAGACCCAGAGCTGATGAAAGCTGTTTTGCCCAAGTAGTTTAGAGGATAATGGGCTAGCCAGATACTTGGATACCATGGGTCAAAGGACGCTTATTTTTAACTCCCTCTTTTACCTCCAGATACCTGATATCCCTTTCTTCTAAGCAGAGTGTCTCATCACTAGACCATATAAGACATTTTTGAATGTGACTCCCTGTCTTTCTGTTGAAGTTCTATCAATCTGAACAGCATAACTAAATAGCCTTTGTGCTGGAACTGGATCCAGAGGAAATACTCCACAGTCTAGAGGTTAGAGCACTCAGCTGGGAAGGAGAAGTTCTCAATGTGCAGCCCTGCTTCAGTGAATATTAACACATTGTACACAAAATTCACCACTGTTGCCAAGAGGAAAGGAGAAAGAGTCACGTTCTGGGCGGATTACACCCTGCCAATTTGACTGAGTACCTATGGGAATTGGGGAGGGAGTGATTGGAGATGATCAGGTTCAAGTCTCCTCAGATGCAGGTAGGATTTAGGCACTGTGACCTTTTCAGACTAAGTAACAAACTGCTGAGAGAGATGAATTTTACTGCTTTTATGCATTGTTTACTTACCTTGTAACTATTTAAGATCAGTCATGGTGCCAAAATCTTCCTAGGCTTTTTCCACAGTTCAGCATTGTGCAGAAACCTTTTCCACTTAGATCCTGCTGTACTCCAGTACAGAGGAATCTAATCAGTTCCTAGAACACTTTTTGTGGTACATAAACTATTGCCTATTGCCAACCAGTGGTTCTTTAGTACTTGTAAAAATAACATTAATAACAAAAATATTATTAAAAACAATAGCAATTTAACATAGTCCATTCAAATTTTCATCCACAGAAATGAGTCACATAATACAAACCAAATCTTTACTGGACATGGGGAATTTCAGAGAGATTTGTAAATTAGCACACCAACAATAATTCACTGTGATTCATTAGTAATCACACAGAAATTTCAAGAATTTCTACTCATGAGATGCAAAACTACCAGTAGACCAGCAGAGTGGGTGCAGACCTCTAACCAGATTAAAGTGATTAAAAACAGGAAAAGGAAGAATGTGCAATGACTGTTTTAATCACTGGGCAAGGTAACCCTTGGTAAAACCACTATTGTTCTTAAAATGTGCATCCTCTTCTTCCTGGGATTGCTGTAGCAAACAGGGTAGCAAGATCACCCCTGTTCTTCCTGGGAAAACCAAGAGGAAAAGGTCGTGTGTGTACTGAACTGAGGGAAAGGAGCTGTGAGCAAAGCTGTGAGTAAAGTAGCTTTTTAAGTGCCCTTTTTGGGCAGATGCAACCTTGTGGTCTGGGGAAAATTTCTTTGTGTATGACTGAAAGTAAGAGGCTGAAAGAAAAGCCATCATCTTCCTAGGAACATGTCCAGGGCATATGTTATCATTTCAGTTAAAGCAAAAATAGCACCTGCAGCAGCACAATAAAATGTTAATATTTCCATTGTATAACTGCCGTTTGACAGATCACATTCTAATATGTCCTGACTGAGGTGTTTGTCCAGGCAGCAGCTCAGCTGCATATTCCAGGCAGCAAAGCTGATGGAGACAGGAGATTTACCAGCTTAGGTGTTATTTAGAGCTGTTGGAAGTCATTAGTCATCTCCACAGGGTAAAAGCAGAAGTGAGATCCCACACCTAATACACCAGTGGAATGAGACAGCAAATCCTCTCTGACTCCACAAGGGTAGTTTATAGGGGTTTTCTTTGTCAAACAGAGCTGATCACCACACCAGAGAAGGAGTCTCATGACTGAGAATAGTTATTCAGCGAGAAGAAGGCCTGATTTCCTACTGCATTTATTGAAATATAGGTGATAAAGTCACACGAGGGATGCATTCCTATCACCCAGAGAGCTGACATCATGGAGGTGATGCTTTCAAAACACACTTTTTCATTTCTTCCAAACAGGCAGTGTTTGGAATCAAAAACATGGGGAAAAAACACACCCGGTTGTAACCATGTTCGCAGGGGTCTTAGGATGAGGGAAGAGACAAGGATCTGACTCCATGTTTCAGAAGGCTTGATTTATTATTTTATGATATATATTATATTAAAACTATACTAAAAGACTAGAAGAAAGGATTTCATCAGAAGGCTAGCTAAGAATAGAAAAGGAAAGAATGATAACCAAGGTTTGTGTCTCGGACAGAGAGTCTGAGCCAGCTGACTGTGATTGGCCATGAATTAGAAACCACTCCATGTGACCAATCACAGATCCACCTGTTGCATTCCACAGCAGCAGACAATCATTGTTTACATTTTGTTCCTGAGGCCTCTCAGCTTCTCAGGAGGAAAAATCCTAAGGGAAGGATTTTTCATAAAAGATGTCTGTGACATCCAGTAACAACAAGATGATCCCCTACAGAAGCCCTGTAACCCCCCCTTGAGGAACTAGAGAAGGACATCTGAGGGAAAGCCCCTGAGTCTTCACAATACACCAGATACAAAAGCATGAAGCCTGCAGGAGAACAAAAAATGGGCATACGCTGGTGGTCAGCCAGTGCAGGGGACTTGGTGAGGG
>NW_005054346.1:4807443-4834870 GCF_000277835.1 Geospiza fortis
GCTTTCTACCTATGATGAACACCTATCTCCCAGAGTTAACCCTAGCTTCTGAAGATATGGGAAGCTGTACAATTGCATAATCTTGTTCCAATACACTTGGCCTTAATTCCCATTAACTTCAGTGCAAACAGCAATACAAAAGTTCCAGATTTGGAAAGTGCAGCACAAGGTGAGTAAATAGTATCTGTAACATTTTATAAACTCAGGGATTAAGACACCAGATTGGAAAGCCTCTTTCCCACTGACCTTCATAATTCACACAAATCTTTCCACACACACCTGGCTACTGCAGTTTCCCTTTTCTGATCTTTTCTAGGAAGAATTTGTACACACTAAAAATTTGGGCTTTTAAAGGCCAAGGCTTGCACCAGGAACTATGTGTGCAGCTATAAAGATTTTCAGAGGAATATATCCTGGACTAGGACTTGGATAGATATCTCTTCACTACTTTCTTTTAAGAAGCTGTCTATTTGATAAATCAGTTTTTCTGAATGCTGAACATGACCTGTTCATGAATCTTTAGAGATACTGGGGTTTTTTCCTCTTTTAATTCCCATATGCTGCCATATTTGCTGGTAGTGTTTCAATGCCTTTTTTGTCTCAAATATTGAATAACCTAGAGTTTTCTCCTGCTTGCCATTTCTTCCACCTTGGATTTTGTGATTTTGAAAGCAGTATTTCAAAAACTGTTCAGAATACAAAAATAATTTTAGCAATCTTCTCCTTTTTCTGCTACAATGGAGGATGTTAATTCTTCTTCTAAATGGCACCAGAAGTCTAGTGTTACTTTGTCTCAAAGACAGTCTCTGGACAAACACTGAGAGTCCTGATATTAAGGCATGGTCCTGGATGACTTGTGTATCAGAAGAGTTTGCTGATTTGGAGGTTGCTGTTATTTTCCTTACGGTCTTTCTTCATGGATGGCAAGCCTTCCATCTCACCTTGCTAGGGCCCACCGAGTTGGCTGCTGGTGCTGTTCTCCTCATGGACTGTCAGCCAGGGGACAGCTTGATAACTACCTTGTGTTTCAGCCTCATGGAGAGCTCAGACTCTCCGGGACAAGAGGTTAATTGGAACAGATGTTATTTCAGAAATTGCATGATGCCCAGAAATTGCATCTCTGCCTCCCTAAGCCTTTTCAGCGGTGTTGGACTGCGTGATCTCTCTTGTTCTCTCACACTGGGCTCCTTTTCATCTTTTGAATCACTCCAAACAATGGCAATCTTTACAAATACAACAAGACCTCCTCTTTATATCAGGCATTCTTCCCCATAGGGATGCAAGCAATCTGAGCTCAAGCAAGATGTAATTAAGGCCATTTTAAAAAGCTGTGTGTTTCCCCCTTTATATCTTTAGCAAAAGTTGTGTCTAATTTATACTTTGGTGGTGTGTTTGTGCTCTCTGCTGGTTTTGACCTCTTCCTTTGAAATGTGCTTGCGTAAGTTTCAAAGAGGTTTCAGATTTACTTTAAGTTTCCCCAAAAGGATTGATGCAAAAACTTCTTGACTTTAGACCATTCTGCTTCTCTCAGAGTGGGAAACAAATAGAGACTTCTTCATATCTTTGAAAATTTGCTCTTTGCTCGTTTGAAAGAATGCAGCAGAAACACCTCTGAGATTACATGCACAATTATGTCCCAGTACTACTTCTGTTAGTGGGAATGAGAAAAAAAAAGTTAAGGGATTCCCCTCCTCCCAGTGAATCAGGTCCCTGAGCTCATTATTATGAACAGCAGATAGAGAGGTAAGAGATGGAAACTAAATCTGAAATCATAAACTCATTAACAGACATGTATGGCCATGTCCCACATGGCCATGAATGTGGGCCATCAGGTATTTCTGAATAACTGTTGAGGTCTGAAGTGTGCCATAGGGAAAACAAACATTTCTTCACTGAATAATCCTTTTCAGCAGCTTCATGGTAAGGTTGAAGTTATGCAAAGCAGTAGGTGTAAGCGAAGGAATAGAGCTGAGGAATATTGGTGACCTGTGCCTCTCAGGAAAAGGCTCAGGTCTTGCCCAAACCATCCATTACTGGCAGTGAAGTGCTATCACTGCAGAGCATGATTTGTGTAACCTCTTCCTTGCCTGTGGGCATTAATTGATCGTTGGGTTTAAAATCTGCTGGGAAGTCAAAACCAAGGTACAACCTGGATAAAACCAGAGGAATTTCCTCTATGGTTGGCACAAACTTTCATTCATGAGAATGTACCTTGTCATCACACCTCTTCCAGCTGCTCCACAGCTGCCTGTATCACATCATGCCTTATCTCCAAGAAGCTGCAAAAGTTAGTGGGAGATCTTCTTGACCCTCTGATAGGGATGGGGTGGGGGAATCTGTAAATGTTTAGGATAAGTCACATGCATCTCACTGGGACAAAGATAGCAAGTGACAGGTTTTAGTATTATAGCCTTAATAAAACTCCTGAATTACTCTGCTGATTGCTATAAGAATAGAAACTGGGACTTCACAAAGGCCCTTCATCTTGTGATCTGACCTTCATATTTTCTTGCAAACCTGCTGGACTTGGACAATTCCTGTTTCCTTGGAAACCCTGAGACTTTCCAAGGATCATTTGCAGTCATGACTTGAATAAGTTTCCAGTCACATGCCTAGAAATAGAATCTACACATTAATAATAATGTATACTACAATAAGGATGTTCAGAGACTGCAATGGAAGCAAAGGCTACCCAATATCTTGTTATTCCTACTAATAACCGTGGGTAGGTTGGTTTCTCTTAGGGTTCTTCTTAATGTGTGATATATTGTTATAGATAAGTGACCTACATGTCCTCCCAAGACTTGAGAGGCTCTAACACCATTCTTATGATAGACTAGTTTCCATTGCATTTCATAATTCTGGCTTTCAGAAAGTCTAACTGAGATCTACCAACAGGCAGCACTGAGGTGAGAAAGAGCTGAAGCCTCTTCTGACAATATAAATCCAACCAAGAGCCATAAAGTAGGATCACCAAAAAAAAATCTTTAATCTTGTACTGCCACAAGTTATCTCTCTCTTCCTTAACACTGGTCTCAGTTAGCAGTGAAGGTGATTTTCCATTTAATGTCAATGTTCTAAAAAATTTTATGATAACAATCCTAAATTCCCCTAGTAAGACTCATTCATAGATTCTTAGTAATGCGCAGCATTCTTTATTTCTGTTCAACAAGGTGAAGTAATCTGGGGTGAGATAGAAAAGGACAAGAAAAAGAGAAAGAAAAATATGCTTGTGGAAAATATTTTTACATAAGCACATGTATCTGCAATATATGTATAAATATAAATATATATAAATATATAAAAAATATATATAAAAAATAGGGAAGACATCAAAATCCAGTCTGATATAAAATCCAACAGTAAAATGCAAATACATCCTTGTCAAAACTAGCAATGTCCAAGTTCTGCTGTTATGTTGCCAACAAAATAAAAAACAGTCTATAATTGGCAAGGTCAGTGATATTTTCAATACACAGGGGGAAAAAAGAAAGAAGTTTTTTGTTACAAATTCTTGTCCACATTCATTGGATATCTCTTGAAAGATAAGTAAATTATAAACACTATCAAGAGATCTGATGCAGCACTGATCCTGACAGCTGCTGATGAAAGTAGTTTGCTGTGCTGCAGGCATCAATACATCAATATTATGGCTTTAACTTCTTCAAAAGTCTTATTGTGTAAAATATCAGATGAGGAAGAAGCTTCCTGTAGTTATTTAAAGGGAAAGCCTGGAGGGATTTTAAATGCAGTCAAACAGAATAAATGTACTACAAAATTTTGGAGTTAAAAGAAACTGTGTCATTAATTGTATATTTCAGATATATTGCTTTTTACAGATGTGGTCAACACTCAAAGTAACAATGTTTTTAAATACTCTGCTTCTGCTTGAGAGTTTTATTTGCGAGTATGATAGCACTTTAAAATCACTGCATCAGTGGACACAAAGAAAAGCCGCTTCCATGTCTGCAGATGCTGAAGCACCTGTGTTCACAAGTGCTCTTTAAGTGACCACTCCACCCCTGTCTTGGTGTCTCTTCACAAGGCTCATGCCACAGGAGGTTGGTAATGTGCACAGCCCAGGACTTGAGTAAAACAAGAGCTTGGTGGGCTCCAGAGGATGATGGCTGAATGCAATGGAATTCTAAAGCACTTGAAGAGGAAATGTTGGACGCTGCCTAGAATGGAATACTGGTGATCATAGTGGATGGGTTGAGCCCAACAGCCTAACTTCACTATGTGCATGAAAGATTGTTATGCCAGAACTTGTGTCCCTTGAAATTTTCTGTGGATTAGGGAATTCTGAAAGGAAGCTGGCTCAAAAATGACTGCAAACCCCACAGTATCGTAATATCACAGCTGAGCACAGTGCAGTAACACTGATGCCTCCTTCTCATAGAGTAGCTGTCAGGTTAGCCGCAAATATCTGGTTGTTCATGTGAAGTCTGGAAGACATGTCAGGAAATAATTCCAGTTTACATTGTTCAACAATGAAAACTTTCCATAGAGAAAACAGTCCTTTCAGGTTATCTCACAAGTAGAAATGGCATTTGAAATCACTTTTGAAAGCCCTTCCTATATATCATGAGGAAGATTCACAATTGAAGCAACATCTCGTGTATCATGGGGGCAGGGAGGGAGAGGTGGATATTGAGTATGTACATGAATTGTACATGTACATACTGAGCACACTGAGTCTATGGGATGAATTAAAATTTGCTGGCCATTCTGGAGCTTCAAAAGTTTTCAAGAAGTTTAACATGGCCACAAAAAATTATAATGCAAAAAAAATTGAACTTTTGAAGATTATGTGATAACATTCTGCTAGGCCATGAGTTGTTGCTGTTGTTGTCATTGTTGTTATTTTTCTACTACTATTATTATTATTATTCCAATTATTACAAAGAAAGCCTTGGTGAGCTCTGGGAACCTGTCTCTCTCAAAGGAACCAAAATATAGCAGTGTCTTCATTCCACAAACCAGGACTTAGGACTTCAATCACCTGCACCATCAGCCTGGCCCATAGAGGGCCATGTGGTCATACGGGCTTTCTAAAGAGAGAAATGGAAGGAAGGAAGGAAGGAAGGAAGGAAGGAAGGAAGGAAGGAAGGAAGGAAGGAAGGAATGAAGGAAGGACCGACCACTGATGGATCTCCTGAGGAGGCAAGGAAGGAAGGAAGGAAGGAAGGAAGGACTGAAAAAACTACTCTTATACTCTTATGCTCTGGGCAACAAGACTTCATCCAGTACCCTGTCCACATGGCAAGATTACATGGTAGGATTGGAAAATTCCATAATCAGCTACCTCTAGCAGAGATAACCAAGAATGTGTAACAGCTAACTGTTTAGATTGAGAGATTTGTAATGAAACAAATATATGCTTTTTATTCATATGCTATTCTAGCTAAAGATTTGAAATGTTAATATTTCTCCCAGTCCAGGTTGCTCACTGCCAGGCTGTGTTCCCATGGTGCTAAGTGATGTGAAAGATTTACCTTTCCCCAATATTAAAAAAAAATCATGAGGTAGCATTTCTTTAGTGTAATGTGTGTTGGCATCTCTCTGTGGTAATAAGATTTATTATATCCACTCTGCATTTCACAGAGTGATACATGTGGGCAAGGATATCTAATGAAAAGTGAAGCTTGGAAAAACGTTTCCTCAGAATAAAGAGCATGAAAAGCAACTGCTGACTATTCTACATCTACGGTGATGCATGTGTTCCTCCAACACCCAGCGAAGCATGCAGTTACATTTTCCTGATGTAAATTGAACTAAGATTTAGTGTTTTTCAAAGATTCAGTGATATTTTATAACCACTTCTCACAGAGGGAATGAGAAACCTGAAGACAGAATTGCTGGTTATCAGATCATCAGTGGTGCATCCATTTGTTTATATATGTTTAGGCAAGAGAGATCGAAGAGCATTGTCATGACACAAGTTATTTGGGGATGTCAAGTTTTATTGCTGGTTCCTGCAATACCTTGCATAAAGGCTTTGAAAAGCCACTGCTGTTTCTCAGTACATGAGGCCAGTTTTCTGTGCAGGCGTGCAGGGTATTAATTTTTTCTTTTAAAAATATTTTTGATTTTAAAAAGAATGTAATCTACTAATTTGTACTGAACTTCAGCACAAAATCACCATCTGATGGAGGGAATTGACTCTTGAGAATCCGCCCCAATCCTCAGCGTAAAGTGAAATATATCCTGATATTTGCCTATGCAAACCACAGCTACAACAAATGCCTGCTTTGCATTCTGATTGTTGGGATGTAAGAAGTGAATAGTGCACCCCATAGACTGACAGACCTCAACTACAGCTATTAAACCAGGTAGTGAGACTCAAGCATCAAAACTCCTGTAGACCCATAAGAAGTTTGTCCCTTTTTAGAGAAATATATTTTTGACTGTATTCTGATTTTCTCTTCCAAGTGTGGGAAATTCCTCTGCTGGAGTCTCTTTTGTTCAATGCAGTACATGTGTTCAATAAACATGCAATATACATGCATTTAATTAAATACAATGAAGGATGAGGAAAAATACTTTTTTTTTTTACCCCAATTCAATACTACTTCCATGTACAATATATTTCTCCATCTGATTTTGTCCAGGACCATGCTGATCCACCTGTTACAGGTATTCATTTCAGCTCTGAAGCTCTATTGCTGACACAATCGAGGTCTTCCAGAGGTTTGAACATCAGCTTCTATATGCTCTTACTTTTCCCTAAGATGAATGAAATTTAATTTCTTCAACATAAAATTCAAGCCTGAAAATCTTTTATTTTTACTGAAATTATGTGATAAAACTAAGACCAAACTTCCCTAATTGACAACATTCTATTAAGCAATGTTTACAATTTAATAAGATATAATTGTCTTGAGCCTCATCCAGACCTTTACCTTAAAAGTATTTCCAACACTATCTGACACCCAATTACAGTAATCTGTAATTTACTGTTGTTTGAAGGAACCGTTATATGTTTTATTTTCAAAGATCTTACTGATAATCTTCCTAGAATGCAAAAAACAAATATTAGGCAAGTAAAAGGCTGAGTCTTTTTCCTCTACAAACATAATCATGGGGCAAAGTTTCTTTGCTGAATTAAAGCAACAGATTTCGTTTTCTTTCTCTAGAAAGGTTCCCAGCCTCAATATCATTTATCACTGCATCATTGTACTCAATATATGGAGAAAGCATGAAGGTTATTTAGAATTGAATGTGTGTTTAGTGTTTATGCAAGGCTGTTACAGTAGATTTTTGCCTATGTAGGGCTGTCAGCTGCACATTCTATTGCATTTACTTTTCAGTAGCATAAAGTAGATTTTCCTTTCCTCTGGTGTTTCCTGGTTTCCAATCAGAATTCCCACACTAAAAGTAACGTAGCAGGTTTATCCTGATCATTAAGTGAATATATAGAGGGTGATTTCTGCTGTAGGGGGACTTTATTCATCTTATGGGAAAGGTAATGCATATAATATTAATATATGAATGCAATGCAGTATCTAAAGATATATACCCCCAGGAGGCAATTTATCTGAAGGGCTGTTTTTCTGGTGTTCATTCATTTGTGTGAAGATGGTATTCCCAGACTGAAAATGAAGCAAATGAAGGGACTTCCCTGGTGCAAAGTGATGGATGATGATTTTGTTGCTACTGTCAAGAGATGCATTAGACTAGGTTTCTCATTCTGAAAATGCTAGATGAAAAGGGATTAATTTCATGACCATTTGGGAGACTGAATTTCCATTCTTAATTATAAAATAATGCCTTATTATAATTTTCTCTGAGGTACCTTGATGATTGAAGCTGAGTTACTTGACTCAGGGACACAAAGAGATTCCAGAAGGCCCAGAGGTAACACTTGAGGCACATGATTTACATAGCAGCATGTACCATACTATGAAAATCCAAGCTCTTCTCACAACAGGAACCCAAGGAGACTTTCTCTCTGGTTCTCACCCTCCCTGCCTGTTCTGGTAAGAATGGATTTTTGAAAAAAGGACTGCATATTGGGAATTAAAAAGTGAGTGTCATGATCCAAAAATATAATTCACATGAGAAACTATGGAATAAAACTTCACATGTATTTTCTTGATGTTTGACCCTGTACTTTTCCAAAGCTGACATGTGTTTTAATATGAATACTTTTATATACAACATCACAGTTTTTTATTACCCAAGACAACCAGTTTGTGTTGTTAATCTGTTAACCCTTTGCTCAGAAACAAGCAGGCTGAACTCTGAAATCAGAAAATATGTCAGTGGTGGGACTTAGCTGACCAATTACAGTATCACTTTGGGGACACTAAGACATCATCTATGGCCTCCATTTGCAGCCCTAGCAGGTTGCAGATCCATTGGTCGAACACCCTCCCTGACAGGACTCTGAAGATTTAAAATTACATGAGACACACCCATATGAACATAAATGAGTCTGGTTCTCACAGTGATGGGTTTGAGCCAGGGGATGTGTTTAAGGGGAGAAAGCTCGGCTTTTTGGCATTGTCATTTCATGTCACTGCATTGGCACCATCAGAAACATACTCAGCCTGTGTGATATCCCCTGGTGAGATCTAAGGCTGTGCTTCATAAATATGTCCTGACTGACAGCTATTTTGCAGTTTTGAGGTTTGAGGGTTTTTTGTTGGCACTAGTTTGGGTAACAGGAGTGCCTAAGTGGTAAGTGACAGTTGTGTTGATTTTAGCAGGAGTAAATAATAATGACTTATAGTACTGAGTTTCCGTCTGGTGTAATACGATGCGGTGTCAGGATTACCCGATATAAACCAATGCTCAGTCCTGAATTTTCATGAAACAAATGGATATGGCTACACTTGCCTGAGAGCCAGTGATGGATGAGGTCAGGTTTCACTAATGTTCCCTGATGCATGGTGCTACATTTCTTTAATATAAACTAATCCATGTCAAGCAGTATCCTTGACTCCATTTGATATATGAGATTGGCTTTTTCCTTTTTGTACATAATGGAAATACACAGACACCTTTTTTAATTGTGTAGTCACAAGTGATGCTGGGTTTCTCTGTGCTCAGAGGTACTCATTCTTGCGCCTTTCTCTGTATTAAGGAGTTGCAAGGGTTTTGTATTACAATAAAACCCAGCTACATAACATTAATAGCTACCAGAAAAAAGATGAGGTTGCTCCACCATTTATATCAGTAATAGCAGTTCACAGAGAACATTTTCTGTCAAATATGCCAGTCCCATGCAGGTCTAAAAAAAGAGGGGGAAAATAATTTTATTAACCATTTTGCTGCACATTAATGGGGTTTTTTTGGACATCCAAAAATGTCATATTTCTTCTTAGGGTAGGAGGGTGCCCCACCATTACATAACAGCTCTTCTCTTTAGCCCTTGGTCTTATTCATAATCTCTGTCATTTAGGAAGTTGTACATTATTAAACAAACACTGATTCTGTTTATGTCACAGAAAAAAACTACTGCACATTACTGATTTTAGACAAAAAGAAAGCTAATGGTGATAAGCTGCATTACTTTTTCCTGTCTCAGACTTAAATGGCTTCTTCGAAATGCAGTTTTCTTTGTTCAATTCCTATCAGGGAACTGAGGCCTTAAACATCAATTGGCATTAGAAAAATCCAGCTCCATGTGTTTCTTTCCACACAAAGGGACAAGTGATGCATTTTACACACACAAGGCCTTTGTAACTCACTTTCAGCTGTTGTGACCTCCACTCTCTGGGTCTGCCAACAATTACCTTGAATAATGGAATTTTTGTCAGAAAACTGAGGAAGAATGGTAAATGTTCAGTAGCCCAAAACTGTTTCTGTGCCTGGGTACTACCCAGGATCTTACTCTTGTTAGAGTTTATTGTGGATTTAGCCTACAGTAAAAGCCTTTGTATAAATTTTTGTGGTTACAACTCCACTATCTGATGGTCTGACCCAGCCCTCTGACTAGTGGAAGTTGTAGTGTAGTTGTGGAAGTCCTGCTCCCATAAGACTTCCACTCAAACTTCTCTATGGATGCTAGGACAGACTTTACAAATATCTTTATGTTTCTGCTCCTAAATATTTTTCCACTGAGTGTTTCAGGCTAACCAATATTTAAAACAATAGCGGATAGCCTTCCATTTCATGTTAGTCCAAACAAACACTCTGAATTAAAAAATGGTGCACAAAGTGGAGCCCCATATCCATTTTGCAGCTACCTCAACCTTATAAGAAATTGCATCTCTACAGATGCTGGTAAATTCTGTTCCCTGGGGACTCAAGTGAGGAAGATGACCATAGTGTGCTATACAGTGGATGCCAGAGTTATCTAAGCTTGTGCCATAGAAGCACAGGCTCTGGAATAGCAAGAAATTTAGTCATGTAGCTATCACATGCCTAAATAATACTGCTGTGGGCTGGTTAACATCAAATGAGGTGGAAAACACAGTTAAAATAGCTCTACTGCTTCCAGGCCCATGTCAGTACCTCTTTCCAGTGCTGCATCATGCCATGCTGGTTTGGCAGCAGGTACAAAGCTGCCCCAGGTGCCTTTGCACAGAATTAATGCTGGATATATTTCTCTTTCCTGTCTTTACATGAGACACCAGTGATGATACTCATCACTGTAAAATTACTCAGTGCTATAGTTATGTCTGCTGAGATGAAATGCAATTTCACTTGGATGTTCTTACCAGTTCTTCAGAAAACACCAGCCTCATACAACATACACCCTGAAAAATCACTGTGTCTCATACTTCATTTTGCAAAAACACAAATCTAAATTTCCATTGATAGTCCAAATATTGCGTATTAGAGAAATCCAGCCTCTTTGGATCTGGAAAAGAATACAGATAATTTTAAGCAAAACACTCAATCAGGTGAAGTTCTTTCCAGCCAAGAAATCACTGGCATGATATCACTGACATTACTTTAAGCTTTCCATCACTATGGTTATCAATTATTTCATAACTCAATAACTGCCAGTTCGTGTAACTCTGCTATAACCAAAGTTCTCATACCAGCACTGCTCTACTTCAGAATGATGTGAAGCAAGCCCTGTCTATGTTTCTACATGTAACTTCCCTTTTTTATTGGGCATTTTGGCGTTTGCCATCATTTGGTCTGGAAGGAACCCAAGTTCCAACATTATTCTCCAGAGAGACAGGTGTGATGTATCACCTTACATTAAGGAAATCCAGTTTCCTGCACTAGCTTTGAATCAAGTAATCCAGATATAAAATGATTCATGAAACTGAGCTTTCCTGGAGGAAACAGCTCTGCGAAGGAGGGTTTTACGGATTAAGTCTGATGAATGATGTTCTGCCTCTTATGTCTACAATGTTCTGTGAGAACTAGTGTTGTGAAGAAAAAAATGCAGCAGCATGGATGTCTTAACAGAGTGAAAAATGAGATTTCTTCCATTTTATATGAATTCTAGAGGAAATTTTATTGCTGTGAAATAATTCAGGTGTGAGTTTTTTCCTCATCTAAAGTTCTATGTCAAGAACTATGTGTTCTAAACCACCTTCTTAAATTTGGAAAGTACATACGAGGTCAGAATAAAGAAAACACCAGTATCTGGTGCTGTTTTGTCCCAGAACGGAGGGTGGGGTGTGCCCCTCACCCACTTGGTAGGAAGGAACTTCAACTCTTAGCGGGAAGGGCTGCTCTTCCAGCTCTGCTGCAGCATCCCGCCAGCAGCAGCAGCAGCATCCTGGCTGCTCCATTCTCCCTGCTGTGCTGACCTCTGCTGGTACTTTTCCGAGGCGCGGCGTTTCCCATTCTCTCTCATTTTCAAGCCTCTCTCACTACGTTAAAGCAGAGATGTTTTTCTTTCACGAATCTGTCCAGTTTTTTCTAAAACATTTGTTCCACCATGCGAAGAAGTGATGAACTCATTTTCTGTTGATGGCGTCCTCTGAGGTGCAGAAGCACAGCTTCAAATTCACCTCTTCTTCATTGCTCCCCTCCTCAGTCGTGGACCAAAAGAAAACTTCCTGCTCTCCTTTTCCCAAAAAGCCATCATCCCTCGTGCTCTGTGACACACCCAGTCAAGGAAAGAGGCCTTGAGCTCTGTTGTGAGCCAGGTCCTCCCTTCTAACACTCACTTCCATTCTTATTCAAAGTACACTAATTTGCCCTTATTTTTAATTTTGAGAGCTGTGCTTGCTGTATTTGATCAATGATTTGGCAATCTGTGTCAACTGCTGTGTTATCACATCCTCTAAACTTCCAGTTACTCCAGTATAACAGTTTAACTTTTGACAAGGGCATGTAGTGACAGGACAAGAGGGAATGAATGAATTTAAACTAAAAGGTGGTTTAGATTGAGTCTTAGGAAGAAATTCTTAATTTGGAGGGTAATGAGACATTGGAACAGATTCCACAGAGAAGCTGTGGCTGCCCCATATCTGAAATTGTTCAAGGCCACGCTGGATGGTGCTTTGAGCTACTTTGTCTAGGGAAAGGGGTCTCTGCATATGTCAGAGGTTTTGGAACTAGTTAATCTTTAAGGTCCCTTCCAACCCAAACCATTCAATGATTCTATGAGAACCCTTCCTATTCTTAATAGAGCAGCTTTACTCAGTTGACTGGGCTTAATGTTTAAACTGACCTTTCCATTCATGCAATAGCTCAAATGTTCAAAATAACAAGATTTATTCCAGGCAAGTGGTTCCTCTTTGGCAAAATAAGACAAAACTCTATATAGATACATTCAGAATATCAGGCATTTTCCATGTTCCATTCTCAGTATGATTCATGCCATTTTTTTTCTCCAAATACACAAAGAACTGCCTTTCAACATCTGAAAAACAACTCCTGACATTTCACTGTGAATTCTGGATGTGCAAGATTGTGGAGGTAAAGCCTGACCAAGGACTGCAGATTAAACCCCTGAAGAATTTCAACACCTCTACTTGAACCCAGTTTTGAGTGTGTATTGTCTCACATCTCTGTTCTGAGTAAGGCACCTTGACTATTTCAGGAGGTATGACTCAGTACTTTGGATACAGATTCTGTAGGTGCATCCTCTGAAGACAAACTCAATCCCTTCCTTTGCTTGGGAAACTGAAAACTTCATCTCCCTTCTGCATTCAGAGAGAAGCTGTATGCCAGATCTCTGCACCTTTGCTGCCACAGAGGTGCAAGACAAATTGAGGATTCATACAAAACAAAGCGGTCTCTTCTAATCAATGGTTACCTTTTTTTAAATGAATTCAGTGCTTCAGGATTTGACCTCCAATTAACACGACTGTCCTTTGATGTTGCCTTTGAGTGTTCAGTTATATTTTTGGATACTCTCTTTGGATATTCTCCTTTATTCACAAGGAAACATGGATCATTATTGGCTTTCTCCAAAAAAAGAAAATACTGGGATTTTTTTCATTTTGGTCACTAGTGATAGCATAAAAAGTAAAACTGCAATCCACACACTAATAATTTTCAAAGAGCATTTGTATAATGACCTGTTCCCAACTTATAACCTTGTTTGTCTTTTGACTGTAAAATTGCTCTTTCATTTCAGTTTCCCAGAAAGAATGATCATTCTCCCCATCCCTTGGTTTAAGCGGCCATCCCTTCATTCATTCATTGCCTGAGTAAGGAGAAGGCTGAATCAATTAATCAAAGGCTTGCAAAACAACACTGAGCAACGAAATGGTTGGTTAAACATTGCTTTCAATGTAGAATTGAGCCTTAGAAATTCCAAAGTAGGTGTTTTCTTTTTACAAAAACAACCTTGAGACTGAAAAACAATTTTTTTCTTTCAGTTCTCTTCTGGCATCTCCTTTACTCTGGATGAAACTGAAGAGCTTCATAAAAACCATGTCAACCTCACTTTTGGGCTTGCCTGTTTAAACATGATACTACCACAGGCTTCTGCTTTGGTAATTGCAATTTAATCGAAAAGTAAGTTAAGGGCAAGAAAGAAGAAAACTTCTAAAGTGTTAATTAATGGCTATGTAAATAATACATCCTTGTCACAGCTGTGTCCTTATGTTTCATTATAATGGTTTAGTGTCTACAGTAGCAAGGTCCAGAACTGGAAAATGGTAGAAGGCCAGTTCCTTACTGTATTTCCAGTTGGAGACTTTACTAGATCTTGAAAAATTTTATCTGCAAAAGGTAATTTAAAGTAATAAGGAAACTGCTGTCAGAGAGTGCTGGATAACTAAGGACAATATTGACACCTGGGAAGATGTGGAAGAGAAATAGAATGAATCCTCCTTGAGCTTAGGGCTAGAGAAGTGAAGTTTCAGGCAAGAGACAAAATGGAAAGCTTCTCCAAAAAATGGCACTCAACTTTGATCCCTTCGCTCAACTCAGTGCCTGAGGACTGGAAACATATACCAAAAAAAAGACCAGAAAGTAACTGAGAGGAATATTTTGAGCAGGGCTTCCAAATGGATAATCCTAGATACCTTCCTAAAAATTTAATTGGACTTAAAAATCTCCTATATTATGCACTTGACCTAAAGGGTTTATATTTAAAATGAAGACATTCTCAATTTCTTTATAGTCTGAATGCAGGAAATTACTTCAGCTGATGCTGAAATGCAAAGTTATGCTAGTTATGCTATTAAAATTTCATGTATCTGTTATTCTGATTAAAACTAATTTTTCTACTCAATTTAATGGTATCTGATTCCAATTTTCTTTTTTATAGTCATCAGGAGCTAAATACTCTGTGTATCTGAATGCATTGACCCTAATCACAGAAGACTGAACATAGAGACTGATCAAAATATCTCACTCTAAAGCTGTGTGTAAATATTATTTCTGCATTTTTGGATGGGTCAAGCTTATATTTAGCCAGTAATGTTCATCAACAAGTCATGATACACAGCAAAAGCAAGAGCGATCTTTACGCTCATTTGCTTTTTGAAATTAAAGAGGAAATTATTTTTCATGGCTCAGTAAAGGTAATAATAATTACTGACAGGTTTATAACAATTCACAGAGAAGGTGTTTGCTGGTGGTTGATTTTCAAATGCAGAACCACAAGCAAATGAAATCAAATTAATTTGGAAAGCATCTTGAGGAGTGACTACGTACTGTTCTGTCTCAAGACTGGATCAAGCACTCAGCCATTTCGGACAGATCTTACCTGTTTGTATAAGACTTCCAGTGACGCATACTCCACGACCAGGAAACCTATTTTTCGGCTTCAGCAAAATAAGAATTTCCCTGAAATCTAACCTGAAGCTTCCTTACTATATTAAGGCACTCTACTTCTCCCTAACCTTCTTTTGAGATGAATAACCGGTTTTTCTTCTCTTTTTTGCACAGTTTTTTTATATTTTCAAAACTGTCATAATGTCCTGTCTGTTTTGCTTCCCACTTCTCATCACCTTCTCTTCTTTAGGCAATCATTGTCATGCCACCTTGTCTTCCACACCTCACAGACTTCTGACCATTCTTGTCACTATTCTCTAAGATTTCTCCAGCTAGCCCAGATCTCCCTTGAAGTGTGATACTTGAATCTGGACATGGAGCTCCAGCTGAGGTCTTAGTACAAATAAAAATCATAGGTCCTACATCCCACAGATTTCTCTCTATTTTCCAGTGTGTACTTGTCTTTTCTGGGATAGCACACCTATGCTGAATCACAGTCATCTCACAAACCTCTGGCACTTTTCTGGAGAAGTGATTCCTAACCAATCAAGGTTGAGGTACCTAATCTTGGTCTATACACGTCTTTTAAATTGCTTCAGTCTAAATGCAGTGTTTTACACTTTATTCTCTGGCTTTAATGATCTTATCTCAGTCTACAACCCCCCATGAGAAGAGGAGGGGCAGGCACTGATCTCTTCTCTGCGGTGACAGTGACAGGGAAGGTTTAGGTTGGGTTTCAGTAAAAGGTTCTTCACCCAGAAGGTGGCAGAGCACTGGAACAGGCTCCCCAGGGAAGTGGTCACATCACCAGCCTGCCAGAGCTCAAGAAGCATTTGGAGAGTGCTTTCAGGCACATGGTGTGATTCTTGGGGATGGTGGTGTGCAAGGCCAGGAGTTGGACTTGATGGTCCTTGTGGATCCTTCCAACGCAGCTAATTATGTGATTCTGTGATTCCATTTCCACCTCTTTTTTCCAAACTATTAAGTTTCCCAGTAATTTTCTTTCTTCCCCAAGTGCTCCTCATCATAACATTATCTGAAAGCATAAAAAACAATATATTATTCCTTGTGAATAATATACTGAAACCATTAAGGAAAATATTAAATAATTCCAGACCCTTGCAGAATTAAACTCTATATACCCCTGGATTTTGCCAGGGAATTGCTCACTAAACAAACAGAATTGTAAGTACTGCGATTTCTGGGCAATGTTTTATCTGCTTTATATGACTTACATCTTGTAAATCTTGTTTTCTTAAAATGATATGAGAATCAATGTCAAAAACTTTGCTAAAATCACTGTATATGACTGCTCTCAGTTACTTATAAGGCCTGGTGTCCTACAGCAAAGCAAACAAGATGGGTTTGATATGATTACCTAGTAACTAATGTGGGTTGTTGTGGACTGTTCACTTTTCTTTTTATGTTTCAAGCACTAATAAATATCCTTTGTTCCAGTAAGGAAGTCAGCCTTAGGTAAATGGATATCTTTTTCTCATTTTTTAAAGCTGTGGCTCTGGTGCTACAGCATCCCAGCTGCATCTTCACAAACCCTCAAGGAGTTGTAGCTGGGATGTGCCATGAGTAGGTTCTGTAGGTACTACAGTACTCAGCTCAAGGCCTCTGGCTTGAAAACACCCAGTTTCTCTCTACCCATTCTCTCTAGTGTTGCTCAGTCATCTGTATAAACAGGGCAGAAATTATGTGTTATGTATCTTCAAAATTTCATTGCATGATTTCAGTCTTATAAGTTTCATGTATTACCAGTAACATCGCAGGTTCTCTTCCACGTAAAAAAGCAATGAAAGATACATCACATCAGGGTGATCAGAGCCATCAACACCTGGAATTCTTGTAAGGATGATGCTGTCTAACACCTGCTTGTGCCCCTGAAGCTTCCCTGCGGACACACCTTTCAGCTGGAGCAGAGCACTGCAGAGAGCCAGCCAAGGTCTCTTTGCTCTGGGTGGAGCTGGTTTGTACCTGCAGGCACACCAGCTGGTGGGGGACCTGCTGTGCTTCCTCCTGGCCCAAACCTGAGGAGAAGCTGAGGAGAAATGAGGGACCCAGTTGCCTAAGCACCCTCTGCATCAGCTCCAATGTGGGCTCCTCTTCATGGGGTCACAGCTCCTGCCAGGAACCTGCTCCAGGGTGGGCTTCCCACAGGGTCACAGCCTCCTTCAAGCACATGCACCCATCTGGCATAGGGTCCTCTACAGGCTGCAGGTGGAAATCTGCTCCACCGTGGACCTTAGGCTGCAGGAGCCCATCCTGCCTCATCATGGTCTTCACCATGCACTTCAGGGAATGTCTGCTCCAGTGCTTGGAGCACCTCCTCCTCCTCCTTCTTCACAGGCCCTAGGGGTCTGCAGAGCTGTTTGACATTTTCTCACTCCTCTCTCTGGCTGCTGATGCACACCAGGTTTTTTCCGCCATTCTTAAATTCATTATCCCAGAGACTCCTCCACCATTCCTCGTGGGTTCGACCTGGACCAGTGATGGCTCCATGTTGGATCCAGCTGGCATTGGCTCTGCCAGACATGGGGGAAGCTTCCAGCAGCTTCTTGTGGAAGCCACCCCTGGAATGCCTCTCCTGCCCCCAGCCTTGCCAAGCAAACCTAATACAAATGAAAGGTTTATAGCAGATTTCCACATTTCTGTTATTGACTGTGCGTGCTAGGTGAGGATTTCCCAGATGTTGTCCTTAGAGACAATGGAGATTTGGGCTATAATTTGAAAGTCTGAATGCTATATGGAAACACATGCCTCTATCAGTATATCTATATTTTTTGATGGTTTGACCATTACAAGTGGAGAATTCTAATCATGCATGCATTAATGCTTATGACCAAAAGCTTTAATGGTAACACAAGTTTCAAGGAAGAATTACCAAATTCTTTGGTTATAAATGTATTTTTTCTTCTCTAAAAAATCAGACTGTTGAGAAATGTTAGGGATCCATTCTTCGTCTGGAAATTTATTCACATTTGACTAAACTTTAAATGCTAGGGGCTAAATATAGGTTTCTCATTCCCTTTGAGACCATATTGTGCTTAATAACTTTAAGAATTTAGACCTCTGCCTGATTATCCTTTATCTGAGACAGTACAAGGAAATAGTATTACCTTTAAAGTCTGTGAACAGTTTGGGATACGCTGAAATTAATAACAAAAGCCTTTGGTGAGGGCAGAGCTGTAATCAGTGTCTGATAGTGAAAATAAAACAATATGAGACAAGAGACAGATCATTGGTTTCATCTATCTGTCTGATGTTTTGATGATATCATGGCATTATATTCAGTAGAGCTGGGATGTGACACCAAATGACAGCACTGGTCGCTTGGGTTATTTACAGTAAGCCAACAGGAAGAAGTCACCCCATTATGAAGCAGTGCTTATTGCTTCCAGTCTCTTTTTCATATCACCTAAAATCTGATTTTCCTTTCAAGCTTTCAGTGTTTTATGTCTAGCAGCAATCATAAAGCAAATCTGAAAATAAAAAATAGGAAAAAAAAAAGAAAAAGGCTTTACAATTTCAGCCAAGCAGATTAAATGTTTTTGATGGTGGAGGGAGAACTATTAAAAGCTGCTGAAATAGTTGCTGCCATACATGCAACTTCAGACCACAGGGCAGAGACCAAGATTTGGAGTGGTCCCTGCCTCACTGCTTCATGTTCAGAGTCAGTTCAAAGCACTGAGCTATTCATCTAGGTTCTTCCCACACGCTGGAGAGACGCACAGGAATGTCCTGAAGCCAATTCCTTTGACAGTGCCCAGCTGCCACCTCAACCAGGAGTTCGGATGGCAGGTATGAAATCCCACCACCTCCCTATGCCCCAGCCAACAGCTCCTTAGCTGCCTGCAGCCCAGGGTGATTGAGGATGGAAGGCTGGCTCAGCCCCCAGCCTTGTCCCTGAAGGTTCAACCTGGAGTTGACCCCAGAGAATAGAGAACTCAGACCTTTCTCATGAGGGGCTGGTAAACAAACCCATCTCCCTTCTGCAAGGGCAGTGGAGCACAAGCCAGTGCCCTTCCTTCCCCACACCACATGGCAGGAGATGGTGGTGAGTTAATAACAACCAGACCATTTTGCTCAGTGGCCATCTCAGTTTTTGCAAAGAAGTTGGCAGTGCTGAAACATCCCAAAGAGTTTGTGACTGAGCTCTGCATACTTGAGAGGTGGGGTCGCTCCTGCCCCTTGGGAATCTTAAGGCAGGCGACCTTAAATGCCTTAAATCCCGGCTCAGCTCAGGCACCATCTGGAAACAATGAGCTGGTAGGAGCCAAGGTGCTGATGCACTGAATTAACACAGGTCCTAGGTGCTGACATGTTACTTCCTGCTCTCCCCTAACCTTGTTGTGTCCCACACATGGATTTTGTGGATTTGGGCAGTGAGGACACTGCAGTCTCAGGGCTAAGGGCTGCTGTGCTGGCGTGCTCAGTGCAGCTGGGGCTGGGGGATAAGTGGTCGAGATTCAAAAAGGATGTTGCTTTCCTTTTCTGCAATAAATCAATAAATTTCTCCTGGATTTTTCAATTTGTAGGTCCTTTTCAGCATATCTCTTACTCTCATCAGTTTTCTTAACTTTGTTTTTCTTATACTATTCTTTTCTTTTTAGTCGCTTTTTTGTTTCATTCAAATGTAAGATTTTCTCATTATTTTTGCTTTCTATTTGTTTATTTTATTCAATTTCATTTTTCCCCTATCTTTTCTCTTAGTTCTCCCCTCCTCCTTTCCATGACCATATTTACATTTCTCTTTCAAGGCCCACTTTCTATAGCCCTCTTCACATAATCCCTGGATACACACTCCAACCCCCATATCAATCCTTTCTCTTTTTCTACTTATAACCTTTTGTCCTTTTACTGTTTTTTTGCCTTCCAATGCACATTTTCTCTCCCTTCTCATATCCAGATGTTTTTCCCTCTCTATCTCCAGCTGTGCGAATAAATGACTTTTTTGTTTGTTTCAAGGAAGTTAGGTCAATCCTGAATAAAAAATACTCATATTTTCAGGAAACCAAAACAATGCAAATGATCATTTTGGGTGAATGTTTCAAAAAGAAGAAACTGAAAAATTGTTGAGTTTGAACTTTGAGAAATTTATAGTAAATAATAACTGAAGTAAATTTGTAGATGTTGGAGTGACTGAAAAAAAACCAAAAGCATTTAGGCTTCAAGGGTGGAGGTGAGGGCAGGGCAAGTAATTTGCCATTTCCTTTTTGAAAGGAGTAAAGGAAAGATTTCTACCTAAAATGACTCAGGTAGCTCCTTCTACACCTTCAAAAGCTTTTTGTTTTGATCAAAACAAATGTTTTGAGAGAAAAAAAAATCATCTGATAAAATTATTCTGCCCCTAATTTCTATTTCTTTCTCTTCCCCTGTCCAGACTGGCTAGGTGCAAACAGCAGTGAGGCACAGCGTACTTTTTAGCTGATATTTGGATGCTGCTTTAAAGAAAAAGGGTTGATCTATTCCCAAGCAGGGAGCATCAGCTGTACTTTTGTGTTTCCCAGTCCTTACTTTCCTGGGACAGCAATTAAAATAGATCCCAGGTGGCTTAAAACTCTTGAATCACATCAAAAGCACAGAAGCTTCTTACTATTGAGAGCACTTTCTCAAAAGGGGGGGGGGGGGGGCAAATATGTTTCTAGTCGATGTTCTGCCCTTCAGTAGACAGCATTAGTCTCAGCTGAAGGCTGCAAAGTGAAAAACAGCAGCTGAGGACAGCCAGGCTCTGCCCCGAGACATGCAATGTCATTTCTAGTGATTCAGATCAGAGTCACATCTGGGTACCTGGGAGAAGAATCTGGCCCAGATGTGGCCCTGAATGCCATGTGTTTTCTGTCCATTGTGCCCAGATCACAATCAGCAAAAAGATTCTGTGGAAGAGGAGAGGAAGAAGAGGAAACTGCCAGTGAGAGGATATTCTTCACTCATAAATCCCAGTGCATTGAAACACAGATTAGACCCCTGCTTTCTTTTTAACCATCCCCTGCCTAGAGTCACTCAATCCTGAAATTTGCTGAACTGTTCAGCTCATGTCTGCCCTGAAGTAATGAATTGGCAGGCCTATTTCTAACGGTGATTAATGAAGCTTTTCAGAGGCAACCCATTATTTGATCCGAAGTTAAAACAGTCGTTCATCATTAATCACTACACGACATAGGTTCACAGATTCATAATTCTCAGCAAGCCCATTTCATTAAGGGTCCCTCTCTTTCTTTTGTTAACCCAGGGCTCCCCTGTCTCCCCACCCCTCATGGATGCCTTCCTGGCACTTCACTTCCAGATTTGTTTGGAGAAAAATTCACATGGTCTCAGGGATATGTTTCAGTCTCCACAGCCTCTCAAAACTACAGCATTTTCCTTTCAGTTTTAAAAATTCCTCTTCCCAGAGAAAAATGTATTGGATTATCAAATATGAGCCAACATTGGCACCCAGTGGCTGAACAGATTAATCACAGATACATATTCCCCTGAGCCCACCTTTTCCATTCTTCAAAGACAGGTTTTCCCCAGGGATGTACGTGGTACTCTTATGCAGCCTTCCAGCTCTAGGCCATCTAGGCATGGCTGTGGACTGGATATGCTAAGTGAGGAAAGTGCAGATTGTGGCTGGTTCTCTCCAGGGCCCATCAAAATCATTCCACAGAAGTCCAACATCATCAAAGCACCTGGGGCAAGGAGCCCTTCACTGGTTCCCAGGAGGTTACAGCACGTACACAACATTATCTGTCACCCAGCAAATGTCTTGGATCTGCTCCTGCAGGCATCACCTGCTTGGAGAAGAGCTGAAGGTGTTTGATAGCCCTGCTCCCCTGCAGAGCCTCAAAACTCTCATAATGGTAGGAGTGGGCTTAGGCAAAGTCATAGTGAGTCTTTTATTTCTAAACTATTTTCTTGAACTTGCCAATGACTTGCCCTGGGGAAATGTGGTGGGTTGACCTTGGCTGGATGCCAGGTACTCACATGCCACTCTTATCACCCCCCTTCTCAGCTGGGGAGAGCAGGGTGGGTAGAAAATAGATAGAGAAAAACACTTGGGTCAAGATAAAGACAGTTTAATAAAGCAAAAACAAAGGCTATGCAGAGAAGCAAAGGAAATAAAAGATTTATTCTCTACTTCCTACCAGCAGGTGATGCCCAGACAGTTCCCAGAAAGTAGGGCTTCCAGTTGCTCTGGAAGACAAATGTCTTCTACATGTTCTGAAATTCTGTGGTCAGGGACCAGGTATTTTCTGCTTCCTGCCTGAATTGTCTCACTCCTTCCTCCAATTTCTTTGCTGAAGGATCAGCTTCTCAAACAAACTTTTCCTCTTCTTCCTTCTCCCTCACTAACACGTGATATGGATTTGTTTTTTTCCTTATCCGCTGTTTCTTTTTTAGTGTTGGAGCGATGACTGTAGTGTTGGGGTGTCTGTCTCAACCACAGCCCTCTGAGAGTACTGAGCTGTGGATCAGTAGGCACAGAACAAGCACCAGTACACTGATGGAAACTGGTTTTCACTGGGATAGGCAAAGCACTCTTCTGTCAGGTGGCACACCAGTTTGTCAGGGTTACTTTCATGTTTGGCTTTCAAGTCCCAGGCTATGGAACATGACAACCATTCCAGGAACCTGCCCAGATCCTTTCACACACCCTGCTGCCCAGGAATCTGTTTTATCCAGACACATTTCAGTCTCTCCTGACCTAAAAAGTTGTTTTCTCTGACACCAGTATGACACCAGATTCCACAGATTATATACAGTGTTAATTACCAGTATTAAAGAGCTCACAAGGGGGAACAAGAATCTCAGGACCTTCATAATAAAACCATCCACATCAACCCTGGGTAAGAGGAGGGAGATGTATTCGCTCACCATCTCCACAGGACAGCTCCCCCTGCACAGCAAGGCCATCAATGCCAGGGCAAAGCACAGAGCTGCTGCTTGTACTAGCATGTTCCCAAGCTCAGCAAAATAGAGATAAGCAGTGCAGTCAACAAACTCCATGGCCCGTGCAGGTGTTTGCCACTTCACAGCTGCTACAGCTGTAGCACACTTATTAAAAAACTGCCACTGTCTCGTGTCTCACATCGAGCACCAAAAAGGACTGTGATGGGCTGGCCTTGGCTGGATACCACGTGCCCACCAAGCTACTCTACCACTCTCTCCTCAGCAGCACAGGGCAGGGGAGAAAATAGGATGAAAACAAAACCCTTGTGAGTCAGGATAATGGCAGCTTAATAAAAGCAAAAACAAAGGTCGTGAGTGGAAACAGAGGAAAACAAAAGATTTATTCTCTAGTGCCCACCAGCAGATGATGTCCAGCTACTTCCTGGGAAGCAGGACTTCAGTACACAGAGTGGTTGCTCCACAAGGCAAACTGCAGTAACAAATACCCTTCCCTCCTCCATCCTCTTAGCTGTTGGAATGGAATTATTTTATGGTATGAATATCCCTTCGGTCAGTTTGGGTCAGCTGTCCTGGATGGGTTCCACCCCAAGATCTTGCCCTTCCCCAGCCTACTGGTGAGAGTGGAATCTTGAAGAGACAGCCTTGGTGCTCTGTGAGCGCTGCCCAGCAGCAGCCAAAACAGTGGCGTGTTATCAGAAGCAGCGTGTTATCAGCACCTTCCCAGCTACCAGTGCAAAGCCTGGCTCTGTGAGGGCTGCTGGGGGGAATGTCAACTTCTGCTCAGCCAGACCCCATGGAGAGAGGCAATGACAGAAAGGCTGGATGGTGGCTGCCATGCAAAGCGGCCATCCCAAGCCACTGCTGTGGCAGGGAGAGCCATGGAAGCATTGACTCTGCCTCAGGGACATTCACTGGCAGTAGTTTGTCACAGCCCCCAAAACACAGGAAGAACACCTAATCCTGGGCCCTAGACACATTGGAAGTGCAGAAACATCAGCAAAGTGGGATCCAATACTTTCAAAATCAGAAGGTAAAGAGCAGAAAGAAAATTTTCAATAAGTTTGCAAAAGCATTTATCTCTGAAAAAGCTGAAGCATTGAATTAACAAACAGAAAAGTATTTCACTGAATTAATGTAAAAAATGTTAAGGCATGATATTAAAATGCTTTCATACCTACAAGATACACAGGTGATATTCAAAAATTCAATTGAATAATAAATAATAGTAATTTATACATAACATAAAATTATTAGATATAAATTCCAAATAAATCCTTTCTCTGTCCTTTAGAAATGGACAACTTGGATTCCTTGGCTCCATGGGTGGAACAGCTGTGAAATATTCCTTTAGTCCTTTTAGCCAGAACCAACTTCTCCAGTCATTGAATTGAAAATGCTTCATCAGCTTTAATCATAACGCCTCTAATCAGATGTAAAAATTAAGACACAGAGGAGTAAACAGCTTTTTGTTCAAGTCTACACAGAAATCTGTTTGAAGTATCCCTACAGGACACTGTTCCTTCCAGCAATTATTATGACCACGTTCATACAACTGTAGTGTTAATTAATGAGAGGCTATATTCAGGTTTTTAAACAGTGCTTTACAGTACCCTAGCCCATCTGAGAATCCCTCTTTTCATCCCTACCCTGTTGCATTTACCTCCAACCCATTAAGCAACACTACAGATGGAAGAGAGCAAGATGCTAGTGCCTGCCACTGCAAATGCAGGTATTGCATGGGATTGAAAACCCCACCTGAACACAGATGTTCATTGGCTCCAGAATCAAACACACCTGGACATCAAAAAGAAAATATGTATTTAATTGAAAAGATCCTAAGATAGTATTAAAAATACCTCAAACACAGATGCATCACTATAAAGAACTTACCGCAAATAAAATTAAAGTTCTCTATGAAGAAAAGTCCCATTAATTTTCCTTTCAGTCTGAGAAACTTCCCAACAAGCACTTTCTGTACTGCAACCAAGGCTGTAAGCTACAATGTAGAACAGCACAAACAAGAAGGGTATGTCCTAAACCTGCTCCATGGCCACACTGAATAGGGATGCCAAGATCATAATCAGTTTCTAAAAGAAAATAACTCACATAAGACAAAACAATATCCATTCTGCCTGCCAGTGACCTCGCAGCTTTCCTGGAGAGCTTTCCTGGAGCTGTGAACTGGCAGCAGTTTGACCTCAGAGAACAGTGGCCCAGTGTCCCACCAGACCAGGAGTGCTCTCACCGTGTGAGCTCTGAGCTGCAGATTGGGGCTGGCCCTGCAGGAATCCCAGGAATGCGCTGGTTATGACCGCTCAGCAGGGTGCTGCTGTCTGTGCATAACCTCCTGTCTCTCTGAGACACCATTCCTCCCAGGACAGCCATGTGTGATGCCAAGCACTTGGGTAAAACCTATTACCTGAAGTCAGGCGTCAGGTAAAGGGCTGCAGACACAGCTTTGGCAGGAGGCACTGTGTGTACATCTGTCTATGAGCCTGCACTTAAGGAAACATTACTGCTCTGCAAAAGCGCCCCAAAACACCAGAGCTTTGCCTTTGAAACACCAAAAAGGCTTGTATGAGCACAGGCTCCCCGCACCTCAGCCCACCCCTGCACAGGCTGCCTTTTAGTGTGCAGCTACACGTGCCTCCACGTCCCTCCAGCCTTTGAGAGCCCCACCTCACTGGCAGCCAAGGTGTTAATGTGATATTGGCAGCCACTCACCGGGGAAATTGGACAGCACGCCAAACCACGGGAAGTTCCCAAACTCACTTGGTTTTTTCATTGCTGGTGATTTGGTACAGAGCCTGCTCAGCCCTGTGGGCTGACATGTCAGCCACACCTCAAGGACACAGCTCTGTGGCTCAGCGTTGCCTATATGTGTTTGAAAGAGGTTCTTTCCTTTATGCTCCACAAGCTTACAGAAGGCAGGGGGAAGATTCCCTTCCCCTCCCCCACTCCATCCCTTTATTTTCACAGGCTTTGCTCATAAACGGATTGGGAATACTCAGTGGGAATATATTCTCTGTAAATAGTTTCTTCTGCCTGCCTCCTCTGTGCAGCCAGGAATGAAGGCAGGAAAAGACTGTTCAAAAGAAGCTTGTCTCTTTAGTAGTAGGAGTTAAGATATTCGTCTGGGCTGAGCAGATCTCAGTCCTGTCCCCTTGCCATTTATGCAATCTATGTTAGATAATGAAGTAAAATCAGGCATGATCTGAAGACCACCTACTAGGCTGCCACCCACCCTCCTCATCCATCCCTTACTGAAGTCTCGGCCCGAGCTTCCTTCCTGTTCCCGGCTGGCCCAGCCCGGCGGGATGTGGCAGCAGGAGCGGGAGCAGCGCCGCAGCCCTGTGCCGCAGCACAGGCGGGGTTTGCTCCCCAGCAAAGCCTTCCCCGGGCATCTCCCCTGGCACAAGACCCGGCTGTACCTAATCTGTGGCCCTGCTACAAGACTGCACAGACACACAAAGAAGTTGGGAGAGCTTGAGGAGTTACCCCGTGCCCACTGCCAGGTGTGCGCCCATTGTGTTACTGGTCCTGCAGCAGAGAGATGATGCCGCTGGACTTGTCCTGCTTTGCCAGGGCGACAACCCTTCGGAAGGCATCGGGGAGGCGGGCTGCGAAGAGCAAATTAAGCCTCTTTGTTTTAACCAGCTCTGACAGAGAGTCAGCCGAGGGGAGCAGCTTTCCGCGGCTTCCTTGCAGGTCTCTTTCCTTTAGGTGGCGGTATGTGTTTGCAGCTCCCCGCAGCACCGCCTGCGCTCCCAGCCCTGCGCCCAGCATCCTCACCCCGTGCTCAACCAGCGCTGGGTTAATTTTCCAGAAAATCCTGCACAAGCAATTAAAATGTTAATGTTGTGAGGGAAATGCCTCTGTTGAAGTAAACTCATTCGAGAGTCGGTTGTGCTCGGTGGAAGGGGAACAGTCTATTGATTTTGAACAAGGTCATATCTCATCAGACTTGCCACCTGGATTATTTTTGTTTGCGCTGATCAGCTACGAAGTCCTTGATTTCCCAGCGAGTTTGAAATCACCTTAATGAAGCAGAAATTTAAGGGGGGGTATGCTTTCCCTCCCAAGACTTTTCTTTATTACAGAAATGGGCTCCCTCACCTGTTTATCTCTGACCACCTGCTCACCTCTGTGTTTGTTAACCTTATTTCACTAAGGCAGCAATAACTCATGCAAAAATCTCAGTCCTGGCAGCTGCCAAATGAATTCACACCTTACACTGGGATTTGTGCTGCAGCCAGCCAGCAGTGCCTTCCCTCAGAAGGATGAGAATGCCTCAAAGTGGAATTATTTTAGAAAACTACAAATTCAGCACCAGCATTCACGTGGGCATAGGGTAGTTATGCATTGTACTGTGTTTATAGTAGAAAGGAATACATAATAGAATAATATTATATTTCTATAATAGAAGGAAAGTTGTCCT
>NW_005054346.1:4834912-4850950 GCF_000277835.1 Geospiza fortis
TATGCACTGTGAGAGCATGCTGGTATTTCATTATGAGTAAGAGACACCTGGGACAGGAAGCAGAAGCACCTAAAGTCTCATTTCATTTGCAGATGCCTTATGGTCTCTGCCCAGAGCTTGTAGTCTTTCCTCCCCAAGCCAAAGGTCTTACAATGCTCTCTTTTCATGTGTGGTCACACTGGAAAAGGTGGATATGGTTTTTTATCATATCAAAAATAGGTTAGGCTATTTCTAGTGATATGGGCTATGACTCTCTAACCCAAATGCTAGGGTATTTGCATGCTTAATTCACAAGTCTAATTGCCATAATTGCACATGCTCATTAGGCAATTTTGTGTGCAAATGCTGAGTTAGGCACATAACTAGGCATAGTCTTTGCAGTGTGATTTGGTTCAACACTCGTGGAAAATTTGTGAACAAATTAGACATGCAATTGGATGCACATTTTCTATGCTAAGAAGTTGGGCAGGGCCTGGCACCAGGCAGACTGCAGTCTAAATGAATGAGCAGAAAGTACTACCCTTGTGAATCCTGGTGTAAGACTGAGTCCTTCATCCAGAGAAAAAAAATCAGACCTGAGCTGTCCTTCACATTGTCCAAAGATCCACACCCTCCTTTCAGGCTGGGCTGGAATCCTGGGAAGCAAAACAAATTTAACATTCATCTAAGAAAACAAAACAAAACAAAATAACACCACGAACCCACCAACAACAATTGTGAAGCTCTAATTTAATGATCTGATTGCTGAGGATGGGTAGATACAGAGCCTCCCTGTCAGAAGGGAGACAAAGCCAGCCTGTCTCCTCCTATATTCCCATAGAAGACACAACAGTGAGTAACTCAAGTAGCTCAGTGTTAGCAATAAAAGATACTAGCACAGCTTTAAACCAGCACAGCTGATTTGAGTTAGAGCCCGCCTGTGCAAGCATGGCTATAAGAAAGCCCAACTTTCACGGTCTAATGTTTGTAATTTCTCTCTCTCACTAAAGATATATGTCCTTTTAAGAAAAACTACAGAGGAAAATCCCCCAAAAGTAAGAATTCAAGGCACCGAAAGATTGAGTTATGGTTTGTTTAATCCTTCGATTTTATCCTTCCCAAGCCAGTCTGCAAACTCTCTTGCTCTGAATTTATGACAAGCAGGACTAAAGGGACTGTCTATAGATTAACATTGACATTTCCTTTGTGCATTAATCCTTTGAATCTCATTTACCATACATTTCTGTTGAATGACATAAAAATGATCATTTTTTTATTACTGAGTAGATTATGATGAGGGGCATTTTCAACACCATTCAGAAAAATATTGAACGGGAGTCAGAGCTGCCGTTTTACCTTTGCCTGTACGGTGGCAATGTGGGCTCCCTGTGAGGGAGGGACTGCTTTCTGGAGGACAACGAGGTGCAGCTCCGTCCTGCATATTCCCATGAGCCAAAAGCACAGGATGCCACAAGACTAGGGGCACTACACAGGCTGTAACACTGCTTAGCACTGAGATGGGGACACTCAAAGCTGGGACACCCTCAGCTTTGCCACGGCTGCCCGGAGGCAGCACTCCCTGTCCAGGACAGAGGCTGCAGCTCCATCATCTAACATCTAACACTTGCCCAAAGTTTTTTGATAGAAAGTACACTTGCTAGCTGTAGGTACATACCATAGCACTTACCCACCCACCATGAGGCTTCCCTGCCACCAAGAGCATAGCCTGACACATGCAGTTTCAGAGGAAAGAAAGGTTGTGATGGTCCTGTTTCCTCTAAACTGCAGATTTGCATTAAATTTCCTTAGGTTTAAAAGTGTGAAGAACCTGAAGGTGACATGTTTTAGAATGCATATGTCATGAATATAGATAAAGAATCATAGAATGGTTTGTGTTGGAAGATCATCTAGTTCTAACCCCCCTATTGTGGGCAGGGACATGTTACATGTTCCACTATTCCTGGTTGCTCAAAGCCCCATCCAGCCTGGCCTTCAACACTTCCAGGGTGAGGCAACCACACCTTTCTGGGAAAACTGTTCAGTACCTCACCCTCATGGCAGTAAATTATTTCTTCCTAATAGCTAACCTCAACCTGCCTTCTTTCAGTTTAAAGCCATTGCCCCTTCTTCTATCGCTTATAAAAAGTCCCTCTCCAGCTCTCTTGTAGCCCCTTTAGGTACTGGAAGATGCTACAAGGTCTCCCTGGAGCCTTCTCTCCAGGCTGAACAACCCCACCTCTCAGCCTGTCTTCATATGACAGGTGCTCCAGCCCTCTGATCTTCTTCTTTGCCCTTTCTCTGGCCTTGATCCAGAAAGGTTCATGTCCTTAGATTATTAAGTTGGGGGGCCCAGAACTGGATTCCAGGTGGGGTCTCATGAGAGCAGTGTGGAAAGATAGAATCACCTCCCTCAACCTTCACATTTCTTTGATGCAGCCCAGGATATGGCTGACTTTCTGGGATATAGATATAGATATAGATATAGATATAGATATAGATATAGATATAGATATAGATTAGATATAGAGATATAGAAGTAGACCAACTTAAAGAGTTCAGCTCACAACACTCCTGTTACCCCCACCTCTTGTTCTTCTCCACAAGAAAGGATATTTTGAACCCATACATATTTAGTGAAGAGATATACTGAATAAAATATATCTAAAGGCATGAATAAGCTATGGTGTAGAGCTGGAAACTAAAGCAGAAAGACTGAGGAATGCAGGGCTGCTGAAGTTCTCTTTGTCACCAAAATTACAGCCTCATGTAACTGGAGGAGGGAAGAGGAGAGGAGAGGAGAGGAGAGGAGAGGAGAGGACTGCAGTCATCACGTAAGCAAACACAATGGAGCTCTATTCACCCAGAGCCAAGCAGATCCTTATGGTACTGTCCTTGAACATTTTGTCCTGCAGCATCTTTAAATGGACACAGTTACTGCAATATTACATGGAGCTGACTGGGAACCTCCTTGTGTTCAAAGTTTTAAAGGTAGCATGGAAAAATACATACAGAATGTAGCTATACATACAGAAATATAATACATACAGAATGTCATGCATACAGAAATGTAACTGTCTGGGAGAGGTAGGAGGGAAGGAGGGAGAGAAGGAAAGAATGGTGAGGGAAGGGAGAAAATGCATTTGTATAATATTGCATGTGCCTATGATGCTAGCAAACACTGACATTAGGCTTCCATGGTTTATTAATATAAAATGCTCAATTAAACAAAAAACCGTAGAAGACATAGAAGTTGATATTGTACAGTAAATGAATGTGAACAGGATTAAAAAACACCCAAATGAAAATTCAGGGGCTAAATACCCATCCTGCTTTATAGCACATACAGCAGAGTAAGCCTAGGAAATATTCCTTAGGCTATAAAATTACACAAAGGACTAGAGTGCCCCATTTTTCTTTTTAATTTAAAGAAAATAGCCAGAGCCGTTGAAGAGAGGGAATTGACCTCTTTGGGTCTCTCACTTTCTCAGAGACGTTTCTGGTCAATCAAGCCCGTACATCATTCCTGGAAGAATGACCGCAGCCTCCACACTTCTGGCCTCTACCCGGGAAGCCATTGCTTATATTTCCATTATCTCACTGTGTGTTAGGCCTGTCCACAGCCTTCCTCAATGGTGAAAGGTCAGAGGTCTCCCAAACTTAGATATTGGCATATAATCTTTAATCAGTTAGACACAGAAATTTCAAAATCCATATTCCTGAGTGATGGGACATGTCATTCCCCCTTTATGCTTCTTTTCAAGGGGTTACAGGCAGTTTGGACTGTGCAGCTTTACAATCCATCCATTTTAAAAACAATTAAAATAATATAGAGTTGATTTTATTATTTTTTTAAGCACCACAGCTTGCAGGAGGGCTGAGTGTGAATGGCCCCTTCCCATATAACATAGAATACAGTACCCTCCTGGGGTGGGGACCACAGCCGCTGAGCATCCCTGCTTTGTAGGCATGCCCCACTTTCCTGACACTGGGAATGGGAAGAGACAATGGGTTCCTGCTTGGGAGCAAGGAAACGCTGCAAAGCTGCCCAAGCTGCTCACAGATGTGACTATCCCCAAGATGATCAGGGAGGCATTTCCTAGTGCTGGCTGTGCCTCAGGTTATAAATCATTTCCATTTTCCTTTGCAAAGGGTTTTGATTTTTTTTATTTTTTTCAGGGGGAAGATAAGCTCCCCTGCAAGGGTGGCACAGCTCAATAAGAAAAAAGCCTCCGTCCAAATCCTCCGGGATCCTGGGTGTGCTAAAGGGCTGCACTTAGCCTCGGCTCTCAGAGCAACGAGGGTGCTTCAGAGCCAAGGCTGTGCCTGGCTGGGGGGAGGCAATTATCCACCAGGAGATGTGATGAGGGAGACACCACGCACACACGCACAGAGTGACAATGCAGGCCTGCTCTCCAGAAGTGCAGAACACTTGTGAGGCAGCGAACACCTCCAGCTCTCTACACCAGGAGTGAAGAGCATTCAGCACTTTAGCAGAGTTGCTAAGCATCCCCAGAATCTGTGTGGGGGTTTCTACCTGTGGTCGGAGTCTCGGTTACCCTGAGATCCCCTTACACCTAATTAAGATAAATCACAGAGAAATATACAAAGATGCATAATTCACCCTCTCTTCGACTGATTTAAGTGTATCCCTGCAGGGAACTACACCCATTTAACTAAAATCAAGTTAGAAATCAATTTAGTTACATTAGTGCATTTTCAGTATGGAATAGCCCTTAATTTGAATGGGAATAAAGACCCACTATGGGCCGATTGATTCTGTTAGGTGAAGGAAAAGCTTTTATACTGAATATAGCTACAAACAAAATCTGTTTCAGAATGTTGCAGGATATTATATATAGGAAACATGAGGATCTGTGGGTATAGGCTTGGCTTTTTTTCGCACAGCCCTGAACATACTCATTCCTCCTGTGATTTCAGGCATTCCCACACAGAGTTATCCCAGAAAACCTTGAAAAAGGGGGCAGTTTACCTTCCAAGAACCACGGGGGTTTACTTTCAGTGGCAGAATGTGTGAGGTATCAGAAAGGTCTTTCCAATTTAATGTGTGAGCTCAGGAGACACAGGAGAAAGGAAAAGCCTGGCCTCCAGGAGCATTCAGGGGGAAAATGACGCACACTGGCAGGGGAAGGAGTCAGGATGAGAAATCCCATCTCAGCTTGCAGTGTGCAGGGACAAGGACTGAGCAGAGCATTACAGGTTGAAGGGAGGGAGCAGATCTGTTTGCATCCAGCAGGACCTGGCAGGGAGCGGGTGTCGTGCATGGAACAGCTTGAGCAGCACACGTCCCCAGAAGGAGGGTTGAAATGTCCCTTCAGCTGGCTCAGTTTCCTCCAAGGCACAGAGGAGACTGATGGGAGCACTGGGGGAGCCTGGGATCACCAAATGGTCCTGAGGGCCTGTTTGCAGCCACCTCTGGCTAACACAATTCTGGCTACATCTGCTGTCCAAAGCAGACCCCACAGCGATTGCATCCCGTGGGATTCCCATTTGACCCTGTTGCCTTCCCACATCTCTGTGTGTGAGGGAGAGATCAGGCAAAGGGGAGGGAACAATAATCAGGGATTTCCAGCAACAGTGATCTGCTCATCCCAGCTGCTTAATTTTCACAACTGTAGTTTCTTAGACCTCAGAAGATATAGCTTGTTAATGTCACCCCCACTATCCAGCTCTTGACCTTCAAACACGGTCCTGGGAACAATGTTATCAAAGATATATGAAGTAAGACTCTAGGTGGCACTTCAGGCTGCATAACTGTGACCTTGTCTATCAAGACATGCAGCATTTAAATCACAGGTTTAATCAGGTAATCCTTAGGCAATCAGGGTGATCAGCAAAAGTGCGTTAGCACTGTGTAGTCCCTGCAGCAATTTCCAGTGTACATTTCCAGTGTACCCAGAACTGTAGCTCAGTTCCACTCCACTGGAAGAAATCAAGAGAAATCTCAATCAAGAAAACCAAACTACTCACGGGAAGAAATCAGATACAGCCCCATGGAGCTCTTGCAAGACCACAAGTTTGTCACCTATGCAGAAGCAAGAAACCTAAATATATCTGTAAGCCTCGAACACTGGAGATGAATGCTATAGTAAAACCACAGGCAATTCAGCAAAACACTGCACCACTCCAACACCTGCTGAAGGGGTACACAGGCTGTATATTTTATTTCTGTTCAAATTGCTCTGTCTATTTTCTTCCCATTTCATCGGAACAAAGCTAGCAGTATTTACTTTTCTCCTCTCTCTAAGCCCCAATGACTAGTCAGTGGGTGCCTTGGACATGTGCTTACCTGACAATTTACTAAGAATGAAGAAACAGAGCAGCGGCGAAGCATGCTCCAGCATGTTTTTTGGAATCGGGGCCCAAATGCCAATGCATTTCTCAGTGGACATCTGAAGGTGCTTTCCACACCACAATTATCTAATGGCAAAGCTGCCAAAGAAGGATTCTGCCTTTTCTCACCCACAGCTATTTGTTACTCTCCCTCCTCCTTCCCATTTATCACTCCTAAGTGTGCTGATACCCTTTAAACTAAATCAGTGAAATAGCTGGTATTAGCAAAACCAGAAAAACCCTTCTGGTCTGTTTCAGATGACACCAGAAATAGCTGCCTTAATGTAACTGTGGCAGGGGACAGGAAACTGCAGTAGGGAAAAGAGCAGAGAGGGAATGCATTGGGAAGGACAAGGACCTCTTCCAACTGTTTTCTTCCCACAGAAGCACTAATGGTGATTAGCACGCAGCTGTCTATATTAACTGGAAAAAAAAATTCCTCTGCTCCTTCCCAGCTTCTCTTCACTGGATCTGTGTTAGACTAACTCACAATTCAGCGTCATAAAATCCCAGAGTGTCTGGAAAAGGGCATAGAAGACATGCAGGTCTCCCTATGCATGGGGTCTTTTGTCTGCTGCAGCGCTTCTCCAAGCCCTCCAACACAATACAGCCTTTGCCTCACCACCCTTCCCATGCCTCATGCAAGGCCCCCAGGAGTGTTCATGTACCTGGGAGGGGAAAGACTGGTCCTTTTGCCTCCAGGCTTCACTAGCAAGCAGCAAATCTGGGGCAGCTGCTCCAGGAGGATTATAACACCTTCTCCCACTGGGCCAATCCTTCCCCATCAGTTGCTGAACAGGCAGAAGGCAGTTGGCAGCTGCAGAGAAAAGCAAAAACAATAAGAAGAGAAATCCCAGCCAAGTTGTTGAGGATTTCTAAAATGAGGGTCAAGTTTTGCCAAACTTCTTTTCTTTCATGGTGAAACTAGTGAACACAATTCAGAGTGGTTCCCACAACAAGCTTTCCTCTATTCTCTCCTAGGGAGAAGGAGCATAACCCATCAAAGCTGACACCTCCATGCACAGGTTAGATATTGCCAGGTACACAGAGTTATGAATATACAGAGTAGAGGCAGAACAAAAGCAATGATGTATTCATTTTTTATCAAGTTATCTCCAACTCTGTCTGAGTCCAGCTTGCCATTGCTTCAGAAGCATTGAACAGCCATGGTACTGGGCAAAGTGGATTCACCTTTCAGGAAAGGGAACATCAGTCAGTCCTGCCCTCCCCACTTTAGCCTCTCTGTTTCAACAGCACCGGAAAATTTCACCATAATTTTATTGCTCATTACCCTCAGTTTATTGCTCCCACAGTCTAACCACGGTTTGCTCCCAAGGATATAGTGGGTTATATAGCTCACCCTTTGAGCAAAGCTACAGGCAAACTCCCTGGCAGCCCCAATAGGCAATTTGGTCTCTAATTCCCAGTGAGGGTCAGGAAGGCTGATGTTGAGTAAAACTGATGCATACTCTATGTGACATGCTTGTGGTCCCACAGATCACGTGCACTTTCTCACAGTGAAGTCCCAGCACCCTGGAGTCCCTTGGCCAGGTTTCTTACAGAGAGCAGGAGCCTGAGGGGATGGAATGTCGCTGATGTCACTCTGCCCACTTGGGAAGCAAGGCAGCCAGGGCAACCATCATTGACTGATGGATGAGGACAACCTTCACAGGGCTCTAAGGTCACCCCTAGCATCCTGTCCACCTTGTCAAGCCACCAAGGAAGGACCACACCAATGCCCTGTTGATGAGGTAGCTTGGCACTGCACAGTGTGCCCAATACCGAGAGCAGGGAAATGCCATTCTAGGGAAGAGGGGAGAAACACAGACTAAATGTGGCAAATAGGAGATAGTACTTGTAGCACTGGATCCTGCTTCACCAGTGTTGGGTTGGTGCAATACCCTGCTCCTACCTTTGGTACCTACAGAACAGCTCTTCCTTTAAATCTATTATTGCTATTGTCTCTCTGAGCCTGAGTGAAAACTCAAACTACAGTTTTTATGCTTGTTTTTATATATATGGAAGTTGTAACCTAAAAAATTGGGGGATTTTGTCCTCTGGGCCAGCTCTGGACAGTCATGTCATAATGAGGAGCACCATAAATGTCAGTTTGCCTTAGAAGACACTCATCAGGGATTTAGGTTCACCATCCGCAAACAGTATTATCTCCTGTGCCATAATCAGCCTGAAGGAGGAATGGATTCCTAGGACCTTTGGCATTTCAAGTGAAGTAAAGTTACACAATTAAACTCCAGTTAGGAAATATCCATAACTTACCAACAGGGGAGAGCAGTTAAGAGCATTACCAGCTGTCAGCACCTGGGAAACTAAATTAAATGGCCAGAGCACTGAGATATGAAAACTGAAGGAAAAAATCACATGTGCCTACTTTCTTTACGGCTGCAATGTCATAGGTCATATGTTGTGCTAACCTGTAAGAAATAATAGGAACTTGGAGATAAAATATAGCTCCAAATGTGAACTGGGACATGGCATAGAAGAAGTTAAGCAAGGACAAACATTACTAGTATTCTGAAGTATAAAATCACTGTCCCAGAGACTTCTCTCTCTACTCTTAGCAGCTTCATAAGCCAAACCAGCTGTTGCAAATTACATTGTTAGATTTTTTAAGATATAAATTTCCTTGGCTGTAAATAGAAATACAATTTCTTTAAACTAAGGCTACTCTCCCATGTAAATTTGTTCAGTTTTTTTTTTAATTGAATTAGCAGTATATGTAATGACAACTTTCCAGGGATGTGTGATGCTTATACAGAGATTCCTGAAAAATCTGCTATCACTCTTAAAAATGTATCATTCTCTTCCTGAATATCAAATTATCTGAGCAACAGATAATTTGAAAAAAAAACAGAAAATGAAGAAGCAGTAATTAAAGTAATTTGGGTGGGCTTTATATGGGAGGAGCTGTGCCCTCACACATAGGAAAGGAGATCTCTTAAACCAGATTTGTGAAATGGGGATAAGCAGTAGCAATAGGGACGGGTTCAACCTGAATTCGTGGAGAAAGGGAATGAAAGCATTGAAGCATCTCTTGACTGAGAGACTGAGGATCCATAACCCCCTCCCACCCTTCCATGCAATGGAGCTACTTCTGTTCCCAACAGCAGCAGATAAGGGGCACCAGCTATCACACGTGCAGAGGGGTTGTATCATCACTGTGTGGCATCAACAGCCTGATTTGGAGGGTTGGTGCAGGACAGAGGCTTGGCATCATCCAACAAGAGGGGCTGGGAAGAGTGCAGGAGCACGTTTGGAGAAGGGCAGCAATAACAAGGAAGAGGCAAGTGGGAGCTGGGTTCAAGCCTAGTGTGGTGGGAATTAAGAGTCTGGACAGAAGCAGGAAATGTTCATACTTCTCACAAAACTTTACAAGCACTGCTAATGAAATAGCAACCCCCAAAAATACTTTTGATCCTATTCATTTTTCAAAGGCATCTATCTGAACCTCTGCTCCTGTCTCAGGGTGCTCCTGTGGAGTGAGGGGAAAACCATGCCTGTGGCCCTAGAGGAGCACAGCAATGCTCTCAGCCAGCACTTGCCAGCCACAAGTACCAGCCTGTCTAATGAGGCCCTCCATCACTCTCTTCCCTGCTGGCTGCACACTGTGGGTGGCACTGGCACGGATGCCTTCACCAAAATGCTTGCTTCATATCAGGGAGGTGCACCCATTTGTAACTCCACTCCCCTGGCTCTGCAGGTGCCTCTTGCCACATGCCATGTTGAGGGGGAGAAAATGACAATGGTTGTGATGGAACCTTCAAGGGAATGCTGAATCACCCCATCCAGAGGTTGCAAGAAACACCCAGAAGTCTCTCTCAGTGATTTGCTGCAGATGGAAATGTAGGCAACAGGCACATTAGCTCACCAGCCCACCATGGCTTTAAAACACCATGGCCTCGCACAAAATTGCTAAAAAAAATACAGCAATTAAAAAGCTCTGCACAATGAGTCTGGTTCTGCAAACAGGCAAATGGGTGGCAGAGTGGTGGCAATGACAAACATTGCCTGGTAATTCATTTTCTCCGAGCTATGTAATGGTCACATCTATAAAGAAATAGTAGAGGAAAGGGAGGGAAACGCAGGAAATCCATTACTGCCATAAAGGGAAGGAAACAGAACAGGAGCCTGGACCCAAATCTCGGTCCTCCTGGATTCCTGACCTCCTGCCAGGGTAAGATATTAGAAACCAATATCAGGGGTGGAGCAGTAACTGCGTCAGTGACTCATTCCCTTGGGAAAAGCAGAGCCATCCAGACAACTGGCACAGCATCTCACTGCGTGCCTGGCCTCAGAGAGCTCACCCATCATGCCAGCAGCTGGCACACTTCCTGTGATGAACAAAAAATGCAGATCATTTAGCCTGGCTACCTGAGCATTATCCCTATTATTGTCTCACAGAAATGGAAACAGAGTCATCCTGATGAGACTTTTGATCCAAAAAAAGCATAGCATTACGTGAGATATCCAGGAAATGGAAGTCCAGATGGAAAAAGATTAGGAATTGCTCTTTGAGTTGTTTAAAACCACAGCTGACCTTATTATTTGGTGTTCAAGCAGGAGAGAGAACTCTGAGACAGGACAACATTCAGGCTTTCTCCTTCCCCTGCCTATCCTGCTGCTGCCCATACACGATTCTGGTCATGTGCTGCGTTCTCACAGCTCCCACACAATCCCACCCTTGTGCTCCCAGCTCGGGGACGAGGAAGCTGTTTGTCACACAGCATTCCATGTGTCACATTCGTTTCAGGCAACGATACAACCCAGTTGCAAGTAGCACATTTTACTGCAGCAAATATTGCAGCAGTTCTTCTCCAGATGGGGAAATGAAGGCTTAGAGGGGTAAAAAGTCTTTCTTTTGGCCCCCTAGTGAGTCACTGATCTCCCAAGTTCCAGTGTAAATTTAAACATCACTCCCTGGGCTTGCTCTTAGATTTAGTTTGCCAATATATTCCTCTGAAGTCCATACATGAGAACAGTGCTTAACCCTGCACCTAGAAGTGTATTTTTCTTTCTGAGAGAAGGCAAGGTGGGAAGGGAACTTATGCCTTGGTACTGCAGTCGATCACTGAAAAACCTGTATACTTTCAGCATTTGTCTAATCAGATTTCAGCAGAATGTACATAGAACTGAATCTAATCTGTCTATTTGTAAAACTTGACAAATTTTTGGCATCAGCAATAGAGAAGCCCATGCACCACCATCTTTCCCAAACTGGGAATTTTGCAGTTTGTCTTCCTGTGCCTCACATGTCTCAAGGAAAGTTTTGCCTGTAAGTACCTCTCTGAACACCAGTGGGGAAGGTCTTTGTTGTGGTAGGCAATATCCCTCCTGCACATCTTTTCTTTGTCCTCCAATCCTTTATCCTATACTGCTAGCCATAGACAATGCCATAGAGATGCATCTTGACATTGAGTGTTATAGGGGCTGATACTTGAGACAGAGTTCCTTCAGAGTTCAAGGCTGGCTTGCTATGTGTTTTGTTTGCTCCTTGAACCTTCTTAAAGCCACAGCTGGGAATTTTAATAGCTTTCCCAGCTGTCTGTCTGTGATGGGGGAAAACCCAATGTGACTAAAGGCCTGGTATGACTGTGCTTCACTCCAAAGTAAAATTAAAACACCTTCCTGAAAGTAGATGTGTACTTTGGATTTGAAACTACACAGCTGCCAAGATGAGCTACTGTTTAATTTTGGTGGCACCTAGTAGGTCAGTGTGTCCTCTATCTGACCCATACCAAAATGGATCAGTTAAAGAGGGCTGCTGTAGAAAGACCCTCCCAGTTTTGCTCCAGACTCCTGGGAATACAGACCATTCTCACCACCCATAGCATCGCTTCCTATTTCCCCAAGCCCCACAAGAGCTCATGAGCCCTGACTGGCAGGTTTAGCCAGCGCTTCACTGCTCCTGCTTTTGTACTGAATGTTGACATGCTCTAAGTGTCCAGGGTCTGATGCTACAGTCTTCTGCAATATTATTATTATTGAGGATAGGACAATTATTGGCATTTTACTATGACTTTATTTTCTTGGTTCATCATAACAAACAAACAAGAGTGTAATCTATGGCAGTTTCCATTTCAGTGTCCCTGCAGCTCTACCGCAGAATGCCATCATCCACACCTCTGATCCCTGAGAGTCCTGTTAGCGCATCTTGTTGGCAGCAGAAGTATTCTTCCACTTCAGGTTTGATCCAAAACAGCATATTCCACCATCTGCAGCTACCTGCTGGTGTCCAAGACGTAGTGAGGTGGTTGCTTTCTTTATCCAATAGCATTCGCCAATATTTATCTCTGGCACCAAGCGCTGAGGCTATTTTTGCTCCTGCCAAGGTGGGTTATCGTGCCTTTCCTTGCAGGCACTCGGTAATGAGCAGTTTGTCGTGCTCGGAAGAGGTCGCCAGGCTGAGGCAAAGGCAGCGTTTGCCCGTGCTGAGGGCGGCCCCCAGGTCAGCACCTGGAGGGGGCGCAGCACCTGCAGCACTGACACCGCCTCCCTCCGTGCAGGGTAGGGGCTGCTGCTCCCCCTCGCCCTTAGTGCCATCCTGGCCAAATCTCTGTTTTAAGGTGAAATGCGTCTGGAAAACATCCCAATCCTTTGAAAATATCTTGATAACCTTTCAGCACTCCAGTCCCTGCTCTGACTCTTCATGGGCCAGCTTTTCTGCTTAACCTGTGTGGACACAGACTATCCCACCTCAGCTCATATTCAGGTTAGTTGTTAATATTTTTTTTCTATCTGGTATGTCACTCTGGAAAGTATTTATTTCCTTTTTACTTGTTTTCTTTCACAATTTTTTCCCTCTCTCCACCTCCAAAATACAAGCTGACGAAGAACTCTGTCTATGCTGTGGTTGTAAATTGGTGTGCACTTGCCTTCTATATAGCCACATCTCTCCCAACACCAGGATGAGCTGTTCAAGAACCCTCACATCAGCTACTGTTTCTTTCAAGCATACCACAAATTTATTTTTTTTTAATAAAGGATCTGTTAACAAAAGAATCTGCCAGTTTCTTTGGGGGCAGTATTCTGATATATGTATGACTTAAATTCAGTTATGTTCTTTGAGGAGATTCTTTACTTACATGCTATTTGCCAAAGAGGAACACTTACAATATGTTGTTATTTCCTCTAGATCTTATATGAGTCCTACTGATGTGCCTGAAAGCCACTGCAGTATGTCCATGACTGGTACTAGAGTGGTTGGTATTGGTTTTGCTTCTCTCCCTTTTCATCTCATATTCCCACTGTCCAGAGAGAATCTAGTTTATAAATTTGTTTCTCTTCATACCTATCGCAAATATTGGAATTTTGGATAATGTTCTTGGTCTTCCTCCTTCTTATCCCTTTTCCTTGTAAATAAGCATGATCACAGCCATAATTTCAGACTCCCTGGGTAGAGGAATCAGATCACCTCTGAAATCACACTCTCCATGAAAAGGAGATGAAAAGCAAAACAAGCAAAGATGACCTGGAAAAAAGAAAATGGAAGAACCATGGACTGCTGCCAGCAGCTCTGCTGAGGACCCAGCCTGCTTGCCAGCAACTGAAAAGCTGCTCACCATTGAAGGTGACTAAACCTAGGGCACAGTTCCAATGTCTGCCAAAATCAACAGTGGGCCAGAAGATGGCACATAGTGATTGCTGGACTTGTCTTCCATTTCTGATGACCGGCCAGTTCCCAATCCTGTGCCTCAGTTTCCTGTTTCTGGAATGAGTAGAGCTGCTAAATTTTGTTACAAAAAAACAGAACACCCTTTATGTATGCCAGGAAATTAGCAAACATGGCAGCGGGAAGGGATCAATAGAACAGATCGTAATGATGAAAGAACTAAACTAAATGTCTCTTCCTTCAAAAGCCTCATGCACAGCCAAGGCTGGAGGCTGGCAGAAATCAATGAAAAAATCCCCTTCCCATAAAAAGTACAAAGTATTCAAATTATTTGCATTTTATCAGTAAAGGCAAATAAATGATAGATAAACAGGTCCAGTTTCTGTCCTGTAACCCTTGCCTCTTGTCTTTCGCTACAGGAAAGTGTAAAGCTTTTCTACAGGGACATTTTACAGGGATGACATTGAACCCAAGAGCCTGGCCTGGACTCCTTCTTGGGAATGGGCAGCTGCCTCCCCTTCCTTGCCAGTCACCATGTCCTTTATTGGACCTAGTCTCAAGTACATGCAGATCCCTATTTATCAAGCTACTTCCCAGCTGTGTCTAGGCATACTTTGATGAATTAATGCATAGGATGTTAAAAACTGTAACTATATAGAAAGGAACATAACCCAAAATATATTTAGCAATCTAAACAGATTGTACTGTGCAACATGGACTTTTGGCTGTACAGAAGGATATTTGCTTCCATCTCCAGCTGTTTAAAAACTAACTTTGTTTACTACATTAAAATTTTTCTTTTCGCCTCGCTGCCTGTACACGAGGGGCAGCAGGACCACAGAGCACCCTGCTGCATTCACAGGTCACACAAGACCACATCTGACCTTGACCTTAGAGAACTCACAACCAGATGTGGCTTCCCATTGTGAAGCCAGCAAATGTGGATTTGCTGGCTTCACACCACACAGATATGGATCCAAGATCTGGCCAGACCCGAGGAGAACAGATCATGGATCAAAACCTTTTTCCAAGGTGCTATACAAGCACTGGAAAGAAAGAGGACCTTAAGCCTAAAGAATAGATAAGAAATGTAAAACAAGAATGCTAAAGAGATTTCAGTAACATGAATGTTCCCTAGATATCTCCACGTGTTTTATAAATTAAGACTTTTAATGAGCATTGAATTAAAAATGGTACCTCAGGCAGATGAGCCAAGGAATAGGCAAAGGGTAGTAAGAAGAATGAGTATTTTATCTTCCAGAGAGGAGATTCTTCTTCTGAGTACAGAACAAAATTAAACTGGTTTAATCACAGAATATAAACTCTAGGCTAAAAAGCTGATCTAGTGTGCCTAGAAAGAGGACAATCATTTAAGTACACCCAACTGCTGTGTTCATAATAAAGTAGCTTTATTTAAGATGATAAAAGACAGGCAATGCCCCAAGGCATGTTTCCTCTGAAATTCAATCCATGCTCATGTTCAAATTTACAGGTGCAATGATCCCCTTTCTTCCATGTAGTGAATGAATTTTGGGCAACAATTAGCCCTCACATGGTCACTGCTACTGCATTTTCTTGCCATTTTGAAATTACTTTTCTTGCCATTTTGGGATTACTTTCTTTCTATTAAGTCTATCCGACTTCTTTCATTCACTAGGTGTGTTTTTATTCAGTCATTAGCCTTTTCAGTAAATTCTTTGAAAATCAGTTCTTCACAGTACTTTGGATTGACTTTCTGGAAGTGATAGATTCCAGTTTATGTCAGGGTCAGCACAGACAAGCAGAGCAGCTTCCAGAAAAATTAATTTGTTGCATTTTGTGTGCAGGACAGAGCAGGAGAAGAGTAAAAATGAAGTGAAGGCACTCACAATGACATACATGTTCATGAGAACCAAGATTCTGGGAATACTTATGATATTTCTTCTTATGACTACTTTAAAAACTAAAATCTTCTCGATATATTCATTTTCTCCCACTCTCAGGAACAGTTACTGTCACAGATACTTTCTTTAGAAAGTTTATGTTTGACTCTACATTTCCAGAACAAAACCTTTGGCCTCAGTTGTCCAGGCATCTGTGCA
>NW_005054346.1:4850999-4857470 GCF_000277835.1 Geospiza fortis
CCTTATTTGTGCAGCTTTTTTCAGGTTGATAGAAACTATTTCTTCCCAAAGAAAGAAATGCTACTGATGGACATTCTATGTCCATCTTCTTAATGTCTATGCTTCCTCAAACAAGTAGCTTTTACACAGCTAAGGCTGACTTACTAGAAAAGATCATGTACTCTCATTCAGTGGTGCAGACCATGTTTAAAGAAAACAAACTTACAGAAAGAGAGAAAATAGTGTGTTGCTACCATTGTCATCTGTGAAAATTTTTGCCTTTACCTCTTGTCCAGTTTTGGATTTAGTTTCTAATCCCCTTAACATGCTTTCCCAAATCCTGAGTAGTTTAAACTATTACTTAATATGTTCTTTGCTAGAAGGATTTTCTGCCTGTGTCTATGTACATTATAATATGTATGCACATACACATAACATTATTATTCCCTTAGTAGCAATTAAGCAGCATAATCCACCTCAAAGATATTTACAACAATTTAAACTACCCTGAATCAAGGAGTTTAGAGGATTAGAGATGAGATTTAAGCAGTTACTGAGAGGATAAATTTTACTATTCCTGTGCACTGTTGCACTGTTTGACTCTAAGACCAGAGAATGTAGAGTTTGGAAGTGATTGAAGCACAGAAGGAAATGAATCAAAAGCCCAGAACAGTTTGTTTGTTGAGAACTTTTAACTTTCATGTTTGGAGGAGGGTAGACAGCTGGCTCCTTGAGCAAATTTGTTCAACTTCCTTGCAATCTCCTTTCATTGGTAATTTGAGGACAGTCAGTGAATGTGTGTGTGTGTGTGTGTACTCCCACACCATCTCCAGCACCCTGCACATCTGTGAGTAGGCACAGTGGGTCTGGCTTAAACTGAAAGCTCTGGTATCTTCAGTAACATATGGTATGCTCTGGGATAGAGGGCACAAATCAGCACTGAATATTCAAGCCACACTGGATTTATCAAAGGAAAAAAGAACCCAAAGATAAAAATTTGGCTATGCTGAAGAAGGATTGAACTCATACAGATTGAATAGCCCTGCTGTTTGATTTTTCCAATGTCCATGTAGTGAACAGCACACCAGGATTGTTTATGGGCACACCCTGACTTGTATTTGTATCAACACATTTCTGCTTTTCACTCTCAGACTCCTCAGCTGAAATAGTGTTTGGCTGAAAGTGTCTGAAGAAAAGCTCACCCAACGTATTTATCTCTTGCACAATCTGTGGGGCCAGTTCCTCCAGTCTACCTTGTCAATGGAGTAAGAGTAAACTCTCTGAAGCTGCCCCTCTTCTGTATGTAACACCTGGAATATTGTCTATTTTTCCTCTCTTTCTGACAGTGAGAAGCTACCACTAAAAAGTGACAAATAGGGAAAAATTATTGTTGCCACCTGGTAAACTAAATATACATCCCACGTAATTCCCCAATAAATTCCTTGTATTACTCTCAGAGGGAAATTCCCCCCCCAAATTTATTTTTTCATGAGTAGTATCTTATATACAAAAATGCATCAAACTTTCCTGTCACACCCCAGGTGTCAGCTGCTATTATCCACTCCAGAGGAGAGCAGCAGAGTCAGAGCAGGAAGGGGAGTTCTCTGAGGGTGTGGACTTTCCAAGCTGCCAATCTCCCAGCTGTGACTTTGCCCAGAAGCCCAAGGGCAGCCTTGCTAGTAGGAGTAGTCTTGTCCATGGAGGACCCCCCAAAAGATGTGATCCTGCTCCCTTCCCCACACAAGGCTCTGGCAAACTTGAGAACAGCAAAAACCTACCCTCTGCACAGTCAGTTTTGCATTGCTAATGAGAGCATGCAGCAAAATCTTCTTTCTGAATGGATGTTTCTTTCCCTTTCTAAGACACGTCTTCTAACATATCTGTGTGTGCTGCTTACTAGAAAGAAGGGAGGAATAGGAAAATGTGTGTGGAAGACATGAGGATGAAGAGGCCAAGCACAAGGAAGACTTGTATCATGAGTGTCATGTCATGTGTTTATATCAGCTTCACTTCCAGGAGATCCACACTTGTCATGGATGGCACAAGCTCCCTGTGGTCTCCAAATGGCAACAGGAAATTCTCATGGCAACTCCTCCTTGTGAGTGTGGCTACTTCACTTAAGAAAGAGAATCATTAAGGGGAAAAATCTATTTGCAAAACTTGTAAAAGTTCTAACTGTGTTTGTGGTGGTTTTCCTCTTAAAAAATACCAATTATTTCGAACTACCTTGAAGTGCCTGCAGCAGTACCATGAGCCAGTGAAATGCCCTGTTCACATACCAGAAGGAGAAACAATCTTTTGGATACGGCAGTGGATTTCATGCCTGAACTGCTCAGAAGTTTATTGCATTTACTGGGGAGTGGGAATGGAAATTACAAAAATTATGATAAATAGCTTGCCATAGCCCATCTACAAATTTCACCTGCTGACATGGTTTAGTGGGCAGACACTAATACCACCCTCGGGAGGAAGAAGGAAACCAGCGCTGGGACGGGAAGGGGTTAGGCAAGATTTAAGTGAGTGTACAGGAAGCAATAAAGGTTGTGGAGATTTAGCTGGGTTCTGGCGAGTGTTTGATTGAATCCTTAGTTAGGGAACAAACTTGACAACATTCTCTGTTTTTGCTGTAGGAACAACTGTTCACTTGTCTAAATCCTGCCCTCAGCACTGATATATATCAACCTTCAATTTACTCTCGCTTCCATTTGAATCACAGTATGAATCAAGCACATCGCCCCTGCTACTATGCAGATGGTGTGCAGAAAAGACTACCCAGTTTGTTTTAAGGATTTTTAATTTTTTTTTTAATTTTAATTAGGCCTGATTTGTTCTTCCATTTCCTGCCTAGGGTGAATTAAACACAGGTGGTGTCTTCCAGGGAAGGGCAGGGGATCTGGGTGAAACCTCAAAGCTGCCTGAACATGCTGTGCTCTTGGCTGCCAAGCTGAGCCTGTGTTTTACAAGCCCAAGTTTGGCAGAGAGTGATGCCAACGGGACCAGCCCCGGGAAGGGCTCTGGGAGCTCAGTCCCGTTGGCCAGCAGGGGAGCTGGCCAGCCGTGTCTCAGCAGCCCCAGCCAGCGTCAGGTGCCAGAGTAGATCAGATCAGAGGTCCAGCTTGCCTGAAATCCTGCCTCTTCTGCTCCCCTGAAATCCTGCCTCTTCTGCTCGCTAGAAATCCTGCCTCTTCTGCTCCCCTGAAATCCTGTCTCTCCTGCTCCCCTGAAATCCTGCTTCTTCTGCTCGCCAGGAACACATGCAGAAGAACCCCACTGCAAATGCCCATCCAAAAACATGTTCAGCAGTCCAGTTTCACTGCAAGAGGAAAGTACTCACTGTCACAAGCCCCGAAGCAGAGATCTGAGCTATTAAAATAATATTATATTAAATTATGAGTTCATAGATTAACTTTTACCCTGGATAGTTTAACTGCAGATGTAGGCAGTATTGATTGCAATGTCTAACATCTGTTAATCCTACTGAGCTTTTTACCTCAGTATTTTCTCAAGGCCATGGCAGGGACACTGTCTTAAAAAAGCATTTGCTGGTTTAGATTTAAACCTGTTGCTTTTATTTCTAGATCTCTCTGTGATATTTATTACAAAGGAGGGTACACGGGAGTGACCACATGACCCCTTGGTACCATCTGTTATTTTATATACTGCACTGACATCCCTTCCTTGCCACCTTCCACTACTCAATCGTCCATATCTTCATCTCAAAGTGTTTCCATACCTCTTCATCACAGGTTTTGTTACTCTTCTCTGGACGTAAAAATATGTCAGCCATATAATCTTTTATGAGGTGAAGCTACCCTTACCTAAAAGCAGCATTCTAGCTGAGGACATGCCATTGATCTTCCCATAAAAAGGCATTGTAATTCTCACAGCACTATCCTTTATGCCTCCCTTAATAGGAGGATAACCTGATTCTGGGAACCTATTCCCAGGGAGCAGCTAGCTGGAAAGAGGTTCAGGTTCTCTGAGTTTTGACCAGAACTTTTTATGATGCGGCAAAGCCCAAAGCTACGTCTGTCAGCAAGGTCACCTTTGCCATGCGCACGTGTAAGGTTCTGTCCCACTGCCTCCACCCTGCTCCATGGGAATGTTGGTTGCCAGGCACAGCCTTTGTTTGCCTGCCCAAAATAAAGTGCTGAGCACCACTGTTGGCTGGGCATTGTCCCCTGTGCTGTGGAGGTGGCTGCAGTGTAGGAACAAGCAATAGCAGCAGTTCCAGGGGGCCCGGGGCAAAGGTGGAGGTCACGACCTCTTGTGTATCATTAGGCAATTAGCCAGAGCCCTCTCTAACCTCTCAAAACACAGGGCCCTGGGCAAACTGTCCTCCCCTAGCCAGCCATGGCTGACCCTCTCTAGCTGTAGCCCCACTGGGAGTGTTTTGACACCCTCTCAGATATTCTTCTGTTCTGCATATGAACAACACTATTATATGCTTTTCTATCTGCATCTTGCAAAGTTGCCAGATTTTGAGGCACTGGAAGACGACCTTTTTCAAAGAATTTCATAGAACTGGCACTCTCAGGGCTGCCATAGAAACAGGCTGGGTATTTATAGGTTTTGTCCAAGGTGCTGTCCCATCTCGGGATCCTTCTGTCTGTATCTAATATTAAATGTTTTTGCCCAAAGGGGCTTAGAAAACAGTGGCCAGAACCATGTGTGAAATGAGAAGATACAGAAGGGAAAGATTTAAGGATTTAGACATAATTGAACCTAGCCAACTCAGCTAAGCAAACCCCATTGAGGTAATTCCTGATACCCTTGAAAATCTACCCAGATTTGGTCACAATAAAACAGGCAAATCTCAAAATGCCTTTTTCCAATTTTAATTCTCTTCACATTTGCAACCTCAGTCCAAGAACTTATGTGCCCAGCTACAGCTGGTATGTTTCTGACTGTACATTCAAAGGCTAGGTGGTCCGAATATGCCATTTCTGAGGCAGTGGGACTTTCTTCTACTGTAATTGACACCAATGTCCTTTGCATGAGACAGTGAAAACAAAGGAAAGGGGGGATAAAAGGAAAGATGAAGGAAGGAAGGGAAGAGGAGTGAGTCTGACAGAAGAGGAGAAATCAGAGCACCAGATGTATGCTACATGTACAGCATTTTATTAGATTACCCTGTAAGCAATGGTGCAATTTTGTGTATGGCAGCACAGGCCCTTCCCTCTCAAGGCTATGGCAAAAGAGAGAAAAGATGGTCTTGTTGTTAAGGTAGCGACACAGAATTCAGGAGATCTGGCTCCCATTCCTGGCTCTGACACAAACCTTGTGTAAATCACTTAATCTCTCTGTGCCTCTGTTTCCCATCTGTGAAACAGAGATAACACATCCTTTTTCTCACCCCAGTCTGTCTTGTCTATTTAGATTATCTGCTTTTCTGGGCAGAGAAAGCTTCTTACTGCATGGGCTTGGGTTTTCAGTTTGTTTGTCCTCAGTGCTTTTTGCTGGATCTTTTAAGACCAGGGGGAACCAGAGTGATCATCTGGTCACAACCCCTTATACAAGTCCTGGGAGCTCCCAGAATTAATTCCTCTTTCAGGAGCTGAGATTGACAAAAGAACAGACTTTAGGAGAAATATATATGTAGGTATGTATGTATGTGTGTGTGTCTGTAATGTAAAAAAAAGAAAAAATCCTGAAATCCAATGTAGTCTTTTATAAACAGATATCAGGAAGCTTCACTGATAAAAAAGCAGGTGCTTTATTACTTGCTTAGTTTTATCTAGACTCTTTTCTCACTACTAGAAAGATGCTTTCACCAGCAGCTGTTATCCGTGCTGAATTCAAGAGCTCTCTCTAGTCAATGTGTATGCACTTATGGTGGGACTTATTTTCCCTAACTTTTACTATGCCTGTAACCCAATCTAGCCGTCCCAGCGGTGGAAGAACCTGAATACAGGAATTCATGCCAAAGATCTTGGATAACTCTCTAGAAATAGGATAAAATGTCCTCTGAAGGGGTCTGTATTGTCTTTCTCGTGCACAGACCTTGCATAAACTTATTATTCCTATTTGCACCCTTAGGATAATATTGTAGCAGTTACATGATGTTCCCCACTCTTCTTGACATATCGTTTCTTTGCAGAATTTATACTTGAGGTTATTGCACTTCATGATGAGAGCCCAATTGTGATTGTAACTCAACTTCTGCTGCAAATGTTGCTCCTGTTAATGTGTATTCAACCCCTCCTTTCTCCATCATCACTATACACTGATAATTTGTGACATCCAGAGAGATAAGTAGATTCGAAATATTTTCAAGAGAGAAAAAAAATTCTATTTTGAATTTTTCTAACCTAGACAAGCTCTAACCACTGACTAATTGAATAAAAGACTTTTTCCTGTGGTCATATGCTAAAGAAAGGCTGCATCTGCTTTTGCATTTTGTGCACAGACTGATCCTTGAAGTGTGCCATAAGCACACTCCTTGGATCAAGCTCTGTACGGGAAGCAGATAGACAAATGTATAGTTATGAC
>NW_005054346.1:4857506-4903699 GCF_000277835.1 Geospiza fortis
TGCACAAAAGCAGAACCTCAGTTGCCTTGGAAACTTCTCCAGCTGAAAACCAAGGAGATTAAGGCAGTTCTGGGCAGCCACCGAGCTGAGCTTTCAGGACTGCCATTTTAGATTCAGATGCCTAAACTCCTTCTAACTTCTCTCATAAACCACAGTTTGCAGAGACAGCCTCCATTTGAATAATCAAAATGTCAAGCCACACAAACACATTATGGAAGACTAAATCTCTTAAATATCAAAACCGTGAATTAAATCACCCCATTTGAAGTCTGATTTTAAATTATATCAAGATAGTTTGACAAGAACCATCCTGATTGTCTTTAATTATATCACCTTTTTCTAAATTCCTTATTACTCAAGGTCCCTATCAGCCATTCCATTATTTTGCCTGGGATCGAAGGCAAGCTGACAGGCCTATAATTACTCGGGTCACTGCATTTACCTTTTTTAAATATTGGTACAACATTAGCTTTCTTGTAGTCCTCTGGAACATCCCCAATGCTCCATGGCTTGTTAAAAATCAAAATTAATGGTCTGTAGTGCTCCTAGACTATCGATCTTAAAATCTTGGATGTAAATTATCCAGACCTACTAATTTTAATGTATCTAACTTTAATATCTGCTGTTTAACACATTTCCTTAGTTACTGCTAGAATGAAAAGCATTTCATCATCATTCTGTCCTGAATCATCTGGCTTTTCCCCAAATACCGAACAGAAGTATTGATTGAACACCTCTGTCCTTTCTGCATTATTATCGAGAATTCTACCAGCTAATAAATGATTAATACCATATCTAGCACAGGTTTTATACCTGAAATCCTGTAAAATTTCCTTTTCTTCTGTTTAAGCATTTCTACTTGTCTTGGGTTTTTTTCCCTACTAAATTTTCTGGTGCTTGGTATATGCTCCCTTTCTCATTTGCATGTTTACACAGTTACTCCCCTGCTTTAGGGACTCATAGCAGTTCTTTGTTTTAGGAAAGTGACCCTTTGGAAAGCAACATGGATGTGTTTGTGTCCATTAAACTGAAAGGAGGATAAAGGACCTGTCTTTGCCTTTCTTCATCTAAACCCTTTTGAAACTTGGCCTCAGACACAAGTCTATTGTATCCAAGTCTGCATTTCCTTGCATTCTTGGAATGAACCATCATTCTGTTAAGTGAATGAATCAGTATTTAGCTTGTGATCCAAACCTTCAGCTGATTGAAGAATTTTCTGACATTACAGGAAGAAATGAAGTGAAACTGGGCTCTTCCTAAAACTTCAAGCACGGACTGCTGACACATGTAGTAATGGTTTGGAACCAACACCAGCAGATCCTCTTTATGTTTCCCCTGAGGAAACATACCTCATACTCTCCTCTTGCAAAATCTCAGGATTCTTCTTCTAGGTGAGCAATGGACCTCAAACAGCTTCCTACAATGCAGGGCATGTGTCATGCAGACAAGCAGCTTTGATCTTATGCAATAATAAGCAGCAATGCTTACGTAGGCATGCCTTATTTTTTAAGCACTTCACAGGAAAATAAGATAGATGACATTTCTTTTGCTCTATCCAGTATTTGAGACAAAATAAGCATTACAGTTACTCGTGAGTCAGGAGAAAAATTGAATTTTCTAGAGGGAGGTAGCAAATTTTGTGTTGGACTTTGGGTAGATCCCTTAATGCCTTTACTATGTAAGTACTTTAATAATCTTTACCTATGGTATATATGGAACAGACAATACACTGTGTTGCTCCTTTCAAATCACCATTCACATCACTAAGATGCATCACTAATTATATTCATTAAATAAGACTGATTTTTTTTTTTTTTTTTTTTTGCATAATCAGCTCCCTGAAGGACTGGGATTGCTCTATGCTTCCATGGAAAGAAACCAGCACTTGGTCCCACTAGTACCTGCAGTGCTGATGAAGGGCATGATTTCTTTCTCACCATTAAAGCTACAAAAGCTGAGGTGCAGTGTGTGATACCACATCCTCCTAGCAAGAGGAATGAGAACTGGAGTGACAAGGTTCCAACAACTGCAAAAAGGATGCAAAAGTGAAAAAGAAATAGCACTAATTCTGAAAAGTTCAGAGGAATAGAGAAAACTCCACTTTTGACCTATCCAGACACATGAAGAAGTATGAAGAACTTCCAGTGTGACTGATCTCACCACCTTCCACATTGCAAAAGCAAGTCCTAGAGCAAGCTTACTGTGGAGACAAAAATGGCTGTTGTGTAAGTAGCTGCAACTTAAAAATTCAAAGCAAGTCAATACCATCTGTAATAAAATAAAATATCAAAACTAATTTACACTTCTAGAGTAGCATTAGGAACAATAACCAAGCTGCAGAAGCTCTTTGGAGGCTCACAACTGTACAAACGAAATCTCAACCCCACTGAACTTAAAGCGAGTGTTCATTCATGAACTGAGACAAAGAGCAAAACCAACTTCTGCTGACAATACTTTGCGGTTTCAAATGGCAAATACATGGAAGGAAGAACAAGTCTAACGTTCCAGAGAGGCGTTAGGGCATGCCCACTTGTATCAAGATGCAAAGCTGGGGCCTTATCAGAAAACTCTTCAAGGCAGATGCATTTCTTACTTAACCACTTTAAAAGATGCCAGTATGTTGAAGTTGCAGTCATTTCTGAAAATTAATGAAGAATATGTTAAAGCACAAATTAAGGAAATAAAAACTAGGAATCACAGCTTCCTAATGTGTAGGAAACCTCATTTATAGGCAAGTGCTGGAAGGAAAAGGTTGGTAGCTTGCCTAATTTTAGAGCTGAGGGGCCTACAGATGCTGACAGTTGTACATCTGCTTTGCTTGTCTTCTGATGGACAGGAATCAACTCCAGTCCAGGAGCTCTGTCGGCACAAGTCCAAGGTAATAATCTCAAAGTGGCACAGCTGTGGTTCTTGATCAGTTCAAGTGTGTTTTGCACTCATGATCAGCAACAAGACCCTACAGCCAAGGGGACTTCCGAGTAATCTGAGTTCCCAGCTGTGGCAATAACCAGATCATCAAAGGATGATAAAGTCAATATTGCTTGGTTGCCTTGGGAACCAGACAAATGCCCAGACCTGTTCCCTTTGGTAACAGAGTAGGGCAATAAGTCATTGTTTCTTCCCTCCTGTGAAGCGTTCCCAGAGCTCCTGCCTCATGAGCTGTGTGAGATGCGGCTTGCAGGTTTTGGAGAGATGAGCATTTCAGTGTGTGGCTTGTGTAATCAGAACTTTGGTTACAAACTGCAATAAGCATGCTATGAAGAGGGATATGGTTGTTTGGGTTTGGCACCACAGGAACGCAGCTGCTGCAGTGCTGGCCCACATGTGGCTACCTTGGTGTGTGGGTGGAGAAGAGGTGGGGTTTCCTGCACCCATCAGGGTAGATGAAGCTGGATGACTCAAAAGCAGATGTCATCTACTTTTGATTAGAGCCCCCTGCATCTGACTCACAGAAGTATCCTTTAACCACCAGCCACTTCTCAGAAAATGTGCCAGAATAAAATACTCAAACTGTATTCTTAGAATGGGGGGAAAAAGAAAAAAAAAAGCAGAAGAATTTATTTTAAGAGAAACCTCAGGGCTCACCTGAAGGACCCTACCAAAGTCCAAAAAACCCCCAGGTTTAAACAGCTCTAATCCAGTCTGACCAGCAGCATCTGAATAAAGGCAGACCAATAATCCCTTCTCCAGCTCCAAATAAGACTTGCGTAAGTTCACTGTCTTGCAGTTATTTCTCATTCATCTGAAAATTACTTCTACTAAACTACCCAAACCAGAAAAACACAACACATGCATAGAAAGAAAGGGTCCAAAAATTCAGTCCTACAGCTGTTGTAACCACTTAAACATTTCAACAGTGTTTATAAATGTATGCCAAACTGGAATTATTTCTCTCATAATATTATGATTAGTATAGTAAAGAACTGCAGTTTCGAAAATAATTGTGCAGCATCACTCATAAAGGAATATTATGCAAAGAATATTTGCCATAATGTTTTGGTCCAAGGATTTCAGTAATGACAATCCAAACATTGACAATAGCATAATTTCTCTGATGTTATCTAACTGAGAGATACCATAACAATCCTCGGTCGCAAATCATCATCAAGACACTTCAGAAATTACAGTAGTGTGGCTAGCTCTTTCTCTTTTTGCATGAAATTCTTCACAAAGTTGAAGTGCAAGATTTGTAAAATAAGAAACAATTCTTTTAAATTTCTATTGACATCTAAAATAAGAACAGCTTAGTAAGACTTCCAGCAATACCTTAACATATGCCATTAAAAAGAAAGGAGAAAAAAAAACCCCTAAATTAAGTGGAAAGCAAAGGGAAATATTCTCTTAAGAAAATAAATATAACTATTTTCTTAAGATAGTTATATATCAATAGTTCCTAAAGAGAATAACAAATGTAGATTTAGGAAGACTGAGAAGGGGAAGTTTATTTATATTGACTGGGGAATATAAGGATGACAAGCAGAATACATACCTCAAGACATCAGAAACCCAAGAATTTGCTGCCCACTCTTGAAAAGGCAATCTCCAGCTCACGAAAGACCACCTTAGGTATGCTCTTCAGGATGACATTTCTGACATTTAAGGAAACATCTTCCAAATATAAAGCAGTAGGTGACAGAAAGTACAAATTATTTGAGCCTTCATATGAAAACCAACAAAATGCAGACCCAGAAGATTGGTTGAATTTCTAAATATTTTCTAATCTCACTAATTCCTCATCAGTCTCAAAGGCAAAAGATTACCAACACTCAAGCTGAACAAGACTGATCTAAGTGATATTCAACAGGGATTCAGCATAGTCTCTCCTTGAGTTTGATTTATGGCTGGTCATCTTTGCTTTAATGCCCTAGAAGTCTCTCCTACATAATATATGTTATCAAGATTAAGTAAATTACAAAAGAAGCATCATGCATAATTCTAATTCTCTTCTCACAACAGGATGTTTATTTCCTGTTTCAAGATAGCAAAAAGGATTTCCAGTTATCATATTACAGCAATTTACAAAAAATGCCTGTAGGCAGGAAGTTCATGAAGAGTGAAACTGGCTCATAACTAGGTTAGTACATGTGAATGGACTCTGAAATGTAAATTTATCTTGTAAAAAAAAAAAAGAAAGAAAGAAAAAAAAAAAAAAAAGAAAGAAAGGAACATCAGCAGATACACCCAGGTATTAAATGAACCAAAGGTCACAGTGGCAAGATTAGTGCCTAGAACAAGAGGTCCCTGGTTGGGGATGGAACATCCAGGCACCCATTGTGAAACTAATTACAATAAAGCTAAGTCAATCTTTTAAATAAATAACTCTTTGTGTCTTAAGGAATAAAGAGAAAAGACCTCATCTTTCAGTCTCTGACTTTTCATCAGCCCCTTTGGGCAGAACTGGATCCTCACTCTGACCTCCTGCAGATGCCCAGGCACATGCCTGAGGCTCTGAGAACAGGGTTTGGCCTCTGGTGGACTTCAAGCAAAGTTATGTGCATGCAGAGAAAATTCAGACTTGCAGAGAGGCTGGAAACTTACAGAAAACATAAGCCTCAGGAAAAATAAGTGGTCTGAAAACATTGCATACACTATTCCAAAGATGCAAGCTGATGACTTGCTCTTTGAAGGTGAGATAGCATCCAGGGAAATGTCCTGGAGCTTAAACAGCCTGTTCCCTTTGGGAGGTTCAGTGTGGAGGGGTGGTAGGTGCTCGAAGCATGCTGCTCCTGCTCTATACTTGGCAATGACCCCAAACAGAGGCATTACAATCCTAAACTCCTTTAGTGTGTGGAAAACCAGAGCCAGCATCACTTTCATTGTTGTCCCTTTCCTTCCCACCTCCATCCCAGCATATCCCTAGAAGGTAGGTGTGGGCCGTGCTGAAAGCCATTTTCCAGGGCTGCTGCAGTACCACGTAGGGTGTCCCTCTGACTTCTGTGATGTGTGTGGATGTTGTAGGCAGCACCTGCAGTCCAGCCTCCTCTCTTACTAGGGTCTGCCCTGGACAAGCAGCACTCCCTCACTGATAAAGAAAATTATCATCAGGAAATTAAATTCCTCAAGCTTCAAGTGTGTGTTCAAAAGAATCATTAATCAGCTGTGTGAAGCAAGGATGGATGCCCTGGTCCACTGTAAGCACACATGTAATTTGAAGGTGCAGTGCAACATCACAGATACCATTAATTAGAAGAGCAGCCATTCTCCGAACTCTGAGCTCCTATTTCTTTTAACTGTAGGAAACCCACTTGGCATGTGGCTTACAGATCAGGGTGCTTGCCATTCTGATGATTACACCAGGCTTCAACATTTCCACAGAGTTCTCTAGGAACACATGCCTGGGAAACTACAGGGGAGTGTTTAGCAGGTATGAACAAAGCCTCAAAGATAATTCACTAGAACCAGGGAGGCATCCATCTTTCAACAGGATGAAATTAAATACGGAGCAAATGTCACTAAACAATCTCATCCTTTTCAGAAGTTGATCCTCAGCTGTTATCAACTGAGAGAATTGCACCATTTTGCAAAGAGCAACCTCAGACACAGCTGGGTATCAGACTAAAGATTGCAACATATTAAGTACAAGTCAGAGAATTGGAAAAAAATTCCTCTCACTGAAAGTGGTGTAAACCTGGAGTAATACCACTGATGTCAGCTGAGTAACACAGACTGCCACCACTGTGCTTTAAAGAACTTGGTATTTGATCTCATTCTTTTTCATGAATTCACCTTAGAAGCCCATCAGGCACAGTCAGTTCTTTTGTCTTTGCTATGCTGCTACTGCTGTAATTAATCTTTTTCCAACCACCCTATTGGCAATTTCCCTAATGCATACATCCTCCCTCTCCCTCCCTCCCTCTCCATCTCTTTCTCCTCCAATTCCTCTCTGCTGTGCACTTCCTCCCTCACCAGCCTTTTGGGAACATACCATCTTTCCTCTTAGCCAGGTTGTCTTTAAACTCTTCTTATCAAGGTACAGAAGTCGTTTCCTCAGATGTATCTGTGCCCTGAATATGGGCTTGGTTATTGAAATGGTGATATAAATTAAACCTTCACATTAACATTAGTACTAATATAGCTACTTGGCAGTGCGAGTGCAAGTAAAGTCTTGTTAATACACTTTAAGTTCTGACCAGAGGGGTACATGTTATTATTTTAAATAATCTCTATTTTCTTTCTATGTAAAAAAATTAAAGAAAATAACTCATTTTCAGTCACATGAATAATTTGAAACTACAAATAATTTCTTAGTATGTTTTTAGCTATCAAATTGAAACTTATTTCAAAGCAAAATATTTTCAAGCAAATAAAATCAAGATTTTTTTTTAAATACTGAGATGAAAAAATAATTTTCAAAAAATACTGAGGTGAAAATTCTGACCAGTAAAACAAAATCAGCACCTGAAGTGTAATTTTAGTTATCCCAAACAAACAGATTCATGTAGAAAAACATCTTTCAAATATTCTGGTCTGGGCAGGAAAACAGTCCTTCAGTTCCGGTTTGCTTTTCTCATGTGTTGTAGGCAAAGCAAGGACTGGGGGCTTTTGCCTGGACTGGTGGGTCAGTGAACTCCTGCGAGGGAAGTGAGTGTGGCCAGGTGACACCTGCTCACCAGTGCCTCGTGCTCTCACAGGTGCTGGAGTCCGGGGGACCTGCCTGCCACTTGTCCTTGCCCATTGAACCTTTTGCTTCTATTAACAGTTGCCCTCCCTATATGACAGTGGCAGGGATGCCTGTGTTTGTACAAGCCACCCAGTTTCACAATCTACTGATTATGTGATTCTTCACCAAAATAAAAAGGCAGGAAATTTAAATGAAAACTTTTAATGAATTCTCATAATAATGATAGTGTATAGACAGATTGATATGTATACTACTACAGCACTTTCCCAAATTGCTTTTTTCCCTTACCAAGCAACTCCTTTGCTGCCTCTGTGATGACAGGTGAAGTCTCTAATTGCCTCTGTCAGGCTTGTGAACCACCTAAATCCTCCTCTTCCTGAAGGAAACCCCTCCATCCCTTCTTGATCCGTGTGTCACGCCGTTTGCTCAACACCCTAGCAGTACAAATAACAATAGAGACACTGGGGTGGAAGTGCACAGGCAGCACATCTCACCCACCCAGGTGCACACTCCCTGGACATTGAGGTGACTGCAACCACTTTTTTCCAGGTGCTCTTTCATCCAGGTCCATCTTTAGAAGCCCACAGAAAATGTGGTCACTGGTAACTTGAACAGCAGGAAGGCAGACATTCCATTGCTATTTGTGGGAGAACATTGATCCTCATGACCAGAAAGGTTAACTCCAGAAGATTTTACACCACTGTCTGTAATGGGCACTTCCTACATGGATGTTGGTGGTTGTCCAAAGACTGGATAATAGCCAAGTAGTATTTTCATAACATTCAATTCTCACTCACAGACAATGAAAATATTCCTGCCACTGATGTTCCCACCACAATTTTTATTTTTTCAGTGGTAAGCGTGACTTTGGTGGGAAAAGCAGCAATAACAGACCTTGAGCTCTTTTATTACCCCACCACCGACATATGGTTTGACAATGATAGTCCAGACAGAAACAGATTTGGAATAGTGTGGTATACATTGCAGACAATTATGGAAATTTACCTCAGGACATCCTGAGGGTGAACTGTCTGAACTGTCCTAGTGCTGAACTCCTTGTACAGTTTCTTGGAGCTCCTGGCTCTCCGAGATCCATAAGACAGACCTTTTTGAGACATTTTGTCCTCATGCTTCTGTTCTGCTGTCAGTGACTCGTGCATAAGGACTCTGAAACCCTCATGGCTGAAGTTAGAGGTCCCCAAGTGGTCTGTATGATCTCATCAGTGTGTGAGATCACCCTCTGAACATCACCAGAAAGTTCTATACCTTGTCCCATGTTATCTTACCATTCCCAGCCTCACACCAGCTTTGGGCTCCCTATCTTGTAATCCTTGGGTCTGCTGAAGGCAATGATGGGATGAGGTTTGCTTCCTGTAGGGTCAGCTCTGCCTGCATTTACTCAGCAGTTCCCCACAGAGGAGCAGGCAGCCACCATTGGAACCACAGTATGAAAGAGTTCAAAGGTGTGCTTCAGCTTTTCATAAGTCAAAGTACTGTGGCAGTGCTTTGTGACATCACTAAATGGGTATAGCCCGAGAGAAGTATAGCAGAGTGGGCACATGCAAACAAGCTAGAATGTCCAGACCCAGGCAAACCCTGTGGTAAAGGGTCAGTGATGCTTTTCCTGCCTTCTATTTGCCTCTTCCCTGCTTTCCAAGTTTCACTCTTTTACCGACTGTGCACCTCTCTTTAAATTAATTTCTACCCAGTGTTGACTTGTTAGACTGAATGGATTTTTTTCTGAGTCTGTTAAGGAGATGCAGAGGCTGTCTTCATTCAGATTGTTCGACAATCTCATCCATAACCTCTTCCTAACAGGTGTTCAACACATCCCAACAGGATACATTTATCCTGAAGCTTCCTTACTGCTTTAAACAAAACCTCATATTCCCTGTGCCTTCCCTTTCTCCTCCCTTTGATCCATCCTTTTTTAAGCCTTGTTTGTGCTATTAATAATCGAGAGTTCAGCGCTGTCAGCACATTCAACACAGCAGAGAACAAAGGGCAGAAAACAGCCCCACCCAAAATGAGTTTACAGCCTAATGAAGGCAAACAAAACCCTCCACTTGGCTGGCTGCACAGGGCGGCAGGCTGAATGGGAACTCCTTGGCTGGGATGGGGCAGGGCGGGGGGGAGGAGGGGGATGTCCTTCAAAAACCACAATTTTAACTGGACAAGAGCCTGCTTATTCACAAAAGAAAAGAGTTTAAGGAGAAAGTTCCTGAAAGTGAAAATGAAAGCCTGATGAAGCAATTTTTGGGCAAGGGGACGCCAGACAGATGGAGATAGGGAGATGGGTGGGTGCAAAATGTAAGTGAGGAGAGATATGCAGCCTAAATAGCTAATCAGTAAGAGGGCAAAGGCACCCAGACACCCTGCGAAGACACACTCATAAAGAACCAGGGACAGATGGAGCCAGAGCTGTGCAGAGCCTTTGAAGGAGCAGATAAGCAGGTTGAATTTAATGGGGCAATGTGAGAGGTTGTAACTGAAGAGCTGAGGACACAGAGGATCATTAAGAATTTGCAAGGAGTATTGAGCACTGCATGAGGAGCTTGGAAAATCTCCTGTGTTTGAAGGTTTTAAGGACAAGTTAGATAAACATCTGTTGGGAATGCTGTAGATGTGGCTGATCCTGCCCTGGAGCAAGAGATGGGTCCGATGACCTTTTGAGCTCCCTTCCCTTTTCTCTGTGGGTGTGGTAGGCCAGGAAGATAATTTGCCAGATGGTAAATACATTTTTGCCCAGATTGCAGCTGAATAAGGAGTACCGATTCGAGGGACAAGGGGGTCCCAGCCTGTACCACTGTGCAAAGGTATCACATGAAACCTGGAAAGGAGGAGAAAGAATTAGGTTACTGCACAGTCTTTTCTGCTGAGCATCAGCCAAGTATATCAGTGGGAGGGAATGAAAGAAAAGAGATGAAAAAATGGGTCAAAGATTGCAAGTGTAAATTCAGTTGTGTTCGATATGATGAAATCGTTCCTATGAAAACTATTGTATCATTGAATGCCACTGTGTATTCACTCACAAGGCCACAAGTATGTCTTTCCCATACTAGCTATAATAGAGATCCTCATGTCTCTACTCTAAAGAGACAATGCCAAGGGGGTCAGCAGAAGCAAGGAGAAGCACTCTACTCCAGCTAGTCTGCAGGTGAAGTAGAAAGGCAAGAAGAGTCAGCAGCAAAACAAAGGAATCAGGTATTAGAACACACACACACACACACACACACACACACACACACACACACACACACACGAGACACTGAGATGGGAACAAGACAGGGTTTAAAGTAGGGAGCAGAAAGATAAGCTTTTGTAATAGGAAGATCCTCTTTATTGGCCAGACCAACTGTACTAAAGTGAGCTGAATGAAACAATTCGGTGTTGCAGAGAAACTATTTTGTACATTCTTACATTTCAGAGCCTTTACATTTTCTACATTTCAGAGCCATTCTTAAATGGCTCTGAAAGGAGCTCAAAGACTGCATCCAGAATGAGGAGGGAATCGAGGTAGTGGAAAGGCAAGGAGGCACTGTGGTTTTACTTTATTAACCTTCCCTAGATTCCCATGCCTCTTATATTATTTAGAAAAGGTGAGTCAAATTTTACACTCTCTAGCAAGCTCTATGTGTGTGTGCATATGCAGAGAAATTTTTACACTGAGTCCTTGAGGAAACAAAATGTAAACCAGATGAAAACTATATTCCCCTAGTGGGATACAAGGAGATATAACAACTACTGAGAACTGGGCCGAGAAAATATCAGAGCTAGACTATTAGACTGAGGATTCCCTCCTGGTGTCATGCATGAGGTTTGCTTCTGAAATGAAGGGTAAATGCTCAAAGCCAGGAGCAGGGTTTAGCCCAGGGCTTAGTTCCAGTAAGATAAGGCCTTTGGCCTCCAGAGTCTGGGCACTATCATAACCAGCTGGTGAGAGTCCTGTTGCGTCACTCTTGCAGTTCATACTGGTAATGGAGAAAGAAGGAAAATAAAAGAAATAATTAGAATACAGTTGATGTAAAGCTGAGTTTGAGTTGATAAGTAGATCACAGCAGTGTCAGAGCAATGGAGGAAGACTAGAAACAGAATGGGCAAGCAGTGGGTCAAGGATGAGGAGACTGCAATGAGAGCTATCAGCAAGGACAGAGGAATGGGTTGCCAAGGGATTACCAGGCAATGGAAAAAGAACAGGCTACAGACAGAGCGAAAAGAACAAAGAATTACTGAATGATTAGTCATAAATGAAAGGCTGAGAAGGAGGGAAGCACAGTCAAAGATATCTGAGGTGAAAATAATCAATGAGAAATCGATTATTTGAGTTATCATTGGTGACTTGGTAATCACAGACTGAGGAAGATGAAAATAGCAAGAAGCCATGGCAGCAGCCAGAAAAGGTCATATTGACCTTGACCAACACCTTGTTGGTTGATGAAGGTGCCTCATTTCAACCCCGTAGCAGACTAATGGATGGAAGATTCAAGGGAAGTCATGTGCACTTTCACAAGGTTTGAAGTCAGAGGTAGATAGAAGTTGTTGAGGAAGAAAAGGTCTAGATTAGATTTTATAAGAAGAGATGAGGGGTGGGTCAGATGACAGAGGGAAAAGAAATTTAAATGTTGGGAAAGTAAACTGTCTGTGACCTAGAAGATAAGAATGAACTCAGCTCTTTCAGGTCTTTGTTCATGGTTATGTATGCTATCTCTTAGCATTTCTAAAACTGAAAACATCTTCACTTGGAAGTATTGGTAACATTTAGAGGCTGCTGAACTAATGACAAGAGAACTCTAAGCTATTGAGAGAACTCAGGGACATTGCTACTGAAAAGAGGCTCCTGGCTCAACCAGCCAGTCACCAGCCAGACCTCTGCTGCTAGACAAGCACTATTTAGGTGCTCACCTTCCACATCCCATCTGCATAGCTTCAATAAAGTGTCCAAAGTCCATCCAGAGTGGCTTTGAAACAGCATCAAAATTATGTCTTCTCTCTCTCTCTATTTTATTGCAGAGGAAGCAAGGATCACAGCTTTCTGGCAGTGACTCACCACCTGCACCTGGATGCTTTTCCAGCTAGTTTTTCTGCCTCCATTTTTCCCAGCAGTAGGTATAATATAGTGCTAATCTCACTGAAAACCAGTAGGAATTCTCATCCAGAGCTAAAAATCACAGACCTCACTTTTCCATGCAGCAGAAGCCAAATCTGCTATCTTTGGGGTGTGAGCATGTGTGCGTGTGTGTGTTGTGTGTGTGTATGTGTGTGTATGTATATATAGATATATATGCATGAATCATAAGTGATCTATCATCATTAATTCATTAGATATTCATTGTAATTACCCTGCTTGTGATGAATTAATTTGTCATTAATTTAGATGTCACACGTACAGTACTTTTTCAAGGATTGCCATATGATTCAACCTTAATTAATGTACCTCTAAAGCAAAATGCTAACAATCAATTCGCATTACTGGGATGCTTAGGCTGTCAGCAGGAGCATGTTTATTATGATTATTATTATTTATGGACACAAGGAAGACATTACAATATTTGCAATCATCTATAGGTTCCATACAGTAGGATATTTTAGTCCCAACATAGCTATATATCTGCATGGCCTTCCTTAGCCAATTTGTCTAATCGATTTGTGAATGTCCTTATCTTTAAAGATGTCACCTTGTATTTACAATCATTGGCAGGTCATTATCCATAAAGATACCTCAACTAATTTTTTTCTTCAGTAATGAATCCTATTACTTAGCCACTGTACACCAGAATCTCTTTTCACTCCCTTACAGTCCTTTTTGTGGGTGAAAGAATTTATAAAGACGTATCAAAGGTTTAAAAACAATCCATGAGATATTTGTATTCCAGAATGGGTCTTATGTGAATAATGAAGCGACACTCAATTTAGAGAAGGCTTTATTACTAAAGAAGGAAATCTTATTTCAATCATATCTTGATTCAGTTGAACTCCAGTTCAGTTTTCTCAGTGCTGTAGTAAGAACACCAAGTACAAACATTGATTACAGTAAGATATACAGAAGCATCAAATAAGAACAAGCAATATTTCTGTTCAAATGCACCTCGTCCTTCACCATAAGAAAGCACAAAAGCTATGAAACTGGAAGCATTTTAGAATAGCTACGAACTATGAACTCTATTTAAATTAAATGTAAATAACTAAAACCAAAGGGAAGCTGCAATACATAAAGAATGTACTGCAGGAAACAATGAGATATGGAATTTCTGCTTTGTATAGGCTTCCATATTATTCCTGCAATGATTTTGGATGCATCATTATTCCTCGTAGCCCTCTTGGTTCTTCAATTTCCAAATCCTGGGAACAGTATACTTATGCCTGCTGAGTTCTTTTTTCACAAGTTTTGTTTCCATTTTTCCTCTGATGCAATGTTGCATTTTGTGTAAAGGCAGTGAATAGTTTATTGTAAAATAGAGGATTAATATTAATGCACACTCATAACAGCTTTTATCAGGAATACAGTGTGAGCCTCCTTGAAAGATTTTTTTGTCCTTTTCTTGGGGTATGACAGTATGATGTATATGATCTATCATGCTCATTTCCTTCACGCATTCTTAGCCCTACTGGAGCAGCCTCAGAGTGATGGTAATCTTATGAAAACTCAAAATGATTTGTTTATTACTGAAGGTTTATTTAAGGCTGTCACCATGACCTATATCCATTAGTAACCTCAAGAATTCTTAAAGGGACACAGGTCCCATTACCTGCTATTTTCAGCTGTACTCCATGATAGCAGAAAGCTAAGGCTGTTGCTTCTAAGAGCTTTTGATAAATTATATTGCTATCCTTCCCTCCCCATCAACCTTCTATGTTCTATAGATGTCTTGCCTGGAAAAATGTTTAATCCCTCCCATATCACTCAAGCAGCACATATAGGGGCATTGAAAGAAGGGAAATGAGGTAGCAACATCCATGTATTCCAGTGTATTGGTTTTCAGCAATTTGACTCCACAGGCGAATTGTTTTGAATAAAAAAGAGCAGGAGCCCAGATTCACTCAGAGGACATGATGACCTAGCTCAGCACCAAGGTCCACTACCTACGTGGCCTTCACATTTACAAGTTTACACCCCAGCTCCCTTACAGATGAGCCACCTAAGGTACCCCCTTTCTTCCAAGAGGGCTGTGCAGCCACCAGAAAAGCCCCTGTCCTGCCTCCCTAAGCTGGTCTGCCAGGCCCAGAGTATGGTCACACGAGGGCTTTGTGCAGCAAAGGTGAGAGAGAAAATGGCAGAGATCCTCACCATCTCTAGGACTCATATTTAGTACCTTAATTGTCATACAGAAAAGTATAAATATTTTCTCACATTGTTTTGAAGAATTCCATCCCATTTCCCCAGATGAAGCCCTAAGTTATGATCCCTCGCCACTGCAGTCAGTCCTGTCAAAGACATTACACTTTGCATTTCACATTCAGATGAGAGCCAGGGCTACACTCTGACTAGCTGCTACGTGATCCTTCTGGCATACCTTTAGGCTGAATGACTGTTCCAGTTCATGACATCTGAGGTGCAAGTGAGGCAACAGCTTCAGGTTTTGGCAGAAAAGGGCAGGCACTAACCCCAGAGAGAACCTGCAGCCATGAGTTCTGGGTAGTGAGGAGTGGCCACCCCCTATGCAAGCACAGTCAGGAGCTATTTAGGATCTTCACTAAGAATGGTCATGGATGGGGCTATCTTATAACACACCACAGTTATATTATATGGAACTGTGCTACGACAAAGTGATGTGGCTGCCACCTGCCCTGTACTGAGTATTTTCACTATTCTGGGAGTAAAAGACTTGAGTTTAGGCTCTCTTCAGCCTCAGAGGCACTAAGCCCATGTTCCAGGTAAAAACTGTCCACCAAACTGTGACAAGACAATCTATCCCAAGCCTGCAGCATAAGAACAGTAGGGTTTTCATCTGGCATTGAGACTCAGTGTTAGGGAATTCCAGAAAGAAACCCCAGTTATATATACACAGGATCAAAAGATGGCTCAGTAAGGGACCTCAGGAAGTCTCTCATCTCAGCTATGAGATCAGAATAGATTGGCCATAGCCTTGTTCATTCTGGTTTTGAGACCCTCCAAAGATGGAGATTACAGCCTCTGAGTGACCACTGCTTGGCTCTTATAATGGGGGAAAAGGTTTTTCTTATACCCACCTGACACTCCTTTATGTCACCCCTTGACTTCCTGACTTGTATCTGTGTGGAGAACCTGGATTTGTCTCCTCAATAACATCCTCACAGTTACTGGCAGGCTTCTAGGAAGGATAGAGTTTTGCTCCTTATGTCCTGACTCAGTCCACAGCACTCAGGGTCCTCTGAAGTAACTGTAGATCCTTCAGTCTGTGTCATTAGGTAGAGGCCTCAGACTTCAACCACCTTAGTGTGCACAGTGATCCAACTTTGAAAGAAAGACAAGAAAACTGGAAAGTGCTGTCACACCAGGTATGCCATGCTGTGGTGTTTATTGTGCCCTTCTAATCCTCAGGCCTCATAAAAGTGATGATAACTTTCTTGCCATGCCCTTGTGGTAGGAAATTATGTAAAAGATGGGCACCAGCAAAGACAGTCATAGTCACAGTCTTTGGCACACCTAGCTTTTCATAATTCACTGTAAAAACTTCTAAGTGGAATGCACAGACCCATCTAATAGAAGAGTGACCATCTACACAGAACAAACACTTCTAAGCACACAGGGAAATCAGAAGACTTCCAGGTTAAGATTAGGCAAAATCTATTGGCATCTTCCACAGATTCATACCGGTAGCTTCCTGTTCAGCAGGCTGATTTCTGTATTTCCAATTCTCAGGCATCTAATTCTTCCGCACTAGATAAGCAAGTCTGTCATCTCACCTGGGCTAGGATTTCCCCAAGATGATAGGACATAAAAGAGTAAAGTTTTACTGTATGAGTTCACCTTGAGAATGTAGGTCAAAATTACAGGGTTTACCTCCACAGTCCAGACTATCTCAATTAGCACATATGCTCTTCCTACCTGGCTAAATCAACTTATTCCCCTCTGAGATCTCATCTCTTTTCCATCTGAAATCTGGTTTGTTTTACCTTATTCATGGACCTGGCTACATTGAGCTCTGCATAAATCTGCTGAGGAATTAAAGAAATACTATTAAGCTATATTTAATATTCTAGCGTGGGAGAAAACAGAATCCTTCTTCTCCTATCTTCTTTCCTGTAGAGGGAGAGAAAAATCTGTGGCCCTTTTGTCCTCTGACTTCACACAATGCAACTCTTTACCTTTGAGTCCTGGTATAAGGGTTGAGATCACAGGTTTGAATAATCCCTTAGTTTGGCTTGTGAACTTGTATGTCTCATAGAAGACAGGCATGAACAGGCCTGTGACACAAAGTTAATCTCCAGAGTCAAAAGGCTGGATCATTTGAATTCTGTAGGCTGTAAAGCTGTACATAAGGAAAGTGCACCCAATGTAACTCTTTACAGTGGTAGTGCAGGGTTACAGATAAACTTGATAATCTTAAAGGTTTCTTCCAACCTCGATTCTGTGATTCTGGAATGTCATCCATGCATCCAGCTCAAAACATGGCTCTGCATCCAAGTGGCAGAGGTCACCTGGCCAAAGATACCCATATCCTAGAATTCACTTTAGCTGATCAGCTAGCAAAACAATGCAAACCCAGTCATTGGAAGGATCAAGGTGCCTGACTCTCATTTCCCTAAGAGTTAGGAATGCCCACAACATGACTTAAAGCCCAAAGTACCTTTGGGCATGGAGGTGATCAGCAAAGCAAACCACACAGGTTTAGGACTACAGGCTTGTGGCAACCCTCTGTAGCCACATAGAACTATATTATGTCTGCAACAGCTGGGCCAAAGAATTTCATACACAATTACAAGCTTTATCCAGACCTTTACAAATATTTTGTGTTGGTCTACAAAATGGAGTTGTTTGCAAAATTCAAGATGATAACTAAAAGGATCTTTTAGAGAATATTTTTATATAAGAAAGAAAATTTTTTTTTTAAGTTAAGTCAAAACATAAGCTAATGTAATGACTGTGTTAATAAGGTGCATTGATATACAATTAAAACTAGTCCCTAAAAATGTTCAAATGTGACAATGATATCAATAAATAATGAGAAGAGGAATTACTTTCAAATAAATTACTATTTTAGTCATACCAAATTCAGCACTCAAGGATACAAAGACAAAAATAAGGACTCCTCAAAATCTCCATTCTTTCTCATTATAAGGGTATGATAGCCCATATGGTGAGAAATGATTTTTAAAGTTTGCAGATTTCACCCTTCAACTGTTGGGAAACAAGTTTTCTTTAGCAGCAAGGCAAATTGAGGCATCATTTGAAATTCTTACCGGGTAAGGAAACTTAGGCTCACTTTTAGTGATAAGAAAGCGGCCCTTCTTTGGGACACTACAATTCCAATCACAGCAAATGGCCTGCAAGGACCATCTGTTGCTCTGTTGAAATGCCTGAATAAGAGGGTGAAAGAAGAGGAGATAGCTGATAAATTAGACCTTTCCTGAAACATCTATGTGCATAAATGTTACATCTAAAATAGCTTCATGCTGTCAAAGGAGGATAAGCAACTCTTCTGGTATGGCTTGGAGAAGCATGGGTGGAAACTTCTAATGGAGTGCTGTGTTTGAAAGGAAATTTAAAGTCCAGATAGTTGTTAGGAATGCTACATGGAGCTGTGTGCCTTTGGACTACCTTTCTATAAGCTGCGACTTAGCTGGGCTGCAAATAAATTGCTCGCATAGATGAAGAAATCACAGTGTGAAATCGTATGCCTGGCGCTATGCAGGAGGTCAGAGCAGATGAACACAACAGCCCTTCTGGCCTAACAATCTATGGAGTCTACCAAATCTTGCAGGAGGTAGACCCTATGCAGACAAAAAACATAAAAATCACCTATGTAGTTACAGTAACAATATATGAAAAATGGGGAATCTTAAAAAATGTGAATTAGTCAGAGGTAATTTTTTATTTACTGAACCATGTATATATGTGTAGGTGGCAGAGGTAAATTAAACTGATCCTTAGATTCAATCACCTACCAGATTTGTCCAAACTATAGAGATTATTTAGTCTAATTCCTGTATATTTCTATATTTTGGAACAAAACTCAAACAGCAGCACTGGTGGGTACTATCACAGAAAGGCCTTTCCAAACCGCCAGCATCTGCCTCTAAACATTAACTGGCTTGCTCACAACTGAAATGCACACAAGAAAGATTGGCACCTGCTAATGAAAATATTGCTTCCCAGCTATGTTGGGTAAACATCAGTTTGATTAAATCATTTTGGGTTTAATAAAGAAGAATGGGTTAGGGTTAGGGTTAGGAGAAACACCGCACAAGTGGCTGGATCCCTATCAGGTGCAACTGATATGAATATGCATCCATATATGTGTGTGTGTGTGTGTGTGTGTGTGTTTATATGTGTGTGTGTGTGTTTGGGTGTGTGAGTATGGACTCTCTAGTGCATGTTTTTGTCTGCCGTGTGCTGGCGGAGCCCTCGGCGGCCGGGGGCCAGCTCCGAGGCCGGGCCGGGGTCGGCGGTGCCGGTGGCAGCGGATGCCCGGAGCGGGGCCGGGCGAGCTCCCCGCCCTGTGTCCGCACCGCCGCTCCGGGCAGAAAGCGGGGCGGCAGCCGGCAGATGGAGCGCCAAGCCAGAAACCGGGCTGGGGAACGCGCTGGGGGGGAGGGGGGGAGCTGCAAAACTGCACAGTCCTTTGATTCATAAAATACATAAATCCGCCGGGATGAATAATAACAGGAAAAAGCAGCGACTGTGCGCTTCCCACGAGGCGAAAATACTCAGAAGTCCCAGCACCCGCAGGGTGCTGCCTGTCTTTAGCCTGGAATTCAGGTTTGAACGGCAGCTCCGCAGGGTGATTGCTGAGATTCGCGCACCTTCTCCGTGTTCCTCTATCTATTTCACTCGCATCCGTGGAAAAGTGTGTTCCCATCACCACCCTGCAAATTAACAGCATAGAATGCCGTGACTGATGCTTGGTGTTGTAAGACCTGCCATGCACAGTCAGTGCAGCGGCTTATAAAGTCCACGAAGTAGAATAGTTCTGTTTTTTAAAAGAGCATAAAAGACACACACACCAAAAAAAGGCATTTTCAGGAGCCCTTAAAAAAAAAAGTTTTTAGATAAATGGCCCACAGGCAGAGATAAAGCCCTGAATTTCAAGGTCCTATAACTCTCACAGAAGCTTCATCATCATTGTCACAGCTGACGTACAACATTGATTTTTGTGCTATTATCCAGACCAGCCAGGACATAATGTGTGAACATCTACCACCTATTTTTCCACTGGCTTTTATTTCTAATGTGCCCCAGACTCTGAGCAAATGTGAATCTGAGCCCCTTAGTTCAGTCAAATTTATTATCCTTAAGGGAGGGGGACCGAAATCACAATTGTAAGTGCTCCCTCCACTCACACACGCATGCACGCACACACACACTAGATGTGCTGTCTGTGCACCACTCCCCTATTGTTTTCACTGTAACTGATTTTGGCACCAGCTCTTTAGCACTTTGGAAGGGCCTTCATTAGCACTGGGACACTGTCCAAAAGGAATCCAGAAAAATCAACACATGGCTGCTCTTGTTCTCATGATAAATGACAGCTTTGGCTGAAAAACAACAACAGTAAGGAAGCAAAACAAAACCCAAAAAGCAACAAGGGTAGCCATAATGTGAATAGGAGAAGTCAGACATGACTAACTCAGCCTGGATGAGGGAACGGGCTTGGCTAGGAGGGGGCAGGGGAATTCCTCCCTGGGTACTGTATTAAAAAAGTGGTTTGGTTTGGTTTGGTTTGGCCTTTATGCTGACATGGGGGGCTCGTTCTTGGAGGGGAGCGGAAAAACACAGCCAGACCTGAGCACACCACTTCGATGACGTGAAGCAAAGGGCACCAGCACAGTGAGCTATGGAAAATAAAATGTCTGCCATCCTCATGAGGAGGAAGAGGCACCCATGTCCCTCGTGTAAAGCAGAGATTACAAATGCAGAGAATGTATTAGGTTGCCGTATTAACCCATTTATTCCCCAATGGCTGTGTTTACACTCAAATCCTGAAGTGCTTACTCAGGCAAAACTCCCAGTTGACCTAGTCCTGAAGGCTTTAATCAGGAAGTATGCCCAATGACTTCAATGGGAGCTTTGTCTCAATAACTATTCAGGATATGGCCCATAGGGATCTTGAAACTAGAACTAATTGAATTTTTTGCACAACATGCCTTTTCACTTGAAAAGAACCCTTTTTATCCAAAAACAGTTCTTCACAAAATGCATCAGTCATTTTTCTTTATTATTGGAAATTTTCTATCATATTTTACCAGAATGCTCGCAGTTAAAAAAAAAAAAAAAGGAAATTAAAAAAGCTGGGGAAAAATTAAATCCTTATGGACATCTTCACTTTTTAGTCAAGAAAAAAAAGACAAGCAAGCTTTGAAACAATGTTGATGAAAACTATGGAAAACACTAGAGAATGTCACAAGAAAAAGTAAAGTCCTTTTTTAAAGCAAGGAAAATTGGCTTAGTGAGTTTATTTTGTTGCTACTGTTAAAAATTCATTCCTTGCATTTGATTTCTTACATTAAGAGCTACGATATACTACCAGTGAATACAGAAGTTTGCATATGTAGTTATCTTAAATCACCACAGACAATTTTAAAAGTCATTCTGTAGCCTTTAAAAACAAAACAAATGTCAGCCCTGACCTGTGAAATCTTCCATACACTTAAGCATAGGAGCTATAGGGAGTCCTTCAAGTTGTACAAAATTCAACAAATATTTTAGAACAGACTGACATTCAGAACAGAAGATAGATGTGGAAAAAAGCACTGTAAGGAAAATTTTGAGGAAAACATCCACAAATCTCTGAAAATATGTACAAACCCATCCTAGCTGTGGCAAAATTCTCCTGGACTGCTGAAAAAGTCAGGTTTGTGCCTTTTTTAAAGTCTGAGAACAGCCTGCTTTTCCAAAAATGTATTTCAGGGTCTGGAGTCCAATTCAAAAAAGTTTTAAAATACATTTTGATCTTATCTTTTCAAATGAGAACATCTATTGAATTTCAAGGGGAAAAGAAACAAAATAACAAGTTAAAAATCTGCTGTATATAAACCAAAGTAACATTTTCCAAAAATCCTCCTTGAGCTCTGCACACCACGTATCTCATCCCAACTTGGCACATATCAGATGGCTGGTCAACAGCGACCCATGAGAATACACACAAGACCCTCACACATCAGCTGCATTACAACTTGTTCATTACCACGCACAGCATCCCACATTGATCATGAATATATATCATTAGGAAACAGGCTGTACACTGATGAGAAGGAGTTTGGAAATTGTCCTGCTTGAAATTCACATGAGGAGTACATTTCCGATAGGTGCTTAGCCTGTTGACTTAATATGGTTAAAAGCTAAACCAGTATTATATTGGAACTTGCACCTGGATCTCTATCCATTCAAAAATATTTAGAGACAAGTCCTATTAACTGATTTTTATTTTACTACAAAACAAAAGGCCTGAGGAGATTTGCTGAAAGATCCCCTCTGGTCTCTGAATTTAAATCAAGCTTGGGTCAGGCATTTGTTCCGAAACAGCATGAAACAGCACACCTCAGTGTTTTCAGATGAGCTTTGTGTAAAGCTAGTTCTTTGCAGAGCTACAATTCAAACAAAAATTCAGGGACACTAGTAGACCTGAGTTTATGCTTTCCCATATCTCCCTTGTGAAGCTAAATCACTGGGAACAGTCAGTTGAGTGACTTCTAAATTCCCCTTCACACCCACCCAATTAAACTTTTATCATATGGGTTGATCCTGTGATATAAAACACAAGTGTGTCTTAATGCAATTTGAAGTCGCAGGCAGCCTTCTGGGAAAAGGGCAGATGCCTGATGTACCTTAAGCTGATGTATTGGATGCTGGTTTTTCCTGCTTTATGCCATTAGTACACTTGTTCACCATCTCCCCTACCACATTGCCATCAGGGAGATCTGAGCTTGGCAGCAGGCTGGGATCCCTGCCTCTAAGCTGAAAGAGGTTGAGCTATTTGCAGAAATAATGCTTTCCAGACGTACTAAACAGCACTCATCTTTCCAGATGGAGGGGCATTAGTGTTGCTTCCAGCCATCTCTTCACCTTCTGGTGTACTTGCCACTCCTCCTGTATGCACCACGAGCCTTATGCTTCAAATACCTCTCCTGCATGCTGAGAAACTCTGCGAGCTGCCTACACCTTGCAGCCCTTGGAGCCAGCTGGAGGAGGCATATAGCCCATCCCATTTTAGTGTGGGACTCCTGTCAGATGGAGGAGGGAAATGGGAAATGGGGGACTCTGAAAGGACCCAGAAGTTCAAGGGCCCCTTTTTCTCCCATGATCTGTATTCCTATTTAAAGGATTTAAAAAGGAGAGGATTTGGCAGGTAGATGATCTGCTGAAGAGAAGTGTTGATAGCAGCCAAGCTAAAGGGGGGAGGAGAGAGAGAGAGAGAAAGTCAGCGATGAAGAGGTAACGGCCCCACTGCTAAACTAAAGCTTTTAATGGTCCCACAAGACCTGCAGACTGTCTGGTCCAACAACTGACTAACGGCTAAGAGCCAAGCCTTGAACATGCAGATCTTGGATCTGTGGCACACCAGGCTACATCAACCCCGACGAGGTCATCTGGATCACATGAATGCTTCAAGTCAAACGGCTGAAAAAAATTTATTTTTTCTTTTTTTTTTTTTCTTTTTTTTGTTCTTCATGTGAATCCCCAGTGGAAGAAATCCACCGAACAAGCATGTTGATTTTGGCAAAGGCACACACAGTCACTCTGTTCTAAAGATGAGCTGACACGTGCAGATTCACAGATTAGCCATTTCTAAAGGTTAATTAAATATTGCCATTGTTTTCCAAGCTATTAATGTATGTTATTCTATTTTTCTCTGTTAAAGAACATCTGGGTTTTGGAGCTAAAAAATATGCAACCCTTCGTCCCCCTACAAAAAAGGTCTTAAAAAACACACACAGAGTGTCTCCTTTCAAAATATGGCATGACTGTCTTCAGAGTCACATTACAAAAGTTGAGAAAAAAAATCTTTGAAAAAATATCAGGAAAAATGTTCTTTCATAGATCAAAACATTTGATGTGCATTCTCGTCTACCAAGCGTGTCTCGGAACCAGCTCACATGGTAAATGAGCTGTAGAAGAGGCTCCTGGTATTAGTCAGCCTTCGTTATTTGCTGAAGCTACTCAAAGTGATTATATTCAGATATGTTCCTGCTCCATCCTTTGGTGCCAGGATATATTACAGCCAGTTTTGTTTACAATGCTGGCACTGCTGGGTAAATTAAGTGGATCTGTAGAGCTTTCCTTATCCCTGTCCTGTGTCCCTCCTCAGCAGTTTGGACTCAGCTTGTGAACAGACTTGAGGTGAAAGAAAGAATGAGTAGGATTAAGAGAATGGAAGTACACAAATGCTGATTAGGTAGAGTTTTCTTGGCAGGGATGTAAATGACTACAGAAGACTCAAGTCAGTCCTACCCAAGTGATCAAGCTTGGCAGCAGAAGCATAGGAAAGCTAAGCTTTGCTTGCAGCTTCACTCTGCTGTTCCTGTGATACGTGAGACAAACCTTCTTCATTCCTTGCACCAAAACTCCTTCATTACATCTCCGTGCCTCCACATCTCCATGTGTTATGCAGTCTGAAAAACCAACATGATAACATTTGCCTCCTCTTTGCGCAGATAACAATAACTGCTTAAGATGCGCTTAAAAAAGGGAATTCAATCCAGTACCTTCTGTGCCTCCATTTACCTCTCTGTCAAGAAGTGACAGTCACATGCAGGTAATTCACGGTTGTGTCAGAAAGTTCAAGCTATTAACGCAAAAAAGAACTTGAAAATTCTTAGTTGTAAGAAACACAGAAACATAAAATATTGTTCTCAGGATGAGAATGGGATTTTTCATATTCCGTGGCTACTTCTCATCAACCAGGCTTTGAGCTTCAACTTATGCTGTCTGTAATAATCAAAGTCCCTTGCAAATCCTAAAGAGATTAACCCTCCCTATTCCTGATTCTGGCCCCAACTCTGTTCAGGTCCCAGTCACCACCTAGGGTATAGTCTTGCCAACTTATGAATGAACTAAACCTGCTGATGATACAAATCAAAGACCAGTGATGGTCTAACTCACATTCTTCTGCATGACCTTACCATCTTTGCAGCCAAGCTGGAGTAGTACCTGACCCCTTTTTCACCCCTCTCTAGGATGTCAAACTGTGGTGGATCACTTCCCCTGTTCACCTGGCCACACTAGCAAGAGATGAAGGGAACTCTGTACTGTCTTCTGCATCCCTCTATAGGGATCAAGGGCCAGAAAAACAAGGGCATAGAGCTCATGGTGGGAGGTAACCCTGGCTTGGAGCAAGACCAACCAGCATTTGCAGTGTGCCTGCCATATCCTGTGCTGCCATGTACTCTACACCACCACGTGCAGTTGGTTTCCCTACTGCCCAGTGCTATTACATTCCAGCTGGGATCACAACAGTCAGATGAAATGAGAATAACTCTGTTATTTATTTCTGTTGTGTTCTTCTTGGAAGGATTGACAATTCCTTCTAACAAGCATTTCACTAGTCGACAAAAAGTTATCCATATTGCAGTCCCTCTTCTGACCTGCAAGTTAGCAAACAATAAATCTTAATTACACTTAAATGCTAGAAATTTGCAATGAATGGGGCCACATTAGTCAGTTGTGAATTAGTCCTGACTCCTGCCTCTGCTTTGACTGGAGATGCAGCTGCAGGAATACATAAATTAGTTTTTTATTTGTTTGTGCCGGTAGAATCAGTTGTAGTTGTTTCTTAAGAGCATTTCCAGTATTAGTGGGCTTACTGGCATTCATCCTATTAGCATCTCTGATGCAGGTGCCATCTGGAAAGTTTTATTTTAAAAGACTTTTAGTATTGTACTTAGGTTAATAAGAAAGCATTATTTTTAAATATCGCGGCAGTTTTCCAGAGTGCAGCACAGTCTCATGACATCTGCTCAGTGGATACTTGTTACCTTTGGGTTTATTGAAAGAAACCCTCTGAATAACCTTTTTGTTAGCAATCTGCTTTCTAGGCCCTGCAATGGAATAGCGCTGGAGTGCAAATGGAGTTGCTAGCAGAGGGGATTTTCTATGCTGTAACAAGCTCTTTGGTACTCCAGCACTTATGTGTCATAACATTCAATAAAATCACACAGACCTCCTTCCCACTTGCCTCTTTGTGAGATTCTGCCATCTTTATTCAAGAACTGGAGCTCACTTGACAGCCCAGCCAACCACCATGGCTGCCGTGCAGTTCCCCCTCTGGAAATGGGGGTCTGGGAGGATTTCACCACGGCAGCACAGGCAAATCTATCGTGTACTGCTTTAAACACTGCAATGAGGCCAATCTTAAGTGGCTGCTCCTACTGGCTGGGAGCACTGACAAATTACACCGAATGAGTAATGGCTCATTTGCAATAAATTAAAAGAATCGTCCATTTCATTTCCAAATTTCACCCATTCCGATATTTAGCCTTCAACGGGAAAATGATTCAATGGAAATCCTGTTGGTGAACAGAAGAGTTTCATTTATACTGAGCAAAGTGAGTGCCATTGCCAGAAAAAAACCTCATACCCTTCATGAAATTCACCCTTATTAGTAGCTGACAGAGTTATGGTTGGCAACCCAAACTAGCTATTCAGCAGCTCCCATTAATGAAACCAGAGTAGAAACATTTTTTACAAAAGCATCAGCTGAAGCTTGTGCTTCTGTTTGGAGACATCATTCTCAATATACAAAGCCAAATTTTGCAGAGTCAAGCGCAAAAAAGTTGCAACCATAAACCAAAGCGAAGGAATTGAAATGGTCTTTTCCTACGAAACAGTAGTGTAAGAACTAAGTGTCACTCGAAGACATAGTCAGGGCCAAAACTTCTGACTGGGTTGGTTCTGGTGTGGCTCCACAGAAATCAAAGCAACAAAAGTGCACAAGCTGAGCTGGTTCACAATTCCTAAGTGTTTTTTCTACAGTTCAGTGTAACTTCTATTCTGGTATAAGGCCTGGATCTTTTGAAATATTGTTGAGTAAAAATTAAAGAAATAATATTCTCAGAAGCTGTTTCAGGACTTCTGTAGGTACTAGGAAAATTATTCTAACTGAATGAAATGGAAACTCTAGATTTGTGAGTGTTCCTAGCATACAAACTGCAGAAACAAGCACAACCTTCGGAGGCTCCTAAAGGTGCACCATCTGTACCAAAACAGCAAATAGTACAGGAGTTGCCATCGGACAGAACCAGAATAACCAGGTTCTGCTTAAGCTTCAGCCAAAGAACACAGACTAAAGTAATAAAAATTGTTTTTGGGAGTGGCAGTGGATAGTTTTCTAGCCAAACCTTGGATTTAGGTTCATTTCTAAAGAAGGCAAAGTATAGTTAATCTTGCAAGAAAGAATATCACCACTCAGCTGACACCAGTGTGATGCTGTCATCCTTTTATATGGTTCTTTTCTTCTTGTGCCATACCTGATTTATGAATAATTTACAAGATAAAAGTTTATTGACAAAGTCTAGAAGAGAGAGTTGAGTTCAGCTTTGTGGTTTAGACAATAGCTGCTAGAAAGATGGACTTCAAAGTGAGGTAACAAACAAGGGATATAAGAAATATTCTAGGAAATACTTTAGAAGCCTTGGGAATGTTAATTCTGGATGCAAAACCAAAATGTTGCCTCTAGCCACTGGGCAAGAGCACTCAGAAAAGACCAAGAATAATGAAAAAAGCAGGTGGAATTTGCAAATTAGTTCAAATCAAGATGAACAAAGGCAGATCATTTTAAATAGAGAGAAATACCTTTGGTAGCAAGGTCATATCAGTCAATTTTTATACTGCCCGTTAGGAAAACTTTCTCCACTTGGATAAGTATATTTCCTCCCATGTTTTTCCACATTGTGTCAGGATCCCTACAGATGTAGGGATCTGTGTCTCCAAGTGCTATTCAGCCAAGCAACAGCAGTGTCATCAGGTGCAGTGACTCTAGGTCTGCACAGAGTATCTGGCTGCAGGACTGGGAGATCAGGTCCAGGCAGTCCAGGAGCTGGATCAGAGCTGATGACCATCTGTACTAAGTCTGTCAGCCAAAACTCTCTTGGCCAGTACAGAGCTGGAGAATGATCATGTCTTTGTCTCTTTTTGATCTTTCAGATTACCCTGGGAATGAGGGGAGCTACTGGAAAGGCACAATACAAGGCTCAGAAGGAGAAAAACAATCTGATAAAAATCCTGGACCTGAGCCTCCTTGGAGAAGATCTTTTTCTTGGAAGCAGGCAAATCTGTTCCAGAGCCTTCCCATTGTGGCCTCAATATATAAAAGTTAGTATTTACTACTTATGGATTGCCTCTTCAGGAGGATTCTGCATTTTTTTCAGGCTCTTGAAGATAAAGGACCATTTGGATTCTCCCAGTAGATGTCATCCAGGTCTGATTGTGAAGCCTTCATGGAAATGGTCTCTCATAATATAAATCAGTCACAACTCTGTGAAGTGTCATCCTGCTGAGGTTTGAGATCAGAATTCTGTTCAGGCCATTTCTCTATCTCCCACCTCCAGGAAATTTGTATCTAATTTCATAACATAGTTCCTGGGCCAAAGTTCTCTGACTACAAAGGTCGTAAAAAACTAGTGGCAAAATGTTAGTGATGCAGCTGTGATTAAAGTCCTTATCAAGGAAAAGCTTTCCCATGTACTTTTATGTTCAAGCCACCAAACCAGTTCTGCAACAACATGTGGCACTGAGTTTCCTGTACAGCCGATGTCTTATCTGAGAAAAGACTGACTTAGAGCTAATGAGGCTGCAGACTAAGTCCATAAGGCAAATTCACATACATTAGGCTGGCATGAGATCTAGTAATAGGGTGTTGGAATAATTTTGATACCCACAGGAATTGAAGCACTTGTAATAAAGGAAATATGCCAACAAGGAACTAAGATTTTACTGATCTGGAGGTAGTCATTAGTCCCATAGGCTGAGAAAGAATTAGCAACAGCTAATAGGATGCAGAGAGATGTGCATATTTATGTGATCTGAATGCCATGCCTTCTTAGATGGGTTCTTGCCACTGCTGGGAATTTTATAACAATATTTTTGTTTATGAGGGGGCCAAATAGCAGGGGTTTTGCATACAATCATTTGACCTGCCTCCAGTCTACTCTGCTCTTTCTTGTTTCCTTGTCTCTCAGTCAAGAACTGAAAAATCTGGCACTCGATACAAACAGCAGATGGGACAGCCTCCAGTTTTTGTTTCAATGCCACCAATAGTCATCAAAGGTGAGGAAACTAAGCAAGAACCACAAACACATAACCCTTTCTTTGTTCTTTACTAACTACACAGAGACACATACAGCCCAGGGATGCTGCTGTTTAGTGAGATCCACACTTGAGTATAGACACACAGTAAAGGAAGATCCACTCTCCTACAGACCTGAGAAGCCACAGCATGTTTACAGCTGCTCCTCAAGCTTCTTGGGGGAGGAGAGGTGAGAGGAGAGGTGAGAGGGACAAGTTCTCACCTGCTCCAGGAACAGGGGCTGGAGGCGGTTCACAGGGACACTGACAAGGCAAGGTGGAAAGAAGGAAGGAACAAAAGAATGCATTTCCAAATGCAGAGCAGCTTCTGCCAAAAGCAAATCCATTAGCAAGATCCTTTGAAGAAAATGTGTAGGTAAGAACCATTAACCACTCCTGGGAGATAAAGCATTGGCATTGAATATTTACTCTACATAGAAATGTGTTCCTATATTCCTGGCATGGTAAAACAAGCCTAGGACTCCAGCTCACTTATTATCCCCCACTGTTATTCTCTCTTTTCTTATGCTCACCCAGATGTGGAAAAAAAAAAAAAAAGAAAAAAAGAAAAAAAAAAATCCCAAACAACTCTATTAATGGAAAACATCTTTACTCCAGTGGAATCAAGAGGTATGCACTGTCCCTGAACTTAGCTCTGACGGATTGAAGAATGCAGGTAATTTCCAGCTGCCCAACACCCATCTAAGTTTCTTTCAGTCTGAGTGTCACAGTGGTGACACCACTCTGACCTTCACCCTGGCACCACTTCTGAGCTGTTCACTGTGTATTAACAGTGGTTTTTGATACAGGATCAAATGCTAATGATCCCACCTAGAGTATGCCAGTACCACCTAACCCTACCAGAAATATATCCAAAGTTACAGGCTCTGACTGCAGATCCCAGTGATCCTACTGAGTGATTTTGAGTGCCAGCCTGAGTTCCCACCATATCTTCAGACTACAAGTCTGTAGGCACATGTGTGGGCATGATCGGAGCATGTCCTCCAAAGGGTGCTGAGGTTCAAATTCAGGCAGGCACTTGGTCTCAGACTGTCCACAAGACATCTACAAAGAGAGCAAGTGGACAGAGTACAGCATGGCCCATATTTATGGAACCACATATATCTATTTTTCACAGTCCTCTGAAACTGCCTAGTCCAAAGGAAGACCCATCAGTGCTCATCTCAAAGTGTTTAGTTAGCACTGTCTCAGTTTATTTTAGCTCTTCATCTGCAAATCTACTACAGCACACCCCATAAAACACCTTTTTTCCTTTGCAGCTTTTTTCCCCTAGGCTGACCTCGAGATGTGTAGATAGGGGAAACGGTGGCAGAGGAACAACGCTGCGCTTATCCGCTTCCTGCTGCTGACAGGCCTGCATGGCTTTACCTAAGGCTTGACCCCTATCTCTCCTGCACAGCTGCCCCAGCAGATGCTGTGCCCATCGTGGAGATGTGCTACTCATCAAGATAAAAGGAATAAGAATCTATCTCAAAGCACTTAGGTATGATTAAATAAAGGAGGCCATTTCCTGTGCTGCTAATCTGGTGCCTTTCAAAATCACTAACTTCACTTTTTTTTTTAAAGTTACCATCTTTTAATTCTCCTGGGTCTCCTTTATAGTTCTCCTCCTCCTTCCTGGGAAGGGGTGATCCACTTCATGATACGAGAGTGGCTCACAGGGCTGATTAAACTGAACTCTGTGCAACACAAACAGCAATTTTTCATGTACAAAATGAAAGAATTGTACTGCTCTCTCTTTTGAGTTTTGCCTGGGTCAGGATACCCAATTAACCTGCAGGCTCTTGTACTGGCAGCTACCTGCTCTTCACTTTGAAATCAAGTCACTCTCCTGTTTTGGGAGCTCTGCTGCTCTGGAAGTCTTCCTGTCCTTTAATATGACAGAACAAAGCTGAAGCATCTACTGTGAAAAAGTGAAAAAACCAGACTCATTCAATATGGCCTCTTATTTTTTGTTTGAGTATTGCAGTCTAAAGTTCAATAACATCTTAACTGCTTGGCCACTAAGAGACAAGGTATTTTAGGACTCTAATATCTGATGAGTATGTATACAGTCGAATAAACCTCTAGGTTGTATCTTCCCACAAACAAGACACCTCCATAAATGTCTGGAGGGTTTTTTTTTTGTGTGTGTGTCATTCACAGAAACTCAATCAGATTACAAACCTTGCTGGGCCTTCTTCATCAAATACCAGATGCTACATACAATTTCCCATGGAAAGCTCTAATCTTTGGTAGTTCTTTTCTCTTTTTTAATAAAACACCTCAGAATTTGCATATTTATCAACATGCAAGCATGTGAGAGCGAAGCAGTGATTGTGACTAAGCTGACTGTCATCTGCAATAGCCACACCAAATGTGAGGAAGGGCTGCATAGGCAGTGAAGTCCAATCTGTTCTAGGCATGATACAACCCCAAAGCTTCAACCATGGGGCTTGACACTTGAAGCGCAACAGACGTCTGATTGCAGTGAAGGCATCCCTTGCCTTTGCTTTGGAGTGCTGATCTGTGCATGTGTCTGCTGAGCAAAGGCAAAGGCAAAAAAAAGGGCTGACTGCATCTGACAAAGTGTCAGATGCAGGGAGCATGTGCTGCACAGAGCACAATCCATATCTCCATCTCAGCCTAGATGGGAATGTGACTGCCATAACTTGTTCAGAGCCCATCTTTACTGCGACCTACTTAGGGTCACCACTAGTATGTGGGTAGTTAAAATCTACAGAAACCATATGCAACTGATATTTCTCTGCTGCAAAGTTTAGCACAGAACACAGTTATTTACACACTGAGTCTGACTTTCCTATATCTTATGCCATGAACAGCCTTTTACATTTGTGCAAAGGAGTGATAAACGACCACCAAGACAGCATGGTAATAAAAGGTGCAAGAAATGGAGATTGAGATTGCTGGCTCACAGAGATCTGTGTCTTTCAAAATTATTTTCTTTTCTATAAATACAGACTTCTAGCCAAAGCGAATTAATTATTTGAAGCTGGAGATTTGGGAAACAAAGGAACAGTTAAACCAATGTTCTTTTCTCTTCCTCCATCAGACTCTACTCAGTGTGATTTCAAAATACATGCAGTGCTTTGGAGTGGACATTTTTGTCCCAGCTTTTAAATTCACACAGATTGTAAGGCTATGCCATACCTTGAAATGCACTTGTATGTGTGAGAATATCCTGCACCAGCTGCATGGAGGCTGATAGCTAAATTTCCCAGGAACCTTAGTTTTTCTGCAGCCCAGAGCTTCCAATCATTAGAATTCCCCAGGTTTCCACCTCCTTCCTCAACAGCCATCTGTCCTGTCTACACTCCAGCTGCAGTCAGACATCCCTCACCACTTACACCTGATCTTTTGACTCTATGCACCTGAAACAATTCTCGCTCAATCTATCAAGCAATACACATTTAGACAATCAGGGAAGCTCTTCCAAAAGCTATGAACAAATTGCCCAGTTTAAAATCACCACTCCCTTTCCCTGATGTCCCAGGCAGGGTTAAAATGGAGGGGAAGATTTATTTGAGGAAGAAAATTCCAGTGCATTTCAATACCACAGTGCATCCTGAAGGAACAGTGTTTGTAAATGTTTGTACTTCTCTGATAGTTGTTCTTTTGATGGTTGATGCTTGCTGTTGTGATATTCTCATGGAGTTATAGAATCATTAAGGTTGGGAAAGATTTCAAGATCATAGAGTCTAACTTTTGACTGAACACCACCACGTCAACTAAACTAAAGCACAAAGTGCCATGTCCAGTCACCTCTTAAACACTTTTGAGGATTCCACCACTTGCCTGGGAAGTTTGTTCCAACACTTAGCCACTGTTTTGGTGGGCAAAGTTAGCAGATCAGTGTTTAACACGCAAAGGAAGGTGGTGTCTACGCAGAAGGGCATTGCAGAAAGGGAGACCAGCACAAGGAGTACTCATGTGGCCATCAGAGTGTTGCAGATTGCCACTAAAGAAATGTGGGATATGAGACTTGGATAAGAAGCTGCTGTGCTTTGAGCCTACCTTGTCTCAAAGCCTAAGGACCTTATAACATGTCTTTTTCCCTCCACCCCCTCCTGCTTCCACCTTTATTTTCCACATTGAAATGCATGCTACATTATTTTCAGTATTTTGCCCACAAAACCTCATCCAACTTCTTTTTTTGACACAATCCTCTTCCAAACAGCAGTCTCCTTAGTTTATAGCTCAGTTAGGCTAGAATGAGCTGTTCTGTATCAGCAAGAAATCTGTTACAGGACAGATGCCAGCATGATTACAAGAGATGAGTAAACCTCAAAAGGCCTAAGATCTGGTTGGGTTTTCATGAAGCCAAACCTCTGGGGATCATTTCTTCCTGCTGGAGAATCTGGTTTTAGAAATAACAAGAACAGGGAGTATTGTTTTTAATGCTATTTTCTGCTCCTGTTTTTAGGCCAAATTTGAGAGTGCAGAGGTGTTCAATTATTTTAATGAACAAATAAAACAGTTTTTCAGCCTGGAGACAGATTTGCTTGTGGTGTGTTTTCCATTCTCAATTTTAATTTTATCATTGAATAAGGTGGCCTACCTCTAGAAGTCTGTTGCATTGTAGACATATCAGAGCATGCCAAATTAAGAAAATCTGACTCCTTATACTAGTTTTGTCACTGCCCCAGCAGCCACAGTTTCTATTATACACTTTCAATTAATAATATTTTTTTGCTCTCTATTATTATTCTATTCATTTTTTTGCTCTCTATTATTATTCTATTCATTTTTTTTTCTTTTTTCACTAAAGGACAGTGTCTGTTTTTAATTCCTGTTAAACTGCCATCAACTTCCATGGAGCAACTCCAGATTTATATTGGTTGTCATTAAGTGCTGTTACAGCACCAAGTTCTTAGCAATAACTTAATTAAAATTAGTTTTGCTGATGTTACTCCTCTTTTTTTTTTCCAGTCAAATAAAAGAAATCATAAAGGAGATTTCTTTACTGGTCAGCCTGGAGAGCCTGCATCTGCTTCTCAGATCCTTCCTCTCTCCACCGTTCTTGTGCCCAGTCTTCCCTCATCAGTCCCTCTCACACACATTGTTATGTAGTAACGGGGTCAGTAGGAAACATAGAGTTCAGCACTATAGAAGTGGAAACAGAAAAGCAGCCATGGGCAATTAACCAGGGCTGTGACTGCTTATGTTTGGTTCCTGCTTCCATTTCTGTTTCCATGGAAATGGACATCAGATCATTGGAAATAAAGTAAATTTTCTACTTCTCCTCACCTTCATATCAGCCAAGCTAGACAATCCAAATAAATCTAAACTTATCTAATTAAACGTGAATTTAGAAATCTTTTCATTTCATTGAAATAAATTGACAAAAGCAGCATTGCTTTTGAAATAGTCAGATGCTGTTGGCTGTCCTTTGGGAAAGGAGTAGGTAAGTTTGCCCACCCCTTTTTGCTTTGTAAGGTATGGAAACATGCAAGCATCCATCTTACTCCTTGCTCTGTGCTCCTGCCTGCCCATTAATATTGTTGTGCTGAACAGTACTCATCACTTGCCCATTAGGGGTCATTTAAGCATAAATGACCCCCCCCCCTTACAGAGACTGTGTGGGTTAAAGACCTCTTCTTTGTCTGGCTGCTAAAGCTTTGAGGTTCATTTGTATTGCAGAGCAGCTGCATAAAAAAGGTTCAAGCCCACCTTTAAAGGTCATATGGTCTCAGAGGAGGAGCTTTGACCTAGAAGGGTTTCCCAGGTGAAAAGCTCAGGGTTTGGGAACAAAGAAAAAAAGTGAGTTTTAAGCTTTCACATTCCTGTGAATGACTCAGAAAGAGAAGACCTGTGTCTTTTGTAAATAAACATATTGGAGACTGAGCACTTCATTTCTCCTCTAGAGGTGAAGATGATCTACAAATCTGCCACACCTGTAAAGCAGTAACAATAATTTTCAGTTTGGCTTCTTACGGGACAGATCAATCACACAAAATCTTGAGTGCTGCTTTCAGAAGAAAGGTCCCATGTCACAAGTCCATATTCATCCATAAGTACCAATTGTCTTTACTGGTCAGACAATGAAGGCATACTTTTGTCTTTATACTCTTCATACTTCATACATGCTTCATACTTTTTTCTCAAAGAAGCTCTCTAATTCTGTTAAATCCAATGAACTAATGAAAACTTCCTGAGACCCAAGAGTAAGAAATAACAACTCTGCTTGAATTGGCACCACACTTTGCAATTTGCAGTGATTGAAAGTAGAAATATCATTACGGTATTAATGCAAACTCAGTGCCACTAAATTACTTGTTTTCTAATGAGGTTCATTTTACGGCAGGAAGAGGGGAAAGCTGCCTTTCCCAGCATCTACCAAAGTGTTAATTTCTGAAGTCCAGTAACAAGAACAGTAAGAAAGCAAGCAATCAAAGTGGATCCATATAGGATGGTAGATTTAAACTGTTTAATTACTGTAGCTGTAGCTGGTTATTGCTAATGCATGGATCACAAAAGCATCACTCCTGCAGGAATCAGTCATGCGAGGGAGATCAGGAATTACAGATACTTCACCAATGTGAGGGATTTGGTTCTTTAAAGTGATTTCTTCCAGTGACAAAAGCCTCATGCCTGATACGAATGCAGAGTACGTGACAAATTTATTTTAAAGAAAAGCAGCCTGTAACCTAATCATAGTCAGTCCTAAAATATACTTTTTAAAATGGCCTGTATCAAACTGTTCAGTCACGTAGATTTTTTTTTTTTATTTAAATCCACCTCTGTCAGATGGATAAAGTATAGAAGCAGCATTGTCAGATGCTAGCATGTCTTGGGGTAGTGGAGAAAGCCAGATAAAGGGTACCTAAATGTGGTCAATGGTATAAGATTTGATTTTTTTCCTCCCTAACCAGAAAGCAAGCTTCAAACCCTTTTTCTGCTGTAATCCCAGTCATTATGGTTGCCATGATGAACATGAACACAATCTCCTAGACTGAGCTATCTGTATGAGTTCCTTGCCTTCAAAGGCATTGCGCATGCATTTAAAACATAAAACAAGCACACAGGCCATTAAAACTGGTATGATCACCCCCAAAACAACATGGACTGGGATCTAACTTCACACCACTGGAGTTACTCAGAAAGCACTGGAAAATTAGATCATTACAGAGTGTACGGAGAAGCCTATTACGTATTACTTTGGTTTGCACAGAAAGGCAGGGAGCAAGGTGCAAAATATTTAAGGGGCAGATTAAAAGAAAAAAATTAGCTGGAACTGTGGGTTGCAGTCCAGCTTACAGTAGAAGGTTTTCACTGACAGGACTTCCTAGAAGTGATGTAATACATGCTGATGAATAAGTAGGTACAGGCCATATTTATTCAACAACTCTCATAAAGTTATGCAAGACAAATTGTATTTTTCTGACAAAACTGCATCTATACTTTAGCTTTTTCTTCAGTAGTTTAAAGAAATTATAATACCCTCAATTGCTGTTACAATCAAGCCCCTAGTTTTAGGTCTTGTCTAATTGTCATTTTGTAGATTAGATCCCCAGAGACTCTTCTGCTATTGGTTTTGTTCATATCTTAGGAGACTTTTTTCAAGTAATAAGAAAGATTTAAAGTAGATGTCTCTTAAATGATAATAAATACCTGGAGAAGAATGAGGGAATACATTAAAGCTGAATCACTGTTGTGTCACACCAATTTTCCCCTTTTACTCCCGAGATTCCACTGAAATCAATGAAGTTACAGTTACTTAAAGCTGTAGGACTACATGAGTGAGCCAGGTACACCACACTGCAATGATGAGAACTTGCTGGCAGTCTTGCTTGGAATCAAATATGTCCCCTTAAATTTCCTTCTATTTTCACAATCTTGTAGCAGCAAAGCAAAACAAGAAGTTCACTGTGCAGTCAAAACAAAATCTTTTTCCTCTGGTCTAAGTATTTAGCCAATACAGTATCACAGAAACATTGATTTCTGTTCCCAGCCTTAGAATCCTCCTGATAGTTTCCTACAGAACCAAAGACCCAGCACAATCTCTTCTTTTATAGCTAAGAAAATGCTAGGAGAATCGTTATCCCTGGGAAAGATTTCTCTGATGGACGAGGAAGGACTGTTCATTAGTGTCATGAATGATGCTGCCTCTTTTTTATGCAACTTGCATTCACTGATGCTGGCACTGTCAGAGCCTCCAACTGTGTGCACAGTTCAGTTCATCGAACAAGGCAGCATCCTTTCCAGATACACTCAACGTGCGCTATTATGGTTGGGAAATTCATTCCACGGAGGAGAAACATGAATTATTTCAATTCTCACCAAAAAAAAAAAAAAAAGAAAAAGAAAAAAAAAAAAGGCACAGTTTGTGCCTTCTTTTTCCATGCTATTAGAGACGTTATCAGGAAAAAATAAACACAGCAGTTGCTCAAGGTCCCACACAAATAAAAACAAGGACTGCAGGCCACTCCATACACAGTGCTGAGCCATTGCTCTTGTTTACTTGTAAGATGCAAAATAACACATTTTTCAATTATTATTTTTTAATAATTATTCTGAGCTGACAGAGTAATTTTGCAAAATTTTGAGCATGAAAATTTGCCCCAAATATTGTCAGTTTTAAGTATACTCTGTTTTCAGCTCCTCCAGTTCAGCCATTTCCCTTTGGTGCATTTAGTGTGGCAGTGACACGCCAATTTGTCTGCAGGGAATGGCTGCCTATCACTGATGCCGAATGTAGGTAGAGGCCAGTCCCACGCTCCTGAGTCACCTGCAGAGCTCAAGGTGCATGAACAAATTACATCTGGTCCCTAAGCACCAAGGACCAGATCCAAAAAAGGAGCTACAATACGTGTCTCTGTGTGTGCCTTGGTGCCTGCCATAGGAGAGAGCCTGGAGCTAACGGCAGGGAAGCAGATACATCTACTCCGAGAAGCAGAGAGCCCTGCAGAGATAATAGCTCACATCCCAGAAGCTGGGTAGGTGCTTTACATCAGTAATGCTGACACAGGGCAAAAAGCCCAGTTTTCTCCTTAGGGATGAGACAGTACCCTCCCAGCATGGTGCCTGGTTCCCATTTGGCCAGGAATCTGCTGTTCAGGACAGGCAGGGCTAGGGGATGGGCTGGTTTCTGTACCCCCTTCACCCTCACCTCCTCCAGAAAACAGGGAAAATATGCAGCTGGGGCATAGAATTTTTGGGACAGCAGCATTTGGCCCTGATCCACAGAGCTCCATGACTTCACTTTAAAAGTGTTGGACTAAACAAGGAGCCATCATAGCTTACCTCCAGGAAAACCCTGAGGATGTGGGATAGGAGTAGAGCTGAAGTCCCTCTCCTCTCTAGAGCTTAGTTATTTTACTCTGTGTATTTTCTCATTTTGGATGCCCCTTTCAGAAAGATATCTCTTTCCTGCAGAACTGAGCAGTGCCACAGAGGGTGTTCAGAAAAACACCCATGTCACTGAAATCCTCCATCTTCTGCAACAGTTGCATAGTCCCACCCAAAGTGCTTTGCCCCCTCTTCTGCCTGATGAGATTTGCTTCTCTGTGTGGAGAACTCTCAGTCTCTCTATTGGTAAGGCATTCAAGGTGGAAAAAACACCCTTTTCTTTACAAAGCAGTCATGCCTCATAACAAATATATACATATATATATTTGTTAGCTGAAGTAGACAAAACATGAGAAGAAAGAAAAAACCTTTGGCCTAATGGCCAAAGAAGGATCCGATCTGGCAGAGCACAGCAGGTGGATATGAAATGTCCTTGTGAGACTGAGCTCTGCAACAAGATAAGTGGATGAACGCACTGTTCGCAATTTCTAATCCAACTTAAATGTCAGATAAGCACCCTGCTGCACAGCCTGGTCAAGGCAGAAACACTGGTTAGGCATGCTCCAAAATGGCATTAGATGCCTTAGGAACTTTATTGGCAAAGTCTGAAGGCCTTGCATGGTCTAAGTGCCTTTAAGGCCGTACAGGATCTGAACATGAATTTCAGGGAGCTTAACACTCCAGTCCCTAATTTCATTCCGTTTAGTTTTATCATGCCTAATTTTCCTCCTTTTTCTGGTGCAAGATGGTGCTACATCTGGGATGGAGAATTTATACAGAGGCACATTCCCCAGCCTTTGCTCAAAGGGAGTCTTACTGAAAAGAGGAGGAATCTCTGATAAACCACTTGAGAACCACCTGATAAGGACTTCTTTGGGTCCTTTGAGACAGCTGCCAGCTTTAAAAAACAAACAAACAATCCAATGAAAATGCATTGGACCAACAGAGTGGACTGGAATGTGGAGCATTAATTTTTCCACTATCAGCCATCAAGGTAAAGGGAAGGAAGGGAATAAATTATATGCCTGAAACATTTGTATGGAAACTTTTCCAAACTAGATAAAAATTCAATTATTTATTACTTCAGGAAATACTCTAACATCAACCAGTGACCCCTGGCTGGTGTCAATGCTTCCCCAAAAGGACTGCCATTCAGAAAGCTTTATGATTACCACATAAAGTCTAATCAGTGCATTAAAAATAAATTAAAGATTTGCTAATTGTAATGTAATTAGCTTAATATAATTACATTGCTCAGTGACTGAGAATTTTATTGTTATTGTGAGATCTTTTCTCATTTGGGGGGCCTGCAGTTAAGTGGCACAATATTGACAACCGTTTCTTCCCTTAATATTCAGTTTCAGGAATGGGCTGAATTTTTTACCTGAATCTTGCAATTTATCACAATCAGTATCATCACAAATTACAGAAAGCATCCAGTTACATGATAACTTCTAAATGAAGTGTCTGCAACCAGGGCAGTAGCAGCCTCGGCTGTTAATTTGTCATATTTCATAGCCAGCCTGACACCCTGTCCAATTTGCTTGTAAGCTTTATCACAAAGACAGTTATGAGAGCTGCCTCTGACTCTGAGCAGGATGGGGGAGATGGACAGAAATTCAGCAGCAGCAGCAGCAGCTTTGCTCTTCAAGTTCCCTGTTTTTGCATACGATCCAGATGCAAAATAAACACCCCTCTGTCTTGATGATGTTTTTTTTCTCCATTAAAATCTCTCCCTTCTTTTCTATGCTCCCCCCTTCCTCATTAAGACAACCAATTTTTTCTTTAAGACTCCCTGCTGACCATAATTCGATGGTTATAGTAATTTATTAGCAGTTAGAGGAGTTATAAGAAATAAGAGGGATAACAGTACTCAGGGAGCATCATTACCTATCTCACACAGGCTCTCAATTTCAATCCAAAGCATGTCCTCCTCTCAAAATGACCTGCAAGTTTTTCCTTTTGGGCAGAAGTTGTGCAGCACTATAAAAATGGCCATGAATATCCCTTCAGGATATTGGTCTCTCCTCTCCTGTTATCTTCCAGATGCTCTGAGGCCCTCAATCAATTTGCATTGATTTAAGCAACATCATTCAATACATATTATCAATCTGATCTGAGGGGAATTGTGTGAAGAGCAGGTCTTCTTTTCTGTTCCTGACATGCCAAACACAACATAAGATGCTATGAAACACAAAAAATGGTTTCTAACAGACCAACAGGTGTTAAAAGATGCTTGGACTTACAAAATGCAAGAAACCACATTTTCATTTGTCTAACGCTTTAAAGTCAGGTTGGCCAACTTGGGAGTGCAGACTGAATGTTAGCTTGGATGGATTTTGTTGACAGTATTGGATCCAGGAACAATTTTTAAGATCCTGGTCTGAGTGCCTGCAACATCAACCATTTCATACGATATTAGGGTTCAACTAATACCAGCCTGACATCCTTGGGTTTTTGTGCATAATGAAAAAAAAGCCTCTCCTTGAGGCAGGAGATATTACTGTCCCTTCTACACTTGCTCCATCAATACCTGTCCTTCTCATCCTGTTGCTGGCTGCCCAGCTGTGCTGTTGGGCTGAGGGCTCCACCAGAATATCTAGCAGGCAGGCTCTGCAGAGCTCACCTCTCCTGCCTCTAGGTGGTTTTGCAGATCTGTCCCCTATTACACCATGAAGCAAGAGAGAATGAGTAGGAAATTAGCAGAGAGCATTCCAGTCTTTACAGCTGAGCCTCCAGAGGGGCTATAAAACCTCTCATGCTGTCGGGGAGTCAAGGATAAACAGAGAGCTTGTGGTGCCTGCAACTAAAAGGAGGAATTTGAGAATGGGGACTGCCCAAGGGCACGGAGGCTAAAAGGAGGCAGAAGAATGACAGCACAGAGAAGAATCAAATAAGGTAGAAATCGGTCAAGAAAGTCCACAACTGTAAAAATGGCAGAAAAAAGATAAAAATTTGGAGGAATTTTCAAGTTTGAAGGAGCTTATTTGAACCAAGTGACCATCTGTCAGTCTCCTGAGGTTTTGCCTTTCATGTTGAACTGCAAGCCCACTGATTCTGTAGGATGCAGTCTTCAGCACACGGCTACCACTGTGAGTGAGTCATTTGGTACAGTTCCTGTGGCAAGAATCCCAAATGTGTCAGGCCTGGACTAAAAAGCAAGATGGAGAATGAACACACCTGAAGGCACATTTGGCACTTTAATTCTGAGCAGATATCACTTCTAATTATAGCCAGCCTTATGCCAGCTTACTACCGTTCAAGCGCTTGTGGGTTCGCACATCGAGTGCCAGATTTAATCCATTCAAGGTAAAGCGCAAGAGAACCAATTGCATTTTGCATGCCTTCTACCTGAATGATTTGCTTTGTTGTTCCCAGTTTGCAGTTTGACTTGAAGATTTGCACCCCTCTGGTTAGTTCTGGTTGGCTTCTCTGCAGCCACAGGGGCATATTTTTCAGCTGAATGAAGCCCAGCTGGCAGGCTCAATTTGCCCCACCAATGAGTCATATCTTTCTCTAATTTCACCTGCATGAGAGAATTGCAGCTTCCTCTCCTAATTCCTTGAATTCAAAATTCTTACTGCAAAAGAAGGTTCAAGACCACCCTAGCACACGGAGCCGTAACCCTGCTTGGCTGGAGGACAGTGGCAAAGCTGAAGAGACACTCACTAGTGAACGTTACTTAAATAGTAAGTTTAGTTACGGAAAGCCTTTCCCAGTCTGATCCTGTATCAGATTTTGATATTATATGGTGCCTAGTGCTTCACAAGGACCAATGCTCAGCACCCCACAAGGACACGTTGTTTTCCAGCATGATTTAGGGCTTGGAGCAGAGGGAAGGTTTAATACAATCATGCATCAGTTTCCTTTCCAAACAGCACTGTGAAACACAGAACAGAAGGAGGATTGCCTCTTCACCCCATAAATCCACTTAAGCTTGGATTATGAGCCATATTCACCCAATTTTTGCTGGGAGCTTAAGGCAGCACCATGCTTCTGTTGCTCTGAGGGATGCTGGGAAGCTGGGGCGGGATTCAGGAGGCTCCAAATTTCCAGAAGTGCAATGGCCACATTCTTCGATGTGCAGGGGTCAAACAGTGTAAGATCAGCCACACTCTATGTATGGAAATGGATGAAGTGCACAAAGAACAGGCAGAAGGTTTGTTTTAGTAAGTAGCAGCCTTCAGAGCATGTGTTTTTTAGCAGCGCTGCCACACTGAGTTGACAAAGAAATAAAAGGGAATACTTCCCCACACACAAATCTATATTGATCCAAATATGGATCTTGTTTCAGTTTAGAGAACAACTAGCACTGATGCTGTCAAACAGACCCATCTGGAATTATTTCAGAAGCTCCATTTTCCACCCTTATGCACAAAGAGAGAGACAAATGGAGAAAAGAAAGGAAAGAGGGGAGGAGAAAATAGAAAGAGGAAAAGAAAAAGGGGAGGAGAGGAAAAGGGAAAGGGAAATAAAAGGAAAGAAATAGAGCATGGCCACTGGCAGGCTGTGTGAAACCTCTGCACCTATCACCTGCTCCGAGCACTGTCCTTCCCTTACTCATCCCTAATGAGCCGGTTCAGTTGTGCAGGGTAGTTCCTAATTAACTCTCTCTCCGGTTTCTCTCTTTCCCCCCTGAGAATGGCCTTTCCAAGAACTTACTTCACATGCACACACCTGGTACTGTGAGATAGAGAGCCTCACCATGGATACCAGCCCCCCATTCCCAGCCCGACCCACGCTCCTGGGATTCAAGCAACTATCTCCAGGAGCTGTAAACTCCAGATGTGCCTTACCTACTGCCAGGAGACACAGTGTGCGAACCCTGCTCACAACTATTATTCTGCACTCACACACACACACACACACACACACAAGAACTGGCTATGCAGATCAAGCTCTGAGAAATAAAATAAAGCAAAATGGTAATCTTAATCTTCCCTTTAATATCCTACCCTGTGCCAGATAAGAGCAGCTGTGCTCACACAATGTGTCCAACTGGACATGATAAATAGCCTGGGAGAAAAGAAAAATACACACAGACACACAAATATATATGTGCATACACATGTGCTCTAAGGAATTTAAAACATGTTTGCTCACAGAAGTGGTGGCCTCCAGCTTACAGCTTCCTCAATTAAGAAAAGGGTTTAATAGAAATAAAAATGGCCTGCCAGGGTTGGAATCGTACACAAAGTAAATAGAGTAAATATCTGCATGGGTAGCCTGAAGGGTTAACCTTACCAATGCACAAATACTGACTGGCTCTCCTCCTGTTACAGTGTAAATGCTGATTGGAAGGAAGAGATCATTCTAGGTCAGTATGTCCTTTACATTGTGAATAGCTTGACAGGGGCTAATAACTCCTCCGCCTATGGCACCAATAATTTATTATATATTCCTGGGCATCACATACAATCTTTTATTTATATATGTATAATTTGTTGGTTTGATTTTAAAGAGGTGAAGCACAACAATCTGGGTCAAGAAACATGCTTAAACCAGAGGATGCCAAAGGCTCCACTCTCCCAGTCTTAACCAACAGAGGAGAAGAACATCCTGGTTGCTGCTCCCTGCACCAGGACTTTACATGGCAGCTGGGCATCGGGTGGGTCAGCACAGCTGACTTCTTATAGGGATCCAAAGGGTGCATGCATGCATACCCACTCATACTGCAAAGCAATCCCAGCTGCTTTGAGCAATTCTTCGTGAATGGACATGATTGTGACACCAGCAGATTTCAAATTTCTTTCCTGAGTGGTCACTGCTCTGCAGCCTGCTGCCGAGGGAGCCATGCCCCAGAGCAGCCTGCTTTGCTGCTGCCTGCACTGCACTGCATTTCACACCGATGAGGTAATTCCACTGCAGATGAGGTAACCCTGCGAGTTGCCCACCAGCTAGAAGAGGTTACCATATGATTCCTCATGTAAACACGCAGCACGGTCCCCCCGGAGGAGAGCTGACAGCTGCGCTCTGCCGATGCCGAGCTGGTGGCCAGCAGCGGCCCCAGGGAGCCCCTGGCCCGCCCGCGGGGCCTTCGCACTTCAGCGAGACCTGCCAGGCTCCTGCCACGCCTGTGCCACACACTCCTCACACACACGCTCGGCTTCCAGCCCTCTGACAGGGGACCCTGCTCCCCCGGCGCTCCTGCAGCCAGGCTCACCATTCAGATGGCTCTTTGTCTTCCCACACAAGGTTTCGGGACGCCTGTGCCTTCTCAGGCCCTGGTGAGGGGGTGCATCTCTTCGGAACGACTTCCTCCTGCGGCTGCGGGCGTTAGACCTGGGGGAAATCCCTCCTTCCCTTGCACAGGAGGTGCAGGGGAGGGATGGGGCAGGGGTGCTGCCAGCTGCCCTGGCAATCCCCAATGGTTTGGTGTGCAAGCACTGCCATTTCGTGTGAGTGCACTTTGCACAGGTGATGTTCCTAGAAAGTTCCCTAATTTGCAAACAGCATGAAAAATTACTTCTGTGGTTAGGCAGTGTCAATGGCTGCAACCCTCTTCCACCCACAAGTGTACATGTCAGAGGATCTGTAGGCCTCTGCTCACCCTGCCAGCAAAAAGCTAAAGCCAAAGTTCCTAAACCCAATACCTTGTCTTCAGAGTCTGGAATCATTGCCATTTACAGCCCTTTACTAGCCAAGGAACCCTACTAGCTCTTCTGTGTTAAGTATTCCCAGTGCTGTTTCCTACCTAGGTGGTAGGCAAAGCAGACTTGTGTGATGAATGCATGAGGAGAAGGAGAAATTCACAAAAGGAAAAGAGAGCAGGACACAGGCTTGTCATCTCCCTAAACTCAGAGTTCATCTGCACCCTGTTCAGTGCCAGGAGTTCTCAAAGCCTCCTTGTGACTGACAGGGCAGCTGGGATCAAATCATACCACACCTCCCAGTAACTACCCATGCCTCCATGGACTCTACTTAAAACTGCATTTGAGAAGTTTGTTTTAACAAACTTCCTCTCAGCAGTGGCAGTCACTGATCTGGAAATCTGTTCTGGGCAGACTTAGACCCAGACTGCATGTGACAAGTGACCCAGAAGGACGCTGAGGACTAACATGTCATTAGATGCAGGAAAGCAGCTAGGATGAGCACCTCCTGTTCCATTCCCAGGTTACAAACCTCAGGTCCCCTGGTCTGTCCCGTCTGGAGGAGGTCTAACCAAGCACTCCTGGTAAGTAAAGCATGTATGTACCAAGCATCCAAAGGAAGCTGTTTCCTTCCCCCCTGGGGGTGTGAGGATCAAGGAGCTCCTGGCTAGAGGGAAAGGCTTTCCATCATCCTCTGGTGAGTTTATTTTGCCAAAAATGGGAACTGCTATGTGCAAACCCTGGAGGAAGTCATGTCTCTCCTTCCCCTACCACCCACAGTAGCTGCTTACACAAGGAACAGGTCAAAACGAATTACTGTTATAATTGGAGTATATGAAGGGACACAAATCCATTACTGCTGGAGCTGAGCTCACCTCACTTTGCAAGGGCTGAGGTCAGGAATCTTCCTTCTCCTCTGAGCTCTCAAGATGCCAGAGGGACAGACAGATCTCCTAAAGCCCATCCAAAAGGGATTCAAAAAAGCCAGGGGAGAAATGGGGCCATCATATTCCCATCCCCTCCAGCCTGGAGAGCCATCAGGCTTTGCTCCAGCAAACCTGCATCAAAGCCCCAAGGAACTGTGCAGGGGGACATGTGTTGGACTCCAGACACCACAGCTAGATTTTTAAAAGGTGTAGCTAACTTCATAAGCTCTAGCAGTTGCTGTCATGCATAATGAGATACAGTTAATCATTTCTTTGTCTCATGCTGTAGCTGGATCATCTGCTATAGATGACTTTCCCCTTTTGTAGGG
>NW_005054346.1:4903733-4906099 GCF_000277835.1 Geospiza fortis
GTAGGGAAAAGCAAAATGCATCAGGTTTTACACATCCCTCTCTCAGACTGGGTGCTGGTCACTGTTCAGTGAACACAAAGCCTGGCAGAGTCAGAACTTCCCTCTGCTTCAAAGGAACCTGTGAACAGCAGATGGCAGGGGCCTAGGGCATGCCTGCCATGACAGACCCCAGGTCCTTGTCTGCATGCCACCCACACCTTTCAGATGTGCACTGGTTTAAAAGACAGCACAGCCTCATCAAGGTAGCCTGAGTGGACTGAGCTCTCCCAGACCAGTGTGTGAGCAGCTCAGGTGGGATTCACTTCTCTGATCCTTGCTTGCAGCGTAAATGTTACCATCCAAGCTTGTCATTCCCCCTCAGAGTCTGGGAGACAGGCAGGCATCTTGCAGGCACAGCCATCTCAGAAATGGTTATAGCCTAGGATGAGCCACCTTTCAAAGGTGCCATAAAGGGTCTCTAAGGTCATTAGCTTGGACCCATCCCCAGAGGAAGCCTTGTGTTTGGTCAGACCAGATCCACCCTTTGAACGTGCTCGGCAGCCAGGCTGGCACCCCAGCGCTGCCCATGTGGAACAGAGCCTCAGGGCACAGATCCCTCTGCTGCTCTGCCTCAGGATGCAACTTCCTCTCTGAAGGCCTGAATACAGGTGCTGTAAGGCAGGCAGGGCATTAATTATGGCAGAAACTGATGGAGAACCAGCAGGAAAAGAGTTAAGAGAGCCAGGGCTTGTTGCTATCCAGGAACCCAGGCTACCTCACCTCCCAGGATAACCATCAGCCAGACCTTTCTCAAGCCTTTTTTGGCAGGCTTCGTTGTCAGAAAACCACCTGTTACTTGGGAGAGATTCAAATGCATAATGAATTAAAAAAGCATATTGTGTGTTACTATCTAGCCCCCAGACAGATGTGTTATTTAAGTGTGGGTATGATCTGTGCTGTTAATTTTAAACAACATATGATCAAAGATCATGTCTGGCTTTGTGCTTTGCTTCCTTTCAGGTTCTGGCTTGTGTGTCCATGCCAGACAGTTGTGGTTCCTGTCATATGGCAGGAAAAGCTTATTTTACATGCTGCCTAAATTTATATTTTATTGCACATTAAAGCAGCCCATCGGAATTAAGTTATCACAGTGTTTATAATGGTAAGTGAATCGTGGCTGTGGAAAAGAGTACCACACAAAGGGATTTTTTAGAAACACCTACTCCCTACACTCAGGACTTTCAGCCATTTTAAAGACAACAGCAGAGTGAAGAGCAAGACTGAAATAAATAAACCACATCACCACTCCTTTGGGAAGACTGGAAACTGTTGGAAATGGCAGTACTGCCAACCAATCAGTCCAGAAGCACCAGTCAGGCCCTTGGCAGACAGGGAGACATGCTTAACAGATCATGAGATTTTTAAAAAAAATAATACAGTTGAGGTTCTTTTATTTGCTGCTCAGCCTGAGCCTTCAGGCTTTGCTGCCCAGCTAGAATAGCTCGACATCTGCCTTGGATGAATAGCTAAGTAAATAAACTGACCAAAATAAGGAAGAGCAGCCCTGTGTGATTGTTCAGCTCCGCCTCAGAGGCAATGCATGTTTGAAGAGGTCAGGTAAAGCAACAGGAGCTCTGGCACACTCAGAGTGGTAGAGGGGTACGTTTCTTAGTGGGTGCCTAACTACACTGCTTTCTAAAAAACCCACACAATTTAGGGCAGATGTAAAGCACCGCAAAAAAAGTCATTGCTGCTGATGAAGAATCACTGTGCAGGATAGGGGTTTCATCACCAGCATTTGAGGATACAGAGATAATATCAGTTTAGACTTTCTGGATAAGTATATGAAGCAAGATTCATCATAAGAGAACTGAAAGTGAGAGTACTGGTTTGACATCAGTAAATAGGGAGGCAGACCCAGCCTTCATCTGCACCAAGGTAAATGCAATGCTGCTGCCATGGCAAGCACAGGGGCAGTGAGCAATCGCTGCCAGTTGCCCACCTCAGAAATGTGTTGGGGTTCCAGCCCTCCTTTCACTAACAGAAGGCAAGCAAAGCTTCTGCCAGCTACAGACAGCTGCCAGGCTTTGACCACCCTGCTGGGGAGGCAATAATCCTCTGACACACAAGTTACTCAGGTTCATTACAGGAATCAGTCATCTCTTCTGCCCAGGTGTGCTGGGAGTACTGCTCTGACTAAAGGCTAGGGGCGTTCTGCCCCTGCTCTACCCGGGCCAGGGGTTTTGGCCCAGATTTCCTTCCCAGCCTTTTCATCTGCTAAGAAACTGTTCTTTCTCTGTTGCAGGGTTTCAGCTCTGCCCACTTCAGGTGCTGAGGAGGCCTCATGGCTCCCCAACACCAGTGTGCTCCCAGTCCCTCACAGATGC
>NW_005054346.1:4906109-4918040 GCF_000277835.1 Geospiza fortis
TCAGCTGCCACAGAAATAAATAAATCAAAAAGACATGAACTCTCCCCTTCCAAGGCTGAATTAAGAGTAGCTCCAGCCAGCCAGCCCTTTAGCTGCAGTGCCACGGCTCTCCAGCCACTTGGAAAAGATAGCACCCATCCTCCCTGCTGGGGTAAAATCACCCTTTAAAACCTCTCCATGGAGGGGACCGAGAGAGGAGCTATCTGTGGTACATCTGTGAAGGCTGTCCCCACCTCTGGGAGCCAGGCTGAAATGCTGTGCGAAGGCACAGAGGTGAAACAGTGAGCATGGGTTAAAGGGATTGCACTGTGCTGCTTTAACATAGAAAAATCCTGCTCTGGGGCTGCTGCTGTTTGAAGACCTGAAAACACCCTCATCCACACACACAGTACTGAACAGGAGAGCAAAAGGGGTAAGAAGGGATTGTTTGAGAGATGATACCAGAGCTGAGGAGAGGATTTTAAAGAGCACAAACTCATTTCATATGGCTGAGTGCTGGTGACACTAGTAGAAATTCAATGGATTATGTTGCACCAGAGGTCAGAATATAATTGTCCCTTCTGGCCTTTAAAACCTGTGAATGTATAGAGGAACCTTGAAATTACCAGATTCCTCAGGAATTTGATTCCTGGGGTTTATTTATTTATTTTCTTACCAGCTGCCAGACACAGCATGCTCCTAGACAAATAAGGAGGTGGTAGCTATGGGGTGAGTATATCAGTAGTGCTAATCTCTTGTGGGGCTTCCCGGTAGAATATCTATCGGCCTCAGATGAGACAAGGTTAAGGGATATAAGATAGTTTCATCTTAAAATACTAAGAACTACACTGCTATTTCAGAAGTGACTAGATGTTAGGGAGAACTAAACAACTTGGAGCACAAGTATTCTCCTAGATTTTTTTTAACAGAACTTTCCCAGTCCCCATATTAAATAGCTCTCTGTTGTCCTTGCAAAGGGCCAAAGAGCTAAAGATAGGTCCACTGATTGCTGCTTCCCTTTGTGCCTTAGCGCTAGAGATTCCCAATTTCTATATTATGACTTCATCATTTTAGTTGTGCAAGAAGCTTTTCACAGAATTAATTGGAATAAAATAATACTAATACAAAAATAAACAGTTATTAGTATCTAGGTAGCACCATTCATAGAGGAGGCACTTTGTGAAGGACTATTAGCCAACACTTCTGTCAGCACATGCTCATGCTGGGCAGCCTCATTCTGCAAACCAGGGACACACCCTGACCTGCACTCACACCAAGGAGCTGTGCCAGGAAAGCGTGTTTTCATCTCCTGAGACATGCACTAAAGAAAGGACAGAAAAGTAAGTAAATGGGGGCTGCTCCAGCTCTGAAACAGGAAGAGAAAACGAAGAAAGTTTAAGGTGCCTTACAGCTACTGTTGCCTTCTCCATAACCCTGGAGGTGCAGGACCCAATCTGCTCTATTACTGATATCCACACGGGGAAGCAACTTGGAAACAGCTGACCCTCTGATACTATGCGAAGACATTCAGCAGACCAATTTACCAGTGTCATTCATTTGCACCTTTCAACTTAATGATACCTTACAGGGAAGAAAAATTCAAATTAAAAATTGAAGCTATTAATATATCTTTGAAAATGGTAACGGAACAAGATTAAGACCAATAGGAGGCCACTAATCTTGGCATACTTCTGGTTTTGTACCCTTTAAATCACTGTAATACCTTGTTCAAATTCCAACATAAATAGGATTTTTTTATGAGGGCGTTACTGTTCCTGGTGCATCAATAGCCATATTATATTTTACAAGTGCTAGAGCTGAGAATCCTCACTGCCAAAATAGACCTCCTCACCAGATGATATTAACACAGCTGACAAAATAACATTACATTGAAAAATACATCTGTAGAAAGTGAAATAGAAAAGCAGAAGAACTTTCCTCCTAGAGCTTTTGGAAGGGTTCAAGGGGCTTGCAAAGCAAGTAGAATGCATTTTACAACTTTCTAGCAGAGATACTGCAAGGTAACCATGTCCTCTTCCTTCTGCTACTTCTGCCTTCCTGGTGACTACCTACAGGCAGACTCACATATACATAACAAGCATCAGTCAAGAACAGGCAGCAGGAGGGAACTGCTCCCAACCACCTAACTGCATCTTTAAATTTCTCTTCTCCCTGCCCTCCATTATATCTGTCTGCCTGTCTCTGAGAATGCCTGTTTCCCTGGAAGGGAGGAGGGGACCCAAACAAACCCTCAAGCAATCCCAAATTTCCTTGGTAGGGGGGAAAAAAAAATCTATTCTCCGGAGAGCAAATCTTCAGTGAATCATTTTTCCACTGCTCTGACATGTCAAATACTCCAGTGATTCACCAGTCATGGAACTCTGATTCACCTGCAATAAACAGGGCTGATTGCTTCCCAGAAGCACAGGGGTTTGCATCATTCTGTAAAGGCTCCACTTCCTCCACGCAGCTTCTCACCTCCCTGCCACACACCAAAGCCACAGCAGCAGCCAGGGCAGTGATAGGGAGCAAGAAGTCCAGACTACTGGTTTTACATCAAGGGGACAAGAGGGAAGACAGTCTTGGATAAATGCACAGTACAAGGAAAAGTTAGGAGGGCCCATGGATCTTCCCTTGTTCCGGTTTAAGCGTGAAAATGGGAAGGACAGAAAAGAAAAGTGACAGGAGGAGTTTGGTATTTTTTCGTGGCTCTCATTGGGTTCATCTCCCTGCCAGCACAGGACACAGTTTCTCCAAGAGGGAGCGCCAGAAATAGAACTGACATTACATCTAATGAGCTTTTTGGTGGCATATTCATTAAGCTTGTAGAAAGGGTAAAGAAATGCAGGAAGCTAAGTCTTGGAAAGGCTCCAACTGGACCCCTTTGACTCATTAAAGGAGGGAGTAAAATGAACCGTGCCCCAGGGCAATCGTAAAAGGATAAGTGGGAAAGCAGGAAAGGGTCAATTCATTAAGGACTGTGGGACCCCAGCGGTCCCTGGCTGGGCAGTGTGGGGATAGGGCCACGGGATGGCTGGGGCATGATGGAGCCCAGCACCAGGGATGTCCACTTGCCCTTGGCATGCTGGAGGAGCCACTGGTGCTTCGTCCTGACTGAGTCCCAAAAGGCAGCCGTGTGGGGATCTCAGAAAGCCCTTGCTCCCCACAATTGCCATGAGCTCCCCAGCCACCACCATCAACAGCTTTCCTGCCTCCATCTCTGGCTTGGACTGGCCTTCCCGCCTGCCATAGGGAGGGGGAAGGGGGGAAAAAGTCAGGCAGCCCCTCCCGAGCCTTGCAGGGGCAGGGGGAGGGAGGAGGAGGCGGCCCAGGCTGCTAAACTGACACCAGGCAAAAGTTGGCCACGTTTTCCCCCAGCCACGGAGGAATAGCGCAGGCAAGTCAGATGTGACCGTGCTACAGGAGCCAGGAGAAAATAAAAACAAGTGACAGCTGACTCTTGAGGACTTTTGTAGGGGGTGAAGGGGGGAGAGAGGGCGAGGAGGGAGGGAGAGACCTACAAATACTGGGGGAAGGGCAGAGCGCAGCCCAGGAGCCTTCTGCAGCAGCAGATGGAGAGGGAAGCTACCGCTGATTCCTGCAGAGTCAGGGAAGGAGAGAGACAGCATTGCACCGAGGTGATCACATGAATAGGGAATGAAGGCGCAGAACAAAGAAGGGGTTTTGGGGAGAGGGAGAGGGAATTCTTCACAGGACCCCCAGAGCTGGCGCATCCCAGTGCGGTGCCCTGGGGTGCTGCAGGGGAGCTTGGGCACAGCCAGCTGAGGCTGCTGGAGGACAGAGTCAGTGCGAGCAGAGGAGATGTTTGTGCAGTTACCGCGGGCTAATAGCCGGCAGAAGAGCTAATTTCTCAGATCAGGATGCAAGCACATGGTGGAAAGTCTAAATTCCCTTGCTCTGGGCTCCTCTAACCTGCTGCAGGATGAAGCTGCGGAGGCTGTGAATAAGTGCTGCCTTTCTTTCTGCTGGTCCTGAGGTCCCCGATGTGCCGGCGATGATTGTTATGACAGTCATTCTCGATGTGATTGGCACCTCCTGGTTAGATCAAGGTCGCTGTTAGAACACGTCTTTTCATTAAAATGGCCGAGAGCCTGTCAATGACCACAGGCCATGGCTAATTAAGGGAGGACTCAAGGCCCCCACAGGAGTCAGTAATCAGGGCTGGTGCTGAGCCACCCACCCGAAGGGAGCCGGCAGGGCGATGCTGCCCCCAGCACCCTTGTGCACAGGGAGGACATACCCACCCCCGGCATGCCGGGCCACCCACCATCCTCACTGCCGCCACACCTGAGCAACAGCATCACCCCCTGTCACACAGCTCACAGGAGCATCCTGGGCACCTGCAGATGGGCCCTTGTGTCCAGCTAGGTTATGGATCCTACAAAGGGGAAGGATGGATGACAACAGACTCCTTACAGTGCAATCAGGTGCACATTTGAGAGGGACTAAGACCATGAGCAAGCTTTAGATCTGAAGAAAATCCTTTTACAAAAATGTCTAATTACCACCACAGTGTAATAATAACTAATTCCTGGGACAGTATGAGGTTGTCTCTGCGTAGACCTTAGCAAACATGACAAGGTCTTCTTAGGAAAGGACATGACTGGAATGGGTTCACACTTCTAGGATAGATTTTCAGCTCAAACTCCAGTACAGGTGGGATGCAATACACTGACTAAAGAATTATTTGGTGTCAAACACTATGATGAAGCCATATACTGCCAGAGATTCTACACATAATTTGGATAGTACCTCCCCATGGTCTTAGTTTGGCTAAACAGCTTATAAAATAGTCAGTTTCTTCTCCAGTTAAAAAAAAAAATCTATTTCTTGAAAATCAAGGGACAACGTTTTATTCCAAAGGCTGCTGTTTCTTTCAGTTCTGTGTCACAGCACTTCCGTCCAGATTCTTTCCTAGGGCTCTCTTATTTATTTTCCCACCACTAAACCATAGTGGGACAGTTCCTCATCATGGGAAAATGGGCCTCTGGGTTGCCTCCAGGCTGCCACGAATAACATCTATTTACTTTTGCTATCAAGACAAGCCATACTGCCTTGTATTCTCTTGCTGCCAAATTTCTCCCAGTTCAACACCAGTTGTACCTTACAGATAGGTTGTGCTAATCTCAAGAGAGCTCTGTGAGCCTCTTGCAATGCAGTTCCACACAAGTTTGTTTGATGATGAGCTTTCCCCTGTTTTGGCAAAGTATTTCCCCTTTGTGTCCAGCTCAGAATGAAAAGACATTTTGGAATTATTACCGCGTCCAGGTGTGCCTCCCTTGTTTTGTGTCTGTGAAGGCCCTGCCCAACTTCCATCTAGAGATGAAAGAGAACCAGTTCTTGGAATTTGGCAACAGGACAAGGGGGGATGGCTTAAAACTGACAGAGGGTAGGTTTAGATTAGATATTAGGAAAAATATTCCAGGGTAGGTTTAGATTAGATATTAGGAAAAACATTCTTCACTGTAAGGGTGGTGAAACACTGGACATGGGTGTCCAGAGAAGTTGTGCATGCCCCATCCCTGGAAGTGTTCAAGGCCAGGTTGGATGGGGCCTTGAGAAACCTGGTCTAGTGGGAGGCTCTTGTCAGGGTCATTCAAACTCGGTGATCTTTAAAGTCCCTTCCAACTCAAACCATTCTATGATTCTATATGAAGTCTATTCTGTGTGATTCTGTGGCATCACACACTTCTGGCCCACTGAATATGGGAAAGAAGTTTGACTTCCTAAACACCATCTGATATACCTTCAACAGGTTCCTGGTAGAGAAGGGGAGGGAAGTTCAATCCCCTCCCCCTGCCCCCAATCAACAAATGCTTTTTCAGCCTTCCCTTCAGTTTCTCCCACCTACTGTGGTTTACAGCTTCCATATTAGGCCCTGCACCTGAAGATAGTTTTGTAGACTATCCAGTTCAGGTGGGGCCTGGCCTTGTTGCTTCACACAAGGTGAATAATGACAATGGTGATGTTTAATTTTGACTGTGATTGTGGGTGAATGGCAGAAGACACAGCAGGGACTTACTCCCTTGCTCAGGAGGTGTGCTTTCCAATACAACTTGTTAAAAGTGTGTTTTAAAGAATCTTTTTTTAATTGCTTTGAAAAGAAGGTAAGCCATGTGAAATTCAGTCAGAATCTCACTCTGATCTATAACTGCCTAGTCCAGGCCAGGACTTCAAGAAAGCCATTACAGTGACACTAGGCACCTACTGTGAGAGCCAGTCTGGGAGCTAGACAGCTAGGAAAAACTACAGCTTTGGTCTGTGTCCAGCAGCCTAAATAAAAAGTTTCCTTTCCATGCTTTGCATTCATCACAAAAGAGCACTAGCTATCTCTTTTATACAGTAAATATGCACTGCCACAGAAACAGATCACATTAAAGTCACACTGGTAAAAGCTCAAGCACGGGATGTTAAAAATGAGGTATTGTAATTATGTTATCTCACATGAATTTCTCCTTTTTAGTGACACACGGTATTCGTGCAGAAATGTCAATCCCAAACATACAAAGAGTGTTTGTTGCTTTCTCCTCTCCCTCATTAAAGCATCATAGAGTTGGCTTTAGAAAAATAGAGTTTAGAAAAAATTATTTTGGTATAAATATAAATGTTCATGTATATAAGTGTGTGTATGAATTGTGATTGTTTATTTACTTTTCATTGTCTATTTGCACTTTGATGATGTTTTATGTTTTTTCACAAAGGTGTCAATGCTAAAACTGAGATTTTTCTGTTATTCATGAGACTCCAGAGGCTTGGGCTTAAGTAAAGTACCAGATGATGTGAGTTCATGATGAGATACAAGGCTGGCCAACATTAGTAATATTTTACAAGATAAATTATATATACTAAGCCAGCAAAGAAAGAAATACCTTGAAAACACCACTCACCTGAAATGCCACTGTGTTACCATTACAAGGAATTGAACAGCTATACCTTGTGACTTCAGTATTAACAGTGCTTTTCTAATAGTTTGCTATGTACTCAATCTTTGTGATGCTGTTTAAAAAAGAGAGAAAGAGAGAAAATCGAGCACTGAAGTTCAGCAGTCTCAGAGGGGAATACAGTGGGGAGTAGCAAATTTTGAGCAGTGCTAATTCCCATGCTGCTAATTGGACAGAGGCCATTTCCTGCATGCTAAAGTCAAACAGGACAGGAGCATATGGGCTTTCAGAGAGAGAGCTGGGTCTTTGCAATGGAAAAGAAAACACACACTAAAAAACCACCCTAGAAGCCCCACAGAATATTGGTGATTGCAGAGAAATTACAGACAAATTACAAACTTAAAAGCTATATGCACAGATGCTGCTCCTATTGCTTCTGGGAGAACTGTGCCTTTGAAGAGATGGTACTTGCTCCTTGGGGATATGCCATTTTCAGTGCCCAGTATTCTCCCTTGGCCCTACTGTTAAAGGGAATAGGGTTTGATTTGTTTTCTTTATTAATTTTTAATTATTTTTCACTTTATCTGCATTTCTTATAGGTTTCAGTGGCAGGATGAGATTCTCATTGGTAAGCTTTCTTGAGAGAAGCCAGTATAGTTCTCATGGGCTGGAGGGTTGCAAGATCCATAATGTTGAAGAGGGGACAGACCTGCCCTGCAAGGCTGAAAGTCTTAGGACTCCATGTCAGTCAGCCACAGTCTTTTATTCAGCTAGGTCATATTCAGCCATGCAAGCATTTATTATCAATGCAAACTGTATCAGGACAAGTATCAAACATTACCCGCTCTTCTTTAAACATGTTAAATCCAAGCACAAAAGACTTGAAAAATTATTTTAGGATAGGCATAAGGAGGTAACACTTGTGACAGAGCTGGGATCCCAAGGGTGAGAGGGATGCTCTAGGAGGAGATGCTGACTGGGTCTCTTCCCTGCATCTTCCTGCAAAGAAACTGGTGCAGGGCAGGGTCAAAAACAGGGCACTAACAGAACATCATTCAGATCCATTGTGGCAAGGATGGTGATGGTCCAAAAGAGTTTAATTTCTTCTATTAGCTTCTAATCAAAGATGCCTCTTTTGCTTCATTTGACAGTTTATTCTGCCTACAGCAGTCTCTCCTACACAACACCCTGCCAAATACAGATGCACAGAAGGTGCTGTGCAGGGACTGAGCATGGAAAATTTCAGCTGCCAGAGTGGGTGGTTTAGAAAGTCAATGGCCACGGAACAGAGGGACACAATGGCTCTCATGATGGAGCCAGTCACAACGGGCAGCACGAGCAGCAGCATCCCCGTTAGAGGAGTGAACCTGCTGCATCTCCATCCAGCTTCTGCCTGCAGCCACAGCTGCTGCCGGCTGACCGCCTGGTTTAGCTGCTGCTGGGACTCCCTCAGTGGCTGTCACACCTGCTCTGCCCTCCCTTGGAAAGCTGCCAGAGGAGAGAGCAGACAAAGGACGAGCAGCACAGCTGGAGCTGCTGGAAGCTGCACGCTACGCGGGCTGGTTTAGCGCTCGCCCAACACCCCTCTTCCGTAGGAAGCCTCTTTCCTGCCGCTGAGTTCTGCTCTTCAAGCTCCCTCGTGCTTATCCCTTGCCGTCGTTTTTAAGGCATTACTGCAGAATTCCTTTGTGTTTTTCAGTGTTATTATCGCCGTTTCTCACTGATTTAGCCGCTGCAGACGATACATCTTCATTGCTGGCTGTGCCCACAAGCCCATTTAGGTGGCCTGCCTTGGTGCTCGCACTTGTTTCAATGGCCCAGGACAGCGGGGCCCTGCTGGAGCGCATGGGCACCATAGCAGCAGAGAAGGGGTTAATAAAGGGTTTAATACCAAGAGGCCACACAGCAAAGCCCAAGTTAGGGCCAGCTGTACCCCTCCCCCCAGCCTCCATCCTTCTGCAGGAGCCCTGGCAGGGATGCAGCACTCAAGTGCTTCTTTCCCCACTTCCCTCCTGCCCCACTTGTGTGATGTAAAGCAATCCTTTTGTTTCCTCTTTAAGACATTAGCCTCAGGGGCCATTACAGGGAAAAAAAGGTAGCTGAGGCTCTTTTATCTGAAGGAATCCATTAGGAGTGGGGGTCTTTTCCTTCCTGCATGCCCAGGGAGCAACTCCTGCCTTTGCACTGCTCCAGGGACATCTCGTTGCTCCATGGTCACCTCCTCCCTGCCCCATGGCCATCTCCTCCCTGTTCCAGGGACATCACAGCACTGCTCCAAGGACATCTCCTCACTGCACCATGGCCTCCTCCTTGCAGCTTATGGCCAGCTGCTCATCCCAATCCAAAAATGGGTCAAACGGTGTCACTATGCAGAAAGGATGAATCTGCTGTTCAGAGCCCCCTGAAAGGAGAGGCTGAAAGGAGGAGGAGGAGGTGTTTTTAAATACACCCCAGTGTAACAGATTGGCTTTCTCTTTGCTGACATTTTGGGTGACTGAGGGGTATTTAGTGCTCTGGCACGTCTTTGTGGCTATAGAAAGCAGAAACTCATTCTTGCTCTGTTTATTCTTGCACCAAAAGCAGCAGGCCCTGTGCATTTGCAAGATTCCAGGACCTGAGGCTTTAAATAAAACCCCTGATATTTTGATACTCTTAATAAACTTGAAACCACTGAAATAATAATAAAAAATGGAAAGAAAGTAAAAAAAAGACAAGAAAACTAATTAGGTAGTGGGGGGGAGGGGTTCTTTTTGAGCATACCCTTTGCACTTCCCCAAATCAGGAATCGCAGAGCAAACATTTGTGCTGTACAGTGCATGCCACCAGGACCCACAAGGACCTACCTTAGGCTAATATAAATTGCCTGAGTTCCAGGAAGGCATTAGCAACAGATAGGAGCCTGCCCCAACCTCACCGGAGACCAAGCAGCCGTGGTCAGCCCAGAGCCAAAGCCAGCCCGCCAGCCCAAGTGGGTGTATTTACCCAGGCTTGGTGTTAACTGCTAGCACCATTATGTGGCTTTACCGCAGATAGGAGCTGGCATGCACGGCAGTGATTCAGAAGACAAGCAGGGCGAGGACACCGAAATAATCCTAGCTAAATACAGTGCTCAGCACAAAAGATGCAGATTAGGGTAGAAAAGGTGCCAGAGCGCCTCGCTCCTGTTTAAGTTGTGAGATATTGGATGCATTTGAAGGGCCTTACTCAGCACCTGCGTGTATCCATGCAAGGGGAAGCACCTCTGGAAGCCTTCCCCATAGGCACAGTCATGATGGGCACCACCGAATAGTTAAAAATAGAGGGAACAAATGAGAGCAGCTGCCAGAGCCATGGTGGGAGCATGCGTGTGAGCAGAAATACATGAGAGCCCTCAGCCAGAGCTGGTGTGAGCAGGAGCATTACCATGTCTCCTTGTCAAAGACATCGGGGAGAGAAATGCCAGTGGGCTGACAGCAGGAGATCACCTCCCTGGGCCCTGCCCTGTCCTGCCCTGCACTGCCCTGCCTTATGGTGGCTTTAGGAGAGACGTGGAGGGTGGCTTTAGGAGAGACGTGGAGGGTGAGGAAAGGAAGCAAGTACAGGCTTCCCTCTCAATTTTGTTGCTTAGAAAATGTAGGGTCGTGGGGAAAGCCATAGGGGGGATTCACACTCTGTTCTTCAAAAAATCAATGGTTGTACATGCCTTGAACCCACATGCTCAGTCTCCAGAATATTTCAAGTTCACGCAATAGGCCCAGAGAATAAAAAATAAATGTAGGAGGACTCCTGCCAGGGAGCACACATGGGAAGGCCAGTGTCTCTGCTGCTGCCCATTCTGACAGGTCTCCCTCTGCTGTATCGTCAACGTCCTCCCCACTCGCCATATGTCACACATACCCTCCCTGGGCTCACCAGCACAATTATGCCGGGCCTCAGCACAGCCAGGGGACAACATCACTTTCCCATCCGTTCAGTGCTGTTGTCAGTGGCTGGGGGGATGAGTGACCCCCAGCTAGTTCTGTCACAGCCAGGAGAGAATAGGAACAGGGTTGAATCCAGTTGCTCGAGGCAAGACAAGTGGAAACACAAAGGTAGTGGGAACAGCACTGGTGTGAAAAATATTTAAACATGTATGATATTGTAGAAGCGACCTCTTTTGCTATGATGATCCTACTTCAGCACGGGCTAGTGCCACAAAACAAGTGGAGATGAGTGTTGTCTGCTGGCAGGACAGCACATGAGCACTGACCTAAGCAGCGCCTCTGGTAGGGCTCAGGCACCAGGATCTACAGCTCAGGTCTGGTGTCCTGCTGTGCAAACTCATCAGCAAAGTGTCTACACCAATCTAAGCAAGTTTACACAGCGAGAGGGTCCTACAGCAGGTGTCTATTTTGTATTAGGGTTTTGTGCCGAGGAATAAGATGCAGGAAGGGGGAGGTGGGTGCCTCACACACACCCCAGCTGCAACAACAGCCTGGTGGGAAGGGACACCAGTGAGCATGCAGGCCTCAGGACAGGCCCTGAGCACGTCCAGTGGTGCCTGTGAAGATGTGTTAAAAACAGCCTGATTTCCAAGCCTGGGCATACTCCTGTGGATTCCCTTCAAGGAAGGAAAGTAACTAGCAAGTCCATAGCTGCCCATTAAGGTGACATCCTGACTGCACATTTCTCAGGGCTGTGCTGCCAGTCCCTCAGCACTTCTGGGTGCCATGCCTGAGCATGACTCCACCACGGCCATGAAGTGGGTGTCTTCTGTCTTCTGGCATGGCAGAAACTCACCGAGCAGCCACAGAGCTACATCTGGTGCTGGAGGTAGCGTAGGTGTCTTGCTCATCCTAGGCTGATGTTCCCAGCAAGGCTGGTGAGCAAACAGAGGTTTATTGCCTCCAGTCAGGGAGGATGGCTGCTCAGGCCTGCCCACCATTGTGCTCAGCCATGTGAGTATGTGCTCCTCGAACCATGCAAGTCAGGCTGATAAGAGCCAGAGAGAACTGCAAGGGATTTTGAAGAGAGTTAATACAAATAAAACAGGTAATCTTTAGGAGAATTGCAAAAAAGGCTAGTCTTTCCC
>NW_005054346.1:4918084-4923862 GCF_000277835.1 Geospiza fortis
TTCCCTACCTGGAGAGTTACTGCTGACACCGAGAAACTGTCCTAGCAAAGAGCTCCCATAAGACATTGGAGGGATGTGATGGAAACCCCACCATTTGAGATGTGATTGACTGGACAAAACATTGAAAATATGATGGCTCTGAAGCTGCCAGAAAAATACATCAGAGCTGATCTCATCTATGACAAGTGTATTATGTACTTATGGATGGATCTATACAATACCCCACATCTGACCTGGGGTCACAGGCATGAAACAGTGGGAGTCACTATAAACACACTTATAATTATTTGGGAAATTCTTCTCTTCCTTCCATTCATTAAAGAATACTATTTTGTTTCTCTTTCCACTACTTTACTCACAAAGAATTTGAACCTCAGCACATAAGGGTTTGCAGAACTTTGTGGGGTTTGGAAAAGACTTTAAAATTCAAGCCATTTACTGGAGGAATCTGCTCTGCCAAGATGTGGAGAAAATGTACTCCTTATCCTTGGGAATCGCCTCTATATCTCATTGGTGTGCAAACAATAAACACTAAGGGTGATGTTTCTGACAGTCCTTGCAGCCTCATGAGCAGGATTTATGCCGGGTGCCTGTTACACATTGCTGTCACAGTCCTGTTGCTTCATATGCAATTATACTCAATCTTGGGAAGGTGCACCTGGCATTTTTGCCAAACACTGCTCTGTGCAGGGGCCATATGAAGATGATGCTGTGTGAAGGGATAGAGAACTTTTTTCACCTGCTCCCTGCTCCAGTTACAAGCATTTCCTGGGGCAGAGGCCAGACATACAGGGAAAAAGGGCTCAGGGAGTCCAGTTAGCCTAGCTGGTAAGCTTGCACACCTTGGCAAATAGAAAATAACTAATACCCAGAACTTGTTTAACCCAGCATGTTTTAACCTGTTTGGGTGTCAGCTCTGGAGTCTGACCTTGGGTGCTCCCAACCCTCAGGAGAACATTGTGCTCTTTCTGCAGTGGTGCCCTCAGCTGCAAGTGCCCAGGGCTGAGGTGGCCTGCGAGAGGCAGGTGGGCTTTCCTCAGCCCTTCCTCAGCCACTTCACCCTTGCACTCAGAGAGGCAGGAAGGTTGCTGCCAGTCACATCTCCGGGCACTACAGCAGCTGGGGCTGGACTGCCTTGCCCTAGACTTTGTGTCATTCATTTCTCTTCCACTGGGGAATGGCTCTCTGGGGCCTTCGACATCTGCTGCCTCTTGCCCAGGCTGCAATGCTGATTATTGGAGCTGGCATGGGTTCAAGAAGGGACTACAATATTTTATTGCGCCAGTGCTGGTTTTCTGAAACCTACCCCAGAGGCTAGGAGGATGGATGGATAAGGAAGAGGTGGACACGGTTCTCCATAACTCTGTAGCATGGGGGGGGCTCCCATTCCCAAGGGTGTTGCAGCCAAAGTGCCAGTATGCAGTGGGAAGGGCATTTTGCTTGCACTTGGCAAGCAGCTGTGTGAGGAGAACACATCACTATGAAAGGGAGAGGATGTTTTCCTTGGCTTGGCTGGGGAGGGCTGGAGGCAGGTTTGGGTAGAAATCCTCCTGACAGGCAGAAAAGTAGGCAGGGGAGGGAGATAGGAAAACCAGGAAAGTTCAAACAGGAAGGCAACATCAATAGGCAAGCAACATAACAGAGGTCACCTGTTGGAAAAGCTCCAGGAAAGTTCCCACTTATTCAGGGAGTCAAGAATGTGTTGAGTCAAAGTCTATTAGGAAATTAATCTGGTGGGCTGAGTGGGAGGTGCCTGCCTCCATCTTACCCTCAAAAATACTTTGGATAGTGTCTCACAGCTACTGCCCTGAAAGGCCAAGAAACCCATTGGAAACTGCTGAATGATCCCCAGGACAGCACTGCCCTCAGCCAGGAGTGATTTGTCAGCAGGCGGACAGGGAATGGTGGAAACAGGAGCCATGGACTCCTCCCTAATTCGAAAGGGGAGATTTTTCCCAGCAGGATCTTGACAAACCCAGCAAACAACCCAACAGCACGCTGCTGAGGCCATGTCAGTCCACAGTCTCCCATCCCACACTCACACACCCTGGGGACAGAGCCCTCATCTTTTGTGGGTGTTTTCTCAGCCCTGACCACATCAAACCTGAGGGACACGTCAGATGGACCCGTAAAGTCCAGGAAAGTGGCTGCATCCAAGAGACAGAGGAGGAGGGCTGAGGCTATAACAGCTCACCCCATGAACACCGCTGCAAACACCCCACCAGAGGATTAAAGTTTCCATTAGATGGTTTCCCAAGGCTTTACAGATCAGCTATAAAACTGTGTCCTGGGACAAAAGTTTGGCAGCATGGGAACAAAGTTGTGGCATCATTTTTCCTCTGCAGATTTGCCTCAGCCATTTCTCAGCCCTCACCCCACTCAAGAACTGAGCTGGAATGATGACATTTGAGCACTGCATGACCAGAAAAACCTACATGTGCAAGGAGAAGTAGAGAAGAATCCTGTGCAGGATCGACATTACCGAGCTGTCTTGTGCCTCTGGGATAGCTCTGTGCTGAAAGAAGACAATAAATAACAGTGACTGATGGCAGCAGCAGCATGCCCTGTGCAGAGGGCTCTGTGGAGGACACCAGCAGGATCTGCAGACACAGGGTCCTGAAGGCAGGAGGGTGGCTCGAGGTGCCCAGGTGGTGCCCAGCCCCACACTCTGTGGGCGGGCGCTACCGCCTCCCACAGAAGCAAATTAATGCCTCCCCTCCCTCCCTCTCTGCTTCCCACCCGCTCCTCGCTCCACCTCCGTGGCCACCGGGGAGGGAGCCCGGGGGGCGCCCGGTGGCGCAGGGACACAGGTGCCTGTCACCTGCTCCCGGTGCCAGCTGGGGTAGAGGAGGATGGGGCCAGCAGCCTGGCCTCCCTCGTGCCCTTTTCCTGCCTGACTGGGGCAGAGTCTGAATCCTGCAAGAGAGGAAGTCAGTCTCTAAAAACCACAGTCATTTGCAAAGTGTATGGGGTGGAGTATTTGAAATTGCTTGAAATGTTTTTTTAAAATAAAAAGGGTTGGGGAAGGGAGGGGAGGGGAAGGGGGGAGAGGGAGAGGGAGCAGAGCTGCTGTGTTCCAGGTGGGAAGCAACAGCACAGCAGCCCCAGGTTCAGCAAATGGCACTGGCAGGAGATGGACCGACCTGTCAAGGCCACATGGTGACCACAGCGGTTTGCACCCTCTGACATCCCCTGGGCTGCAGGGTCCCCACCGTCCCCAAAGCTGTGTCACATCCGACAGTGCCCCGGCAGAGGGGCAAGCAGGGCTTCTTGTCCCTGTAATCCATGGTGGGTTTGGAAACCAGCACCTCGCTGGCACTTCCCCCGGCCTCCTGCTTCTCCCTGTCCAACTTCAGCTCCTTTCCCTTGAAATCGAGTTAAGGGAGGCCTGGGCTTTTCCTTTTGCACAGATGAGGCGGGGGGTGCTGCGGGGGAGGGGGAGCTATAATTGGATCACTCACTGTGTGACTAATCACAGCGCCGGTAACCACAGTGACTGTGGTTTTAACCTTACTTGGTCATTCCCAAGCCACCGGATGACCCAGCCATCTGCAGCAGGGCAGGCAGCCGTGGCGTGGGGCCGGGCCACGCACCCCCCACCCTGCCAGCCTCTGCGAGGGTGGGGCAGGGGCAGTGGGACACCGGCACCAGTCCTTTTGCCATCCCTGTGCTGGTGGCCTTCTGGGCAGGTGTGGGTAGGTTGGGAGTGCGGCCAAAGAGCAGACAGGACCAAGAGCTTGTGGTGGGGATGGGCTTCAGCCAAAAAAATCCAGCTCCAGATGTGAAGTTGGATTGTTCCCCAGAGGAGGGGCTCAGGCTTGGCCCAGGGACAAACCCATAGCTCTGCACCTCTGTGTCTGGATGTGACTGGTGACATCCGTGCTCGCTGCAGAGGTGGCATCTGACTGCCCTCAACTTGCCCTGGTTCATCTATTTCTGGCAAGAGAGAAACAGCTAGATTATGGATGGTGGATCAGATTAAGTTTTGATTCTTATTCGTTTGAGTAAGAACAATCCTTAAAAGCCATTATTAACCTCTTTACCTTTAATTACCCAGCCAATTGCTGGGCATCCTGGCAGTCTTGCTTTTACCAGGCAACCTGGTGAACCTGAATACGGATAGGGGCAGCACTGCGTGGGCTGCCACTGTTTGTTGGGAAGCAGAGCTGCAGCAAGGTGTGTCAGGGCACTCACCTTTCTCTGTAACAAATACAGGGCAGCACGGTGAGGCCAGGGCACCCCCACCTGCCCCGTGCAAACACAGCCGCGCAGGAGAGCCGGGTGGCTGCTGCCACCATCGCTCCTTTTGAGCCCCGTGTTCAGTTTCTCCAAAGGAGGACGGAAGGAAGCAACAAATGGGAAGGAAACGGGCCTGCTTGTGAAATCCAAAACCGGATTGGTAAGAAAAACATCATAAATTATGGATCCCCTGGAGCCGCCGGCAGCCTGTCACTGTGCATGATCTGTCTCCATTGTACTTTTCTGTGTGGGTGAAACTGTTGTAAACTAACACAGGGCGAGCTTTTTCTGCCGAGGATCGCTGCCCGCTGCTGGAAGAGCCCTCTGCCTTCCAGCACAAACAGGCCATTGCAAACCAAATGTTTCGTGTAACCGATAGCAGCCCCAGCGGATAGGCAAGCCCTTGAAGAGGGTGAAGGGGAATGAGGCTTTCAGCTGATCCTGCTCACTGGAGCTTAGCACCGGTGGACGCGCCAGCTGCAAGGACGGGGACGAGCAGCCTGGGCCAGCACAAGGCTGCCCATTGTTCCCCAATACGCTGCTGGAAAAGACAACCGGATAAGGGGAGACGAGTGGCAGCACTGCAGTGCAGGACACCCATGCTGGGGAGCCAAGGGGCTCTGTCCCGACCCCCAGCCCCGGCTCCCAGGGGCGGTGTAGGGGGCTCGTGGGGAGCATCCAGTGTATGGTCCTCCCAGAGCAGCAGGGGTTATGGTTGTGGGGAGGGGGATTTTCAGCCCCCCAGCTGCACCAGCCTGTCTCGGATACCAGATGCAAGCGGGCAGGGGGAGGAGGGGAACGGGAGCAGAGAACGAACTCAAGGTCAAATAGCGAGGGGAGGGGAAGGAAGAGGAGGTGGCAGGGAGGGGAGGAAGGGTGTCCCCCACGCGGGTGGAGAATCGCTCTTTATCCACCCTCCTTCCCCCCTTTCCACACACCAACCACAGAGGCAGCCTCTCATCAAGATATTTATGAACACAAGCACAAATGGGAGGCTGAGGGGAGGCAAAAAAAAAAAAAAAAGAAAAAGAAAAACACCAACAACCACCCAACCCTATTTTGCTCATTCTCTTTCTTCAAAGAGCAGATGTGCTGTGGCCTGCAAACCGAGAAGGACACTCCCTTGCTGTTAGCTAATTTAGGCTGACATGTTAGGGTTTTGTGGTTCGAAACAAGAAGTTTAGTAATCAGCCACTAACATTAACCAACACCTCTCACACAACCGCCCACACTGGGCTTGAGCATCCTTATACATAATGGGAAGAAGAAAAAAAAATTTTTTTTTTCCTTTTGCATAAGACAGTGCTGCAGTACTGCTTGCAAGTCCCTGGACAGGAGCTGATCCAGCAGCCTGCTCTCATGGAAGCCCAAAGAGCAGCAGTGGCAAGGAAAAGGCTGTCATATCACCCTGGTGCTTGCCAAATGCATGATACCCCCACAGATTCAAAGGAATAAGTCTTTCTAGCAGATTTATATAATTTTAAGGGGTCTTGTCTCTCCTTCTAAGGCACCTTCCTGCTTATTTTCTCTATTTCTGGC
>NW_005054346.1:4923872-4926955 GCF_000277835.1 Geospiza fortis
CTTATCAGAAGGTGGGCTAGTTCCTCATTGAAGATTCAAATGTGCTTCTCTGCCAAATTGACCTGCTGTTATCCCCCCTTTCAGCTACTGTAACCAACACCACACAAACAATGAATTATGAGATTAGAGTTCCAGAAAAATGGCCTCATTCTGCAGATGTTGTGTCTGGAACCGGCTGCTACGGACTTGTGTTTGTTGTGTCATCTTCTTCGCTTCCCTCCCCTCCTCCTCCTCCTCACAGTCCCACCTTCACCAGGTGATGGTGGGAGCCAGGGACCCTGTTATGCAAAGGGTTAATTAGCATCTTCCAACTCTAATACATCTCCCCCAAATAAGAAGAAAAAAAGAGGAGAAATGAGTGAGAGAGAAAAACATCACTGATAAGAGAATAGCCATTGTACAGGCAGACAAGCAAATCATTGAACTGGAATTTAAAATGCCATGGCAGAATTATTTTAAGAGATATTGGAGTTTCACTGCATGGTGGGGACAGCACAATGCAGGGAGGCTGGAGAGGGCGCACAGGGCTCCTTTGTTGTGTGGGTGTGTTTTGGGAGAGGCAGGGGCGCATGTGTGCATGTGTGTGTGTGTGAGAGTGCACACACGTGTGGGGGTTTCACACAGGTGTGTGGGGGTGTCACACATGTGTGTGGGGGTGTCACACAGGTGTGTGGGGGTGTCACACAGGTGTGGTGGAGCTGGCATGCTGACATCAGGGGCTCAGCATCGCAGCACCTGCGGACTGAAAGCATCAGAACACAGCGCTGCAGCCTCCGAAGTACGTTTGCTACCTGAGGAGCTTCAGGGTGCTCTGGTTGGTTTTTTGGGGTATTTTTTTTCCCCACAGCGGATCCAGATTTTCAGGTTAAAGAGTGGTGCTTTTAAAGGACATTTGGGGACAAGAAAATATTACAAAATTAAACAAACACCTTAAACTCCCCATGCTGCTGAGAGTTTTGCTGTTGACTACAGCTGGGAAAAGATTTTGCCCAGGAAGCCAGTGACTGATGTGGATTGAGCCTGGCAGATACACTTCATCATTCTTCTTTTTCCCACTATGCAAGGATTACACAGCTCAATAATTATATCTTTTGTGCAATTTTTAATGCACATTAGGGAGTGATGGATGGAAATAAAAGCTTCCTGCATGCCGAAGGACCAAAGTTATGCACTTGGTTAGTGGTAGGACAGCTTTGTTTCAAAGTCAGTTGGAGCTATTTGCCAATTTCATCATATTTTAGGGGAATAGCTTTGACAAATAAAACAAAAAAAATCACCAGCATTTAATCTGGAGTTTTCAAATGAAAGTATCTACAATTTTCAAAATAAAGGAAACTCAATTCTGTGTTTTAAAATTATGTTTCACTTTGGAAATTATTTATGTTTACGGACTTCACAAGGCAAAACAAAATTAAATCATCTTCTTTGGAGTAAAATTAATCTTTACTTATTTCCTGTGTTGCTGAGCATTATTTCCCAGTTCAATGAAACCCTTTTTTCTTTGTTGTTGTTGTTAAATTTATGTAAGACAGAGTGGTGGGTGCCCCAGCTCACCTGGCTGTCTCCCCCAAAGCAGAAGGAGTTGTCAGTGAAGGGGAAAGTAATTGTCCACATGATGACAATAACTGAGTTCTTCAGGATGCAGCTAAGTATCCTATGAAATCATAGGTCAGGCACCATGGAAGTGGGATGAGTGCAGTGAGGCCAGCAGAGGATCTAGGGTCACCAAACCGCTCCCTCCTCCGCTGCTCACTACCCAGCCTGGGTGTCCCAGCCTGCATGGAACATCCCCTCTGCCTCTCCGGAAAGAACCTGGGTGTCACCTTACACCAGGAATCTGGGAGTTTCTGCACTGAAGAGCAGATGGCTCCTTGCCCCAAAGTGGGGCAGTCCCATGTCCTCCAGAGAAGGCACGAGTGTGTCTCTGAATTGCCTCGGGTTGCATCCATCCTTCCGCTGCCCCCCACGGGCAGCCTCTGGCACGCTGTGGTGCTGCCGTGTGCCTTTTTAGGAACTGGGACTGCCGTGACCCTCCAGAGGATGAGAAAGCACAGGACGGGGACAGGAAAGCGGCTGCAAGAAGAAGCCCCATGGAGATGCTGCATCTGCTCCATCTCTTTCTTTTCTGCTGGTATTTTAATCTCTCAGCTAAAACGAACAGCAAGTTGCAGGATTTGGCTTGATCTTTTGTGTTTTCTGCAGATTTCTCTGCCTATCATCACATCCTGTTGTGCTCCAGGCAATGTGTACTTCTGGGCTTTGTTTGACACCAAGCTGCACAGGCTGGAGCTATAGGTAGGCTCTGGTACATTAAAAATAGGTAGTGTTCCTTCAGGAGAAACACACTTTTCTGAGAAGCTGCAGTCCTGTTAGGCAGCAGGTTCAAGATCCTCTTCTCCCTGTGTCTCTGATCTCAACTTCTCAACAGCATCAGTTCTCTTTCCACCCACTGCTTTTGCCCATTGTTTTTATTTCCATTTTTTTTAAGGCAAACTCAAATTGACGTTCTCATCCCAGTCCTGTGCTGGTAAGACAGGTTATAAGCATCAGCCTCCCTATTAGCAAATTCAACTAATAATATGACAAAGCAACATTTGATAAACACCAGTTATTAAGACCCAACAGTGACAGAAAAGGACATTAGATTCCAGCAGCCTGAGGTCCTTATCCCCTCTTTAGTTCCTTTGTCTGTATTCACAGCAAGTGTTTTCTCCTGCACTGTTGAGAGGTTTTGTATCCTCCAGTCCATTTGCCTTGGACATTTCAGTAGAGCTTAAGTTTATGTATTTCAGTGAAGTTTGAAATGATGCTCAGAGGCAGCCCAGGAGAAAGAGATGGGGAGGAAAAAATTTAGAAAGGTGCTCAGGAGCTGAATATGATCACAGTTGTATGGTAACTACACCCCAGCCCATTAATCTGGTACTGCCATGTCTATACAGAAAGAATTACTTCAGTTTTCTTGGAATTTGGATTGTTCCACAGGGATTTATGAGGCTGTGCTATGGCTGAACAAAATCTATTTGGTTTCATTTGAAATATTCAGGTCAAATGGTTGCATTTGGTTAAACCCCTCGGTAAGAATG
>NW_005054346.1:4926989-4959496 GCF_000277835.1 Geospiza fortis
CTTCCCCTCCCCCACCCCTCCAAACAATAAGTCACTCATGAGGAAAGCTGGTGCAAGAAAACCTAGAATTAATTCGAGAAAGTTACAGGGAACGATAAAAAGGTCTAGTAATGGAAATTGCATTAACTTGAGTGCTCAAATCCACTATTAATCGCAATCCCCATGCTAAGAAGCCGCCATTTGGTGCTACGATCCTCTCAGCAATACCCACTGATAGGTCAGAGGGGTCATTCCCAGCAAGGGGACCGTTGTGGTCACAAGTGTTTTGGCTGGATGGTGCCAAGATTGCCGTGGCATCATCTACTAGATTCCATCTACTTTGTGCTGTAGCTGTTTCCCTTCATTCAGGTAATATATGAGCATTCAGGCACCTGGCAGCATTCATTGCTTCATTTTAATCTTTTTTTTTTTTAAATCTGCATTTGAGTTACAGCTCTAACCTTTGCAGCAGCATCTTTTTTAACCCTTTTCAGAATCACCCCATGGCTCACACTTGGCATCTCTGCTATTTGGTATTCTGTCTCTTGGTTACTACCCATATGCATTTTAATCTCTCACTGCTCATATTGTCCTTATATAGATGCCATACCAAACTCCTCCCCATCAACTACAGCAGTGAACACCTGTTCTCACATCATTAACTTTATGTGCTTAAATTCTTCAAGAATATCACTCCTGTCCTGTAGCACTGCTGCGTGTTGAACCCTGATGGATAATCTGTAAAATCTGCAAAATAGCTTCAAGGATGTAATACGGAGGATTTTCCATCCAGATTCACCTGCTGGTTCCCAAACATGCCATTTTAATTTGTAATATATATTCTTGTCTGTTTGGGAATAAGCATCTGGGGTAAAAAAAAAAATTTAAAAAAATCCCAGTTTATCCATCCATTATTCTTCCAGCTCAACTGGTGGTAAATCAACAGCCTTAATAAAGTGCTGAATTTTCCAAATGAACAAAAACCACTTCATGACTCCTGGACGAGAGTCTTTCCAAATCTCCATACAGCCAGCATCAACTTCATCACCTTCAAGGCTCCCAATTTCTTTTTTTTTTTTACTCGAGTGGCAATTTGCACAGGAACACCTTGATGTGCAGCCTGGTGCTTGCTGTCCCTCATCCAACATATCTGCTTCCCGTCAGCAGCAGTATCACAGATCCTGGGGCCAGCCCCCTCCCTCCCTCCATCCCTCCCTCTCTCCCTCCCTCCTCCTTCCTGAGCCTTCCCCAGGAGGTGCCGAGTGGGCTCTCTCCACGTGACGGGAGCAGCTGCACTCCTGCTCAGCCCCCCTCGCTCCCCCTGTGCTGCAGCTGCAGCCCATCCTGCCTACAAAGGACGAGGAGCTAACTTTTTGTGGCATATGCTGTTACAGTCGGCTTTGCTGCATCTTTTGTCTGGATTTGTTGTCTTCAAAATAGCTGAAGCCCCTTTGCTTTCTCAGCATTCACTGAGCCTGAGCATTCAGCCAGCACACACATTAGTGTTTTGTCTTTGTAAGCACTCGTGGCTGCTGTGAATGCAGCCAGGAGTTGTTAGATCTGGGACATCCTGGCACCCTCTTCCCTTCTCTCACATCACAAACTGGTGCTTCCTGCTCAGAGAACTGACCTCAGTCAGCCACATGCTTGACTATCAGGCTATCCCATCCCATCCCATTCCCAGCTCATCACCAGGGGCTTGCACCTTCACCTTTGCTGTGCTGAGGTCCCTGTTGAGCCCTCCAGACCTGTGTGATGATTTATGACCTGAGATCCTTCCCTTCCCAGCATCCCCCTGAGCTTTGCCTTTGCAGTGTTGCAAAGACTCCAAGGTTAGCAAGAGCAAACCTTTTTCCTCTCCTTCTGTCTGTAATGCTCCCAGAAAGATTTAGGAAGACTTGCTCAAGAATTATTTAGGAACGACAGATGTGCCTCCTTCACAGCCTGATGTGCAGGGAGGTTTGCCCATGATGTAAAGGTCACCTTTACAAAGAGGAGTGGTGCTGACAGCCCTCTGGCATGTTCCACAACACGTGTCCCTCCCAGGGTTTTGGGCTTGTGTGTGTCAGGGCACTCACCAGGAGCCCTGAAAGCAGCACGCCGCCTGAGTTGTGCACACGGGATTTTGGAAAGCTTCCACAGCCACAAAACTCGCTGGGACTTCTGGGGAGAGTATCCACAAATGTGATCCCAAATTCTCTATGATCTCAAGTATTTTTTAGACTACATAGAAAAATATTGTCCTTTTCTAAACTTCCACAGTGTTCCAAAATGCAACTCTTGCTTTTCTCAGATCTGTCTTTAAAGCCAGAGGGAGTGGGAAGGCTTCCTTACACCCACAGACAAATGTGGCTCATGCGTAGGAAAAGAGAGACTTTACAAAATAACACCAAAACACCTCATGTGGTGTTGTCACATATGAGAATACAAACACAGCTTTGGTGCAAAACTGTTTTATGCCAGGGAGTCTGGAAGTAGCTGGTGTGGATAAATGAGTTTCAGAGGCAGTTAAGTATGTGCATATTAGGTGAGAAGTCTTATGCTCAGGAGAACCTTACAGCGCTGCATTACACACGTTAGCAGCTGCAAAAACCACAAATGTGAATTTAAAAATTGGAGGAAACTATGTTTTTATGGCTTTTTTTCTTCAGCATGCATGGAGAAAATGAAATGTTTTTCACTCAAATTTTTCATGATGCCTCGTTTATTCTGCATACTCTGTGCATAATACCAGTCTTATTAACCTCTGCCTCCTGCACTCACCCATCAAGTACAATAAAATGGCTCCTCTGATGTCCTTGGTCTGCAGGGAGTTTCCAGAAATGGCATCTGTGCTGACATTGAAATAATCTGCAGTCTGAGGCAAGTATGCAAGTTATTGACGAGGCTGCCTGGCAGTGGCGGTCAGCTCTGTGAACTGCTCTGTTCTTGTTTACTTAAAATCCTTTTCCTTCCTCTCTTTATTTGAGAACACAGTATGGCATGCCACAATGCTATCTCATAGCAGTCCCACACACAGAAGGGCTGGCCAGGGACCGTGGCCCAATATTCACAGTGTCACAGAGGATTCATTGCTCTCTGCTCCTCCACCAGAAGCTGTGGGCTTTCAGTGCCTCTGAAAATCCGGTCTCTGCTCTTGTTCTCCTGGCATCAGTCCCACAGCAGGGTCACAGTGAGAGCAGATTATACCCACCACATGACAGGAGTCAATTCCTACTGACTCCAGGTAGCCGGCGCTGCCACCGTTTCAATCAGTGTGCTGGTAATTAAAAATTGGGCAAGATCCAGCCACTTCCACCTGATACATTGGGCAAAAGCGTCTGGATGAGATGGACGAAGGGGTCCCGAGGCACAGATGGCTTTTCACAGGTCCTGCACAGCCTCCACGGGGAGCTGGAGCCCTGTGGAGGCTGTGCACAGCTCAGCCCGTCTCTTCCAGCAGCCTGCAGGGCAGGAACGAACCCAAAAAAATGCAACTGGGGACTGCACCACAGTGGGGGACTGCAGGGGCTAGAGCAGAGCAGGACACAAGCAGGCACGTAGGCAGCAGCAAAAAGTCATGGGGCTGAATTTGGCCATCCTTCAGTTGATACAGATCACAGGAAGAACAGCTCTATCTCACAGTAATTCCCTGCACTTTTCAGTACAACAATAAACATGTATTTATACAAAGACATCAGCATGAGACTTTTCTCTGATAGCACTTCCAGTCTGCTGTGGCTGAGAAATACAGAGCATAAAGTTAAACCCCCAGAAATAACATTAGCAAGCCATAGTATCTGGCCTCTCAGCACACCCCTGACTGCTCCCCACTTGTCCCTTACAGAAAGAGGTACAAAACCAGAACAGGGAGCCACTGTTGCCCAGACCCTGTCCAGCCACTTCCAGCCTGTCAAAAACTACAGCTCAGTCACAGCATATTGAGATAAACCTGGTGCTCCAGCTTTGAGCCTTTGATCTTCAGCTGGTTTGCAAAGAGAGAAAGAAGAAAAAGGTTAATCACAAACAGCTGATGGAGAAGTTGCTGGTCAGGCAGAAAAATGGCAGATTCCCCTATAACCACACACCTCCAAGAACAGGAGCTTTCACCAGAAAGCAGTTGCCTCCCCATTGCAGGAAATGGCTGCATGACAGGTATTTCCAGAGAGATGAGCAGATTAAACTAGTTTTCCATTTAACTTGAGCATTGGCTCATTAGAGACACCAAGGAAGGATATTCCTTGGTAGGAGCTCACAGCTCTAGTGGGTGTTTATAACACAAGCTGTGTGATTTTTCCAGCTAAGCTGCAATTTCAGTTTCTACCCTGAGGGTTACACCCAGAGATGTTAAAATGGATGCTGAAAGGTCTCTAAGTACTGAATGTCTGTCTGTTTCCCCTGATCTCAACCCCTTTTTGCACAGGCTCATACACCTCTGGGTAGACGCAGCAGCCTGGCCCTCACTGCTCCTTCCATGAGCTCTTGGCTCAGCCAGGCTGGCCAAACCTGTGCTGGGTGACATGCCAGCGCTGTCTTCTTTACCATGAAACCTTTCACCAGTCCCCATGCCAGGGCGTCTTCTCCATTGTATCCTTTTGGGGAAATGGTGACAATTGGAGCTTAGTGGCCTTACAACAAAAGCGAAGGTTGCCCTTGTTCCCAACACGGTGCCCAGCTGCCGGCATTGGCTCAGCCACTGCCCCATAAGACCTGGAGCTGGTTGCACAGGACACTCACCAAGGAGGTTTTGGTACTACTGCCTCATTTCTCACCAGGCCACTCAGCCACTACTGGAGGCTGAGGCTATCAGGGAGGAGAGGGGGGAAAAACTGGTCTCTGCTCACTCCAGTGCTCAATAAAAATCCCATAATGAGGAGAAAACCTGGACTTTGCTCCAGGCTCAGGTCTTTCCCGATTCCATCTCAGTTTGCCGCTGAGATAGGCAGCACTGGGTGAAACAAAGAGGGAGCAAGAGCAGCTGCGGGAAGATTTCCAGAGAATAAATATTTCTATTATTTCCCAGTCTGACTGGAAGCATTCATGGGCTGTGAGGAGATGGTTACTCCCTCCACTGCTTCACTTATCTCAGCCGCTCTAGGTGGTGGTTGCAGCAAATGGCACGCTTGCGAGATAACAGCGGCTTTAAAGGGCTGCTGCCTCGCAGGGAAGGGGAGATAGATGCTGACTCAGCTGCTGGAAAAATCAAGCAAAACATGGAAAAGGCACAAAAGTTTGTTCACAGCCTGAAGAGGAGAAAATAAGGGAGGGATTCTGAGAATAGGAAGACGCTGAATTCAGGGTGCATCCGCTGGCGAGGGGAGGGGGGAGGCCGGGCCAGCCAACAATGGAGCAAAACAAAACAACACAAAGGCAGGAAATGCAGAAGTTCAGGTTCACACCAAAGTTCAGGTTCACACAGTGTAGCTGGGGCAGCTGCCCCACGCACGGCACAAGTACAGCACCTCCTGTGGCCACTGCCCCCCACGACATGGCTGTGCCCACCTGGGGTTTTGGGTCTGTCCCCACACAATTTGGTGGTGCTGGTTTTGTTTTTGTTTTAAATAAGCATGTAACACCTAGTAAGAGGGCTATGGAGCTAAGCTGGTGCTGTGAATGGCGCAGCATACAAAGTAGCCACACAAAGATGGTTTTATAGTACACTGGAGAAGCAGAGTATTTTATTCAAAGACAAAAATGATTAAAACATCAAAACAGTGGATGTCCCCTGTGACTTCTGCTTTCTGAAGATTTGTCAACTCACTAGACAAGATTTGCAGTCCAACCACTTTAGCTCTGATGAAATAACCAGACTAGTGTAGAAGCTGAAGTCTACAATACTGTGCATATTCAGTGCTTATATTTCTATAATCATTTAGCGGGGTGACATTAGGTACCAAAGCAGGGCCATATCAGCAGTTACTTTTCACTCATTACTTATTGTGTGTGGGGGTTTGCTGTAATGTTAATAGTAAATAATATTTACAGAGGCCTCTTTACCAGAGAGTCTTCACAGTTTTCTTTCCATTGTAGAAACCAGCACCTCTGGATGCTGAGCCAGGCAGCAGAGAAATAATGGCTGCTGGCATAAGGGACAGAACCACACGAAGCTCGACTTGGTTAGCAGATGTAGAAAGATAAAATTGTTGATGTAGACTTCCAAACAAAACATATATGGGAACTGAACTCATCTGCATGGCTGGGGGCTGAGCTTTGAACAACTGCTCTTGGCCCTCCAACACAGTGACAGTGGTTCCCAGGGCACGCTTTGTGAAACCTCTCCAGCCAGCAGAGGGAAAGGGCACTGGATCTGCCCTCAGTCCGCTGGGAACCACTCCTGCAGAGTGGCATCACCCTTCCTGCTACAGAGGTGGATTACAGCTCCCAGAGACTGAGCAGGGGAGGGTTGGTTTCCATCCCAAGGCTTCTCTCTGTCCTTTTGGAGATGCTGCTGCCAGGTTTTGGGGCCGCATGCAGCTCGCAGCTGAGCCCGCCCGCCCGGCTTTGCTGCTGCCAGAGCAGCTGAGCTCATTAGCATGTAAAGGAAACGAAACTGCAGCTCCTGCTCTGCTTTGGGTGCAAACCAGGGAACCACAGAGCCACGCAGGAGACACACAGATCCCTGTGCATCTCCGACCCCTGTAGCAGAGCAGGAAGCTGTAACCATTTCTGATGGGGAGGCACCATTTGCTGAAGAGACCCTGGCAAGAGAGAGATGCTTTGCTCCCATTTGGCATCCGCTCTGCCACTGGAAAAGGGGGGTAGAGCCCTGTGGAGGGGACCCTCTCACTGGAGCCAAGCAGCCAAAGTCCTCTGGGCAGCCGGGAGTCTTATCCAGTGTCTTAAATCTCCACATAAATTTATGGCACTATATAAAAGTTTAAAAAGAAGGAAGAGGCTTCTGTTCTGTAAGGAAAGGAAGTGGTGGGGAAAGGAGTAGAGACAGGCTTAATTTGTGCAGTAGCCTGGAAAGAGTCCATAGGGAGTTTAAAAAGCAATTGTATTTTGGATCCTGAAATTAAGCAGCAAGCCGCTCGCTGTTTGGCTGAGGGTGAAGTGGTCAAATGTCATGACACGTGAGGGAAAACAGCAGCTTTCCATTCCCTGTGGGAGTGCTGGAGTGAGGGGTTTGGATGGGGAGGGAGGGTTACTGCACCAGAGGAATAAAAAAAAAAACCCAAACCAAACAAAAAAAAAACCAACAACAACAAAAAAGAGGACAGGAAGGCATGGACGGAAATTTCAGCAGAAGGCCCAAGCCTACCACAGCAGCAGCGCACACAGAGGCTGTGGTGTGGCTGGGGAAAGGAAGAGGATGCATGGGGCAGAGGGGGAAGGGTGAGGGGGAAGGAGTGCTGGGGATTATAAACCACTGTCAGCTTAATTTCATTCCTCAGGAAAATAAAAAAAATGTTTGTAAGCCCACTGATGAGAACAAGAACATAAGATTCAGCCAAGATGGGTTTGTTAAGACCATATTGCCTCCAATCAAATTAATTTCCTTGTGTGGTAAAGTAATAGGCTTTGTGGATATACTTGAGGTTAGCAAGGCTTTTGACACAGTCTTACAAACATCCTCCTAAGCAAATTGGGGAAGCACACTCTAACTCAAAGTCCTGCATCATGATGGAAAATCAAATTGGGAACTGTATTAAAGGATTTAGCTTATAGTTAAAAGTAGATTCTTCGAGGTCTCTCCCAGGACCTGGCACAGACAGCATTCAGCAAGGAACAGAGATCATGCCTTGATGAAGATGCTTAAAATATTTTAAACAGCAATGTTCATGTTTGAAAAAGGTTCTTCATTCAAAATAATGCAGTGGAGAGGCATCCACGCAATCTGGTGAGAAGCAGAACAAGACTGGAATCAGGCAGAAATAAGACATGGAGGTGTGACCAGCCAGGGGGCCACTGAGAGGACATTCTGGGAAACAGGATGACAAGGTGAACACAAAATGACAGGACATCATGGCAAAAGAGGAGAGCTGGTTAATAGAAGGTGTGAATGGGAAGAGCTGAAGCCCCAGATGAAGCAACCTGGCTGCATGAGCTGTCCTAGCCCAAACACAGGGCCAGTGCCAGGATGTGCCTGAAGACTGACTAAGGGAGAAGTCTGGAAGGGCCAACCTGTAGAGAGAGACTGGGCTAGTCATGGATCATTCTGAGGACAAAAGATTGAGGGGAAACACAGCTGATTTCCAAACTAGAAAATGTTGTCACCAAGGAAAGGGGATTGTTTGGTTCTCCATGTCCAGAGAGAATTAAGAGCAACACAAAAAGCACAAACTACACCAAGGAGAGTAAGGTAAAATGCAAGGGAAGCACAGCATGGTTTGTGGGATCTCTATCTCTCAAGGTCTTTTAAAACTGTTGAAGTGAATATGAACAGAAGAGCATGAAGGATGGTTGGCCCTCTTTTAGGACATTGGGTTGGTTAAACCTCCAAAGGCCCTGCCAGGCCAATGAGAGGCCAATACACTTTGACATAGTAGTGAAACAAAATGGTTGAGCACAAGCCCTTCAATAATAACTCCAGGTATGCAGTCTAATAGCTTAATAGGATGGTTTAGGTTATTTTGTTTAGGACCTGGATGCTGTAAGGCCAGAATCCATAGTCAGGATTAGTTTTTCCACTACGTGCAATATGGTCGAATTTTCACCCTGGGTTTCCAGCTCCTCTGCCATCCTCTGCAACTTTCAATAAAATGTTTATATCACCCATTTTTATTGGCTTTTTGTCTCCTTCTTTGTCAGCTGCTCTGTGAAATGCCCAAGAGAGCCTGGCCCTTTTAAAGTCACACACAAACACATAAGGGCTCAAACAGCGTTTCCTGTACCCACAGGCACCACTGCCTACGCTCAGGTCAACATATCCTATTATCTTCATGTTTTGCTTTGCTGACATTTATGAATGCCATTGCTTAGTTAAAGAAAATTTTATTGGGCTAAGAAAGCATGATATGGTGATGTTCATTACTGATATAACTTCTCCTTTCATTCATCATAGCCATAATTAATTTTCTAGCATGGATATAGGCTGAGATTTAAAGCCATCCTTGTGAAATGAATTAGCCCCTTTTCTCATCTTATTTGGAGTTCCCTATTGTGAATATACACCAAGTGTAATAGAGAAGCAATTTATGAGAATGAAATCTCATCTGTGTCCTATTCCTTGCCCTCTCTCTGGTGATTTTATTATGCTGGGGTGCCTCTTGCCATTTGTTTAGAGGCGGGCTGCATTTGTTATTATAAGTTCAACAGGTTGTTTTGCATACATTAATGCACAGCAGGGAGCAGAGACAGACCTTGGATGCATGAATTCAAACAGCCAAAGCATGCAGTGGGGTCTGTGGGTGAGGGGTGCTGCTGCACGTAACATTCAGCACCAAGGAAATCCTTAGTGAAGGCCCACAGTGGTCCAAGACTCAAATCCCACTAAGCCACAGATCAGTCCTGGAGGAAGAGATGGACACGGCAACCTATGGGCATGAAGCTTGACCTGACCCTGGCACCAGCACACCTCCTGTCATGCCCAGTCGGGTGTGTTCACACAGCTGAAAATGCAAAGATGGGATGGACCAACTGTTTTCATCCAAAGTCTGCTATAAGTGCATCTGGGAAGATTTAAAGGAATCTCTCTGAAATGAATTAGCCCCATTCCTCATCCTATATGTGAATTTAATCACAGCAGTGTGTGGAGAAAGCTGCCGACTTCCCGGGCATGAGCAGTCAGCTTCAAGGGAGCTCAGGAAAGCTGAATGGAAGAAGCAAAGGTTTTTGCAAAGCAGTGAGCTGCAGTGGCAATTCTCCGAGGCCCTGCTCAGGGACTCTGGTGTCTGCAAGCAGCCACAGCTCCCCAGGCCTCAGCAGAAGAGCTCGTACCTTTGGCTTGTGTCAGGAAGTTCCAGTTCCCTTGGTAAAACAAGGAGTAACTATTCAGCAACTTTAAAAAGGCCTGTGGCATCAAATGGTGACTTCAGGCCTTTAAACAACAAAAAACATCTTGCATAGAAGAGCAGATCCTGGCAATCACAGTTACAAGTGTCCTCTTGCAGGAGGACATGTGGATGTAGCTGGATCCAGGGAGTAAACAACCATGGCCACCAGCAATGCCCCTGCCAGTGCCTGGAACTGCTGCACAGGGTCATGTTTTGTGGCTGCCATGCTGAATTGAAAATAAAAATTAGCCTTGGTAACTTTTCATATGTTTTTTACCTTTGGAAAGTGGCTGCATTTGATTTTCCAGAAAACTGGCATATAGCTAATTAAAACTGCGCATATCATCCTAACATTTTATCCTCACTACTGAACTTCTAACCTGACATAAATACATTGCATACTATAACCTGTTTCTCCTGATTATTAACCTTGAACATGGCAACCTATAAATCATCAGTGAAACAGCTGGTGCTCAGCATTGCCCCAAAGGTGTATGATTACGATCATTTTATATATATCTTGCTATGCAGACATGAAAAATTCATTGAAGAGCTTGGTATTGTAAGACTTATTGTAATGAATTTTCTTTAAAACATAGATCATACTTAAAATAGGTGTCTGCTCATTATAATGTAGCCATTTATATCTTCTTGAATTACTTGTGTGGAGCTTGGCTGATCCCTAAAATTTAAATGTAATTCCTAAACAAATTCAGAGTGGTCAGTTTGCCTGTACTTCAGATGATATTTTCATTTTTAGTTTTACGCCTTTATTTCTATGAGGGTAAGGACTTACACCTGCAAAAATATTGAGAGGATTACAGATTTTTTTTCCCTGCAATACTTGGTGTTACATCCATCACTACTGGGATTTCAGCAGCTGCCGCTGGCATTTTAGCTGTGGGGATGGTAGCGGTAGATTCACCTGAGGTTTGGCGCCAGCAAGCACATGAATTGTACAATTGTAAGTCAGTAATAGAACCAAAACCAGGATATAAAGTAATAAAACAGGATATAAAGCCAGAACCTGAAAATTAACTTTTAAAAGCCATGAAATCTGATGGCCAGGAACTCCAGGAACATGGGGAGGTAGTCCAGAGGTAGCAGGTCATCTGGTGACATTTTGGTTTTCGGGATGGCATCCTCACCTTTTCCATCCTCCCAACAGCCATGTGCATAAACACAGCCTGTGTCAGCTAAAAATGTGCTCAGTGATTTAAGGCTACCCAGCACCCATCTAGTGAGCCCTGAGAAGCCTGTGCCACATGTTCCCATCCTACACACGTTTTACAGAGAGGCTCTAACTGTTTGTGTCTAAACTTGAGTGGTTGTTGGCAGGTGACGGGAATCATGAGAGAGGCCCTGCATTTTGCTTCTGATTCATACCATCAATTTATCATCTTGCAGAAGAAACCATTCTTTTCCATGAGGTTATGAAAGGATTTTATCATCTGTGGCTCCCCTCTCTCCTGCAGTTGCTCAGCCAGAAACCCTGCCTAGGATGGGATGGTGCAAGAGCTGCTTGTGCCAGCCCTTCCCATGCATTTTCCTCAAGATAACAGTGTCAATTGAGGGAGACTCTCCCTGCCCTTGCTGTAGCCTCCATTAACAAAGGTGACCAATACCTGTGGAGCTCCACCAAGGACTCTTGCACTACATCAGCCACAGACCCCTTCAGTCTTCACCTTGCACCCCAGGGACATCACTGCCACCTTAAATCTGGCAGAGAAACCACAGTATTCCCACAGAAATCTCTACGTTCCTCCTTGAACTCCTGGTTCTGATTTTGCCTGTGACAATTTTTGTTTACTGCAAGCAGCAGACACAAAGACATTTGCGTGCAACCTTATTGCACATTGGTCATCAAAGAGATCTGTGCAGATTTAATTTGCTTTTGCCTGCTCACAACATATTCTCCCTTACCTCTCAGAAAGAGTGAAGACAAGCATAAAAACCAGCTTCACAATTGCTTGCAGATTATTTCTGTACTGCAAACAGTAAAGGCTCAACAAGAAAACCTGATACCACTGCACGCAAATGTTGCTTGGGTCACCAGAGGCATGAGGCCTAAGAAGAGATCTAAAAAGCCACCTCTCCATGAGGTATAAGTGAAGCATATGGCAGAGAAGCATAATTTGTTCCAATTTTGTAAAGATTCTCTTGGCACGTGAATTCACAACTGCTTAAGGAAGACTTCATTAAATGGTGTGCAAGGAAGCCCACTCATCCTTTAACTTGTGTATGATGAAATTCACGGATAGAAACAGTTTTGCAAATCCCAGTCCAAATCCAGGTTAAAAGCAGCCACCTCTGAAATGGTTGTGGTGAAATGCTGCACACATTGGAGTGCTGTTACTGAATGGCGTGATCCCTCCTAGCCAGCAGCAGCAGAGAAGCCGATCCAAAATCATTAGAGACTGTTGCATAGGAAGGGTGCCAAGAAGAGCTGACAAACATGAGGTATTTAGCAGCATGTACTAAAACAGGCTGAACAATATTTTGGAGCTTGCCCCTCATGGTTTCTAGAAAATTGCTGTTTTCCTTTGGATTAAATATAAGTATACAGTAGGCAAGAAATTATGGCAGTTTTTCACATGGCAAGGGAAACTAATAGAGCAATAAAAAGCTTGCTCAATTCAAACACTGAGTGTTAAAGCGAGCAGAGATATTTTTCTTTTCCTGAATGATCCTTTTCAGTGCAGTTGTATAGAGCCAATGACAGGTGCTCCTTGGTAGAAACGGGTACTTGGAAAGCTACACTTTAGGCCTTTTTAAAACTACCAATTTCTGCTAGAAGACCAGTAGACACTGGAAGCCTCGTCTAACCACTTCTTCCTGATAGAAAGTGGACAAGGATGGAAAATCCAGGAATATTATCTTCTCTCTGACTGTCCCCAATGTATCCACAAGCTCCCTTACTGAGTCAGCTGTAAGCAAAGCCAAGGAAGCACTAAGGGAGGGCTTTTCAGCACACCTGCATGACCAGGGAGAAAGAGAAGCTGTCAGCTTAAGAATATACTAAAGTTTTAGCAATCTACCATCCTAATTTCAGTTCTACCCTACCAGCAGAGCAATGTGTGCAGCAGAAGCTTTGAGGAGAACATGGAGCAGTAATGATGCAAATCTTGCCTCTCAGAACCAGTGCCTGAACTTGCAGCTTCACTAACTGTATTAGTCAGATGAAGCAGCTGCACTGTCACATCCAGGGATAACCAAAGGAATATTAAAGAAACATGAACTACCACCATCCTGAAGAAGTCAGAGTACTGATTTATGTTCCCATTTCTGTGATGTACTATGCAGCCAGAACAAAAAGCAGCCCCAAGGTCAAGTGGTAGCAAGTTGTGCAGTGAAAGCAATGGCCACAGCCCTGCCTTGACAGTGGGAACTCAGGACAATGAGAAGCAAGACCCACAGCTTGGCACACAGTTTTCCATGGAAGTGGGAGATAGAGGAGAGAAGATTCGGTACCTCACAGCCGGGTAGCAGGTTTGCCGTTGTACCGTGGCAGCCACTGATTGAGAGGGGCCGTACTAGGACAGCCCAAGATGTAATGAAGACTGTCATGTTCAAGGATGAGCTGGAGTTCTACCCAGGCAGTCCTAATCAGGGTGGTTTGAGTTCTGCATGATTGTTGCTAACATTAGCCTCACAACATCTCTGTGAAGAAGGCAAGTGTCATTCTCCATTCCGAAGATTGGAAACCGCAATTAAAGCAACCGCCTCAGGGAAGCAGACAGAATTAGAAATTGAATCTGGAGTCCTGGTCTGCTGACTCGCCCACGGGTTCACCTTTCAAACTTGGGAGCAGGCAAGGTAAAAGAGTCAGAGGGCACCTTTTACCTGCAGCCGGAGAGACGCTCCCTGAGACTCCAGCGACAGCTCCTGCCTAATCAAACAGGCACAAAAGAGCAAACGCTGCTTGCAAAACAAAGCGCATACCCCACTGGTCACTAGAGTGCTACAAGCTGGAATCAATGCGATGATTGTGACAGCTGAGAACAAATTCAGCTATGTTTGACAACTTCCAGAAAATATTGGCAGAGGACAGGGAGTCTGCACTGCCCAGCAGCACCTTTGTGAATTGATTAGCCATATAGCAGATGGCAAGCCTGCTGCAGACTGAGACAGCAGAAGATGGCCAGTCTGGTTGAGAAGAACTTGAAGACGACTGGGAAGAAAAAGCATGTCCTTACAGTGACAGCCCAAAATGATATTTCAGAAATGTCATATTCATGGCAGATGAGGAACAGGGCTGATTTTTAACATTTTCTTCAGCTATTTATTACCAGCACCTGTCTGGCTCATAAAGCAAAATTATATAGCTTAGTTTAAACCCCTCAGTTTCAGCTCTTTCCTTCACAAAAAATCCTTAATATTAAAAAAAATTCTTTTTTTCTTATAAAATATTCTTCTAAACAGGACTCAAGTAAGTCCTCCCAGAATCAACTGATATGTTTGAGAGAACGTCTATGCTTTCTCTGAAAGCAGGCATGCCTTGAAAGTTTCATTTTAGGAAAATATATTCTGGACAAAGAGCAAAGACACTGCTGTCCTCCTCCTGCCACATATTTTTGGGAGGGGTTTGGCGCATGTTTGGGGAAAATTCATATTTTTTAATGGTTTTAGGAAATGCCTTAGGCTATTCAGAATCTGCACAGCTGCTCATCAGTAGCCAGCCATGGCTGAAAGAGCAGAAACTATGGTTCAGAAAAATATGCTATCTTTGTCTGGTGCAGAACAATGCTGCTGCAGTGAAATACAATGGCTGTCTCTTATTTTCTACTAGCCCTTAGAAGGGTGGGGGGGTGGGGGGAAGATGGGAAAAAAACAAGGGAAGGATCACGGAGTTTCCTTGCAGGGCCTCTGAGCGGAGGGAGGGAACATCAGCTCTGCACTCACAGATATGCAAATCCTTCCCCAGGCCCAACAATAGCAGAAACCCTGTGGGAGGAGGAGACCATGGCACTGCTGCTCCCAACTCCTTTACCTGCAAAGCCCACAGGTTCCTGGCAGTTCCAGAGAACTGGAAGGCCAATGCATCATCCAGGAAGAGGAGAGCTGTAAAAGCTGTGGTATCAGATTTGACCACTCTTTGCCCATGGAGCCGTGCACCATCACTGGAGACTTTAAAGCTTACAGTTTGCCTGCCATTCAGTTCATGGGTGCCACAGCCCAGAAGATGGATGAATCCATGGTTAATGTCTCCATATTGCCCCTTAGGTTAATAAGGAACATGTATAAAAAGCTGGAACTAAAAGAAGAAAATACTTTCTGTGGCGAGACCCCAGTTAACAGTATTTGCATCAGCACACTCCAAGTGAACTCTCTAAATGGAGGGATGGGGTTTTTGTTTCTAATGTAACTACAACTACCAGGATTTAATGAAGTTTCTGACTTCCAGCTATCACTAATATCTAAATTTCTTAAGCAAAGACTGAGGGAGGACAAGTAACAGATTGCAAACTACCTGCACTAAGCTACTGGAACAGAAATAGCTCAAATGATTAAGTTTTGATGATTTTACCAGTGCTGATAGCAATTCATAGGACCTGGAAAAACAAAAACATGCATTTATCCCCTTCTAGAAAATACATATTTTGCACTATAGTTCCTTATACTGGTAAATGTTTGCTCTTCTGCAACAAATCTGTTATCTAAAATTGCATGCAGACTGAGCTGGGACATTCACCCTGCATTCCAAGAGAGGTCTTTGTAAGTCCCATTGAAGCTTGATCATAACAACTGTCAATCATATAACTGAATTTCCTTCACAGATTCTCCTCAGAACAGCTAACTCAAACTACTGATTAGACTTGATGCTTAAAACATCACCTCTCTATGTAAGAAGCCATCTCCAGGTCTCTGCAAGGCACCACTTGAAGCCAAAGGAGTACAACAGGTTATTTGGACAGCACAGAAGCAAAAGCTGTAGCCAGATCTCTTTCCCACTGAGGAGTCAGAAACATTCATGGGCCGGCACCTTTCAGGTGCCCAGAAAACAGCATGGAGGCAGTGGGTCTGAGGGCCCTCACATATCCTGACACTTCCTGACCCCAGCCCTGATGTTAAGGATTCAAAGGAAGTGGAACACGAGGCGCAGAAGCAACAGAAGTCTTAAATGTCCCAAGCAGTTCTGTTCACAAAAGTCAGTGGGAAGCTTAATACAGAAAATACAATTGAATACCCCCCTCCCTCCCCTCAATCTTAAGCCCTTCTCAAATGAGGAAGTGCTCAGTGGTAAAGGTCCTCAATAGAGGTGTGCAATTCCAATAAGCAATACACTTTGATATTTGACATCAATACAGAACAAGAGACTAAAGCTGACAAAAAACCTGGGACTAGTTTAGGAATTTGTCCACTATTTCATCAGCAACAGTTTTCAAGACTCGCACTCCTTTATAGCTCCCTTATTAAAAATCGTGTCTGTATTAGCCTAGGCAGATTTGTTGCTGTTCGGTCCTTTCCCTTGGCAGGGTTGCACACCATGCACACAGAACAGGCTGTGTTAGCATGCAGACCACTGCTGTACTTTGACACAGGTACTTTCTTTTTGAAAGCAACACAAGAAAGTAATTTATATTCCTTGATAACCCCATTAACATTTCCATGGCCATTAGGAGGTCCAGCAAAAAATGGTTGGTGGCAAACCAAAGCCTCCTCATCATGAGAGACAGAAAGGGTGCTCCAAATGTGAATCAAGTGCAGAATAGTTTCTGATCTATGCATCTTACTCACATAAGCTTTTATTCATTTAGACACACTTTTAAAACTCCGTAAGAATCTTTGCAATAATTAACATGTAAAAACTCTGTCAAATCAAAGAAAAACCTTCATATTTTCATGTAATACATTTCTCGGACATTAGATGGCAATCCCCCCACTTCATTTTTCATAACCAGGGGCCCATATCCCTTCCAAAATTCAAATGTCACCACCTTCCCAACAAGTGAAGGGTCTGTTTGGCTTCTAGGAAGCAAGGCTGTTTGAGAAGCACAGAGCATGGAGGCTCTCCCATTCCCATGGCATTTGCTCTATTCCAACAGTTCTCCAGTTTTGCTTTTTTTTTTTTTTTGGAGTAGAAAAGGCAGCTGAGTAATGCCATCATGGAAGATGCTTGTACTGGGCATAAGATTCACTCATTTGTCACTTGGACACCCTACATCATGAGTTGGATGTTTCCGCGTCAAAAACCTATAGGCAAAAATAGAAGTTACCAGAACTTCCCCATTTCGACAGAGGAGAAAGGGACTAAGTATGGCATTTAACAATATAATTTCTAGTCTTGCCAATTAAAAAGGGTTCTCCCAAGGGATATCATTAGTCTCTGTAAATCTCTTCTGGAAATTAAAAAATTGAACTAAAAAAACCCCTTCTATTTGGTACCATGTGTGGAATACACACAATCGGAAGCACCTACAAACTCTTACAGTGGGAATTTTATAGGTAGGAAAAAAAACAAGGCAAGGCATTTAATAACAATGTAAAAAACAGCTCAAATGAATTCAACAGAGCATGTAACATACCTGCCCAAGTCAATGTGCCTTTGCTTTCAGCCTCTCACTTTTTGCCGCGGTCTACATGTGATGTTTTAGAAAGAGGCAGGAATAACACACCTCATCAACCATTCAGTGATGTCCATGCAGGGGGAATCCTTCCTGACCTTCATTAACTCCCTATGATCTATTTAAGTGGCAGTACAAGACATCCTGACATCTATTCATTTCAACAGTGTGTGCCTGTGATTCATTCACACAAAAATCACTTCCTAAGCCTTCATCTCTCATCTACTTTCATCGTCCATGAAATATCCTTTTCAAGCCAAGTTCACCCATTTTTATATATCCCCCTCGGGACCAAATTTCGGCCTTGCAATACTTGCCCGTTTGAGCTCTTGTGCAAATTCACAGTGTACATAAGAGTGAGGTTTGCAGCTCTCCAGCATTCCAAAAGCACAGATAATATTAGTCCTAAAGACAGGGGTCCACCCACAGCTGGCTACTGAAATAGCTAATTTTTCATGTACTCCACTGAAAATCTAACCTTTTATCCTCACTCTGGAGCTTGTTGTGTATGTGTGTGTCAAGGTGACACCACCATGAAAACAGAAGTTCTCAAATGGTACATTATCTCCAATATCAAAAGGTCACAAAAGGGTACAAATCAGTAGCTCTCCAGAAGAGACACTGGTTTTTATAAAAAGTGGGTCAGTTTTAGTTTCATGTAGGTTGTTTGACACAGTGGTTTCTGGCATCACAAGCTCTGGTCTACAGGATACCACAGAGCCTTTGTATCCCTTGCTGTCACTACAGCATTGTGTTTTTCTACCCATTAACCAAGGATAAATGACCTAGATATTGTGCCTATTAAAGCCTCATTTTTCTTTTGCCCTTTTGTTCTTTAGTGTACCACATTATCACATGCTGAACACATTTAAAGTATTCTCAGTCTCTCATGCCCCTTTGAAGGAGTAAAGTAGGGATTTTAGCGTGCATTTCTGTAGAGTTACTTAGAGTGGAAAATATGAAGGCAATTCAAGGTTTCTCTTCCTGCCTAGTCCCCTGAAGACGATCAGTTCAGCATTTACAGCCACTAATCTATAAAGAATATAGCAGGAAAATGCTATAAAAAAGCCACAAATACAAATACAGAAAGTGAACACCAGTTTGGTTGTCCCTAAACACTACATTCTATAATTACATCTCTGCATATCATGGGTCACTTTTATTAAAAGCATCATTACTACAGTTGGCAGCAATTTACATCTTATCTTACATGATAGCAGTTTCCAAAGAAAAAAAAAATAAAAAGACATCACAACAAAGAAAAACAATACATTTACAAAGTCATGTCTGTAAACTTCAAGGCTAGTTTAGAGTTGAGGTAATGCTGTTTAGCTTTGTGGCTAAAGTAACAAAGTCCTTTAATTTAAAAAAGGTACCTGATTTTTTTCTTTTTTGTTTATACCAGTGCATTACAAGATCACGAGACGATTAAACTGTAGCTTTATCCTGTAAGAACCTTCTCCGTGGGTTAATTTCCAAAAGGTACTCTTCACATTCAACAGCTGCCTTATTATTGCTGTGTCTCAAGACAGAGACATTCACACTATCATGAAGATTGTCAGAGAGAGAGTGTGTGTGTGGGTGTGTGCGCGCACGTGAGCGGGTGAACTCCCATACAGTCAAAATGAAGCACGAGTACGATATGTATGGTAAATTTCATCTTGACCTTCACAGCAAAATAAAAAAAAAAAAAGGAAAAAAAATAAAAAAGAAAAAAAAAATTAAATATATAACTTCATCCTTCCTTTAAGCAGCACTTCCTTCTATTAGTGCCACTTGATTACAAATTGCTGCTTAATTCATAATACCAATGGTACCAAAAGAAAAAAAAAGCAGAGCATTATGTCAATTTCCTTAAAAAGACATGATCACCTCTCAAATTTCATCTCTCCTAGGGATAATAAATAATGCACTGCACAATACTTAATGACCAAGATACCTTTTGACACATCTGTATAACATGACTTGAACTTTTTTTTTTTGCTACACTATGTTACAGAACAGCTTATAAAAACTAAGTATGGACATTAACTGTGAGTGTAAACAGTAGGACTACCACTTGTCAAAAGTTTAAAACACTTTAACTGTAACTGGTACTGGTTATTCATCGTTTTCATTGTTTTCTATTTCTTCCCCCCCATCAAGTGAGTCTAATTCTTCACCCTGTGCTATTTCATCTTCTAAAACGGAGGAATCTGCAGTTTTATCAAGGCTCTCCTCTGCATCACTGCCTTCGAGATTTTCTTCATCTTTAAAGGCAGCTCCTTCAGTTTTGTCAGTAGCCTTCTCTTCATTGGAGCCCACTGCGTTCTGAAGTCCTGCTAGTGCTGGGAAACCGGGCAGAGTCAATCCTCCCAGTCCTGGAGGTAGAAACATAGATGGATAGAAGAGGCCAGGAGCCATGGTAGACAGCAGGAAAGGATTGAAGGCCAGAGGGTTTGTGGGCAATCCAGTGTTGGTGGTGGTGGTAGTGGTGGCAGTGGCGGTAGTCGCCGCAGTAGCAGCACTGACAGATCCATTCGCAGAGTCAGTAGCAGAAACAGTGTCTGTGCTTTTCTCAGAGTCTTTGTTCTCCTCTTCATTCTCATTTTTCTTCTCTTCAGCTTTTGAAGCGCCATCCTCAGTCTCTCCTTGACCGGAAGCAGTAGTGGCATTTCCAGTAGTAGCTGTGATCGGGTTATTCAACAATCCGCTTAGTCCAAACATATTGGGCAGTCCTGCCATCCCTGGCAACATCAGAGGCAACATGGCAGCCGGATTTTTAGCGTCCCCCCCAGCAGCAGCAGCTGTTGCTAGCCCTGGTGGAAAGCCCATGAGGCCTGCGAGCTGGAGAGACTGCAGGTTCTGTAGGTTCTGGAGGCTTGTGAGGTCCATTCCAGCAAACAGACTGTTCATTAGTAGTGGGTTGATTCCCGAAGTTGATGCTACAGCAGCAGCTGCTGCAGCTGCTTTGGCAATTTCACTTTTTGGCCTTCTTCCTCTTCTGCTTGCTCCTTCCTCCCTCACAACAGGTCCAGTGAGAAGACGGTCAAACATGGACTCTGGAACAAAACCCTAAAAAGAGAAGGTGAAAAAACAAGCTTTATCCTCGATTGGCTTCTTTAGCTTTCAGCAGTTAACTGATGATGATAGAAGAAACAGAAGGGATTTCAGCATACTCCAAAAGTGGTTTGTTTTTTCACCCTGGCAAATGGTGACTAGCTTAGTACTATAGTGAATGGCAGTAGAACAAGTAAAGAAAGCTGAAGAAATCAAGATCACAGATTTTTTTATATTTAAACACAACAGTAAAATAATACATGCTGAAAACTCTGTAACTTCATTAAATAAACCCCACCCTGATATGTTGCAGTTACAAGTTTGTATCTTCATAATTCATACTGAATTTCAGAATAGTAATATTCTATTAAACTGAATACTTGAAGAATTTTACCCTTTATTTTCAAACAAGTGTTGTAAAATAAAGGCAGAAAACCTATTCCTTTGATGCTGCCTGTTACTGAGACAATGAAGTGTATTTCTGTTATGAATATGACAAACATTTTCTTAGTAGTTCCTAATGTACAAATACCTGTGCTTTTTAAGGATTGTTACTTATTAAAAAAAAAAGGCAAAACAAATGCTGAAGGCTGCCTTAACTGTAGCTGATTTTTTGGTGTATTTCAATCTGCAGCAGCCTTCTATCACCACTCCCTCTGAGCTGGTAACTCCTACACAGACACCATGATTTTCTAAAAACCTAAACCTATGAGATAAAGACTTAATAATCAATTTACACAGCCTTCAACTTTTCTGTGCTATAACCTGCAGTGATGCATGGAAGAGAGTTTCACTTACAGACTGTTTAACAATGTCAGTCCAATCTGGAGCAACAGCAAACTCGGGATTTTCTTCCAGCCATCTTGGCAAGTCCTTCATTGGAGGGGCCATAGCTCCACCCATCTAATGCAAAAGACAAGGTTATGACTTTTAACAAAAACCCACCAACAAAACCAAACAACTACTTATATGGACATTTTCTATCTTTCTTTCTTTCTATCTCTGAAGGACGGCAGCAAAGACCTTCAGTTTATTGTGAAAAAATACTTGGAAACCAGCTAGTGATACCTCAAATGACAAAATCATGTTTTAAAAAAACAGTAAAGTGCTGCAGCTTAGGCAGGTCTGGTAATAAATTTTGTATCTAAGAACAAAATGTGCTATATAGGTTCAAAAAATGAGAGTTATTCATTCAGGTGATTAATATGAAAGCAACAGAGGAGCAAAGAAGGAATTAAAGGAACCAGGTGGCACAGTCTAGTAAGAAAAACTGCTGGTGCCAAATTATTAAACTTTTAAAGAGAAAGCTTGGACTAGGAAACCTGCTTTCCACAAGCAAAGACATTATTAAAGACCTTGACTGAAGTAACTTAATTTTTACCTTCTTTCCATTTCGTTTATTTACAACAGGTACCCTTTCTTCTCCTGTCAAGGTGTTTATATCCAGTTTATTAGGGTTTCGACATCTGTGTCGTTTTTGTTTCGGCTTCTGAAATGGGGAAAACAGCACATCTGCACTCTTCTAGAAAGAAGAGAAATGTATTGCTTTTCATTTCATTTCTTGACAAAAATCACCAATCATGGTACCCCTTCTCACAACAATTTTAAGAAGGGATCCATTAATTTACTCTCACATTACAGGAAAAGAAAATTTTTTTGCATCAGATGAAGAAATTCTACAGAACTTGACAAATGTGGTTCTAACATGCTGTTACATACAAATGTTAAGAAAGAAAAAGCAAATCAAACACCCCAGTGTCACTTGGGTGTGGATAAAATAGGAACGGTGGATAAAGAGAAAACTTCTGTTGAAATGCAAGCTACAAAATCGAATGACTATGCTCAATGTGAGGGAATTCAGTCTGACGTCCATAAAAACTAACTTTTGTATTCATATAATAGAACAACACTTTTAGAATCACATACTTACTGGTACATAACTTGGCATATCTACAGTGTAAGTAGGATGCAACTTAAGCCATTCAACTAGATCCTTGTTTTTCGGGGCATCCTCTCCCACCAGCCTGGTCCCATCCTCTAGATTGATTACAGGGATGCGAGTGTCTGGGTCTAATTGACCAGGAGATGGAATGTTCCTTGCTGGTAGGGCTTCCATATCTTCTTCAAAAGCTTTGGTCACTTCTGCATCCTCCTGAAAACAATCACATCTGTATTAGTTTTCCCTTCACAGAAACACCTGGAGAAATAATTTCAGGCACTGACTGAAATGTTCAAGATTTTGCATACACAAGAGTTAATGGGGCTAAATACTCATACTACATAAAGTAGTATCATTGCATCAGGGAATTTTGAAAATTTTACATTCCCGAACAATAAAGAACATAGTGCTAAAGGCAAAGCAGGTTTTTTTTTGCATTTCCAGTAATGTCCTCCAAGATTCTTCAAGACCCTCCCTTTTCAACACATCAAGAAAGACATACTTAAGCCTCAAAATGTGTATTGTTAGAAATATATTTTGTAAAAAAAAAAAAAGTAAGTAATTTTGAAAGTACAAGCTACCTAAAACTCAGTCAGAGTAAAATCTTGATGTGCACATTTTGTTTGGTTCAAAAAGAATTAACAGCTCTAAACAAAGAAAAACCTGGTTGGGCAAAAACGGTACGTTTCTATTAGAGAGAGTATAATAAGACTTAAAACACATTCAGGAAGTACCACAGACAGAAGAACAAATATGAGACAAAAGGAAAAAGGTTGTGGTCTTACTACAGTCAATGATGTCCGTTTGTTGCTCATAAATAACAGATCAAGCCCTTCTACATTTTTCCTCCTTCCTCTCCTCCTCTTCATGGGTGGTTCTCCATCTATTAAAGAGCCATTTAGTAGATGCCTTGTGGGTGTGCGTGAAAGACCTGCTTGCAGCAGCTCCATTTGAGTTTTAAAGGCATCAGACACAGGTGTGGAGACATTAGGCAAGATAAACTTTGAAGTAACAGATGAAAAATTTGAGGTAGAACTTGTTGCCTCTCGTGAGGCCTTTGATAAATCTACAACCTTTTCTTGTCCATTTTCTGAGACCACCTGAGACTCACGTAACTGGGCAACCATTTCCATAAGATTTCTCCTCTTGGCAGCTCTCTCAGCCTCAATTTCAATCTTTCTTCGTCTCCTCCTCCTCTGACGCGGAACTGATAAATTGAGTGCATCTTCCTAATAAAAAACCAAGCATTTCCAAACATTAGCAAAGCTCTGTTTGCTATGCTGAGTTAAAAACAAAACTCCAAACACATAACTCTAAAAACAAAGCCTTCATTTTATTCAAAGAAACACTTTGATGTTTTTCCTATTTTATTCATGCTGGTTTATTATCTATTACAAAAGAGAAGCTCATGCAAGATAAAATGTTTTATGTAAACAAGAGAATGCTGTAGCCTTGCCTTTGATAACTGAGGAGAAGCATTGAGATCTTCACTGCCACTGACACTGGCTTGCCCAACCATGGAGAGCTCTGCAAAGCTCCTTTTCTGTAGAGGGCTGTCCACAGCTGTTGGAGTGTACCCAGGTATGAGCCCCTGGAAATCAAACATCTGGCGCCTATTTACTGGCCACTTCCCTTTCAGCACTGCCTCACAGATGTTGTCTAATCGGTTGATCATTACTCGGTCCTGTAAAAAGGAAAAGTATGTAATGAACCCTCAGCGTAAATGTCACCTTTTAAACTCAAATGAGTCTTACGACACAGTCCCGTATCCATAGCTTAAGGAAGACATTCAGAAATAACTGTTCTTGCATATTAGGAATAAACTGATCACCTTGCAAGACACTAACACAATTTTGTGGAATAATAGGTTTTAAAAGCTGCATTTATATTGTGAGGGGAAGAGAAAAGACAAAGTTTTCTGTATGACAATGCACTAACTGAAAAATTTAATAGAAACTCACTGTTGTTTTACAAAACTTCAGTAGTTAGAGACATCAACAGTTAGGAAGGGAAAATAAACACATCTGCAATCAGTATCTTAAAGCTGTTCTCAAGATCCAAGAGGCTGGATCTGCAATTCTGTCCTAGGAAGTGGATCCTCATTAGCGTCACTATTAATAAAGTTCAACATTATGAAACGGGCACCAACCTAGGGACATCTAATGAATGTCAATTTTCATTCCACGCCCATTATCACTTCAAATTTCACTGAAGCGTGTACACTAAAAATCTCTAATTATGTTTATTAGTCTACTTATGCTGAACCTATACTGATGAAGGATTTTCTGTTCTACTTTCACACTATGACTGGAAAAAGATTTTAGCCCATGTTTCCAAAATATTTGCTGAAAGCAGACGAGCATTATTTGATTTTTTTTTCCATTTCAGTATCCAAGCACATTCCAGACTAGCCTGTCTGAAGTAGTAGAAACTTTGTGACTAAGAAATACTGCTGGTTAGGGAATATGAGCATCAGTTAGCTTCCTGAAAAGCAAAACAGTGCAGAAGCCACTAGCAAATCTCAGCAGCTGCAACAGACTGCTTGCTTTCCCCAGAAATAAGCCTATTAAGAGCAAGGTCCTCTTGCCCTGCTACTCCCTTCCCCCTCCCTGCCCCAACCAGATGGCTCTGTTATGGTGATTAGTAAGCTTAAGACTATTACTACTTTATTTTTCTCTCTCCCCTTACTGCAAAGGAGAGTACTAAATTAAGTATGGCTTTATTACAAGGTTACAGTTTTGCATTTTTAAAAGCATTTTATATTAGATAATTTTCGGCACTGTTACCAAAATAAGATACAGCTTCATTCTACCTAAAACTGCTGCTTATGTTTGCAGGATACCTTAATACAATTACATCTGTCAATATTACATAATGGCTTAGATCATGTAGGTCACCAAAACTCTTCCCTACAGTCTCCTCACCCCAAAATAAAAAGGTGATCTTTTAAAGTCTCTGCAGATTGCTCTGCAGGAAAAATGCCTAATCCAAAACTGTACACTGGTGCAAGAGGTGGGACTCTGCTGACAAAAAGTTATGGACCCTATGAAGAGTTCATGTCTGCCAGCAGTCCATTGTTTTACTAAATGACACTATTTTACAAAAAAAAGGAGCAATTTCTTTTATTTCCACTGCTAGTTTGTATGAGCTTAAAGAAAAAAGTGCCATCCCACAAAACATTCACAGAAAAAGGTCTCTTGCCTGCCAGAAGTGCAGTACCACACAAAGCTCACTGTTACTTTTCAAGCACATTTCCTATATTTTACTGAAATTAAAAGAGACAGATGTCTTTCTACCCCTAACCAACCTTAGGCCAGAATGAGAAGGCAAATGTTCTCTCATGAAGCAGCTGAACCACAGAGGGGTCCCCGTCTTCCATGTAGAATCCATCGCGTGTTTCATCCCTTGCGGTACTCATAGAGGCATTGCTTTCTTCATCAAAATTCTTACCCTGAGAAACTGCTCCTGCTGAATAACAATCATGACCAGGCATTAACATCCACTGTCTACCCAGATAGATAAGGTAAGGCAACCAGGCTTCACACAACATTTCTAACTCGGGCTTTTGTTCAGTAATTACTACAGCAGAGCTCCAGCCTTCCACATTTGGCACAGAGACCATGCTTATTGACTCAGTGAGCTTTCCCGGAAATCATCCCTTGTGGGGGAATACCCTGCTGATGCTGGATGGTTCTTATGAAAGCTTATTTAGCCACCTGATATGTGGAAGGGCAGAGGAACTGCTGCATGCAGCCCATCCCATACTCAAGAATAGCACTCTGTGTGCCACTTACCAGCTGGCATGAGCTACAACAGCTGTGGGGCTTGTGCTAAGCACACAGAACTGATCTGACCAATGTATTACCTTCAGGTTGGGAGGATTCTTCTGATTTATCATCATCTTCCAGTTTCTCCTCTTCATCTTCTTCTGAACCTTTCTCAGAAATAGATTTCGGATCTACATCTGTACTCATTTCTATGTCTTTCAATTCACATTTAACAGAGCCAGGCTCAGCCTCAGCATCACAGTCTGGTTTAGTGTCCTTATCTGTAGTATCTGTCTCCTCTTTGATTTCAGACTTTTCTTTGGCTGCTGGATTTTCAGACCCTTCAACTTTAGACTCTGTTGGTTCTGTAGTTTTTTCTTCTTGTACTGGTGTGGATGGGACAATTGGGGGTGTTTGACTGCAGCCAGCGCCCAGAGGGTTTACAGAAGACACAGTATTTGCATTACCTGTCCCTCTGTTTTGAGCAAAGTTTTTGTGAGCCTCAAGAAAAGAGAGTTCAGGATCATTCAGAATGTGATAATCTGTCCTACTGACTCCATGTTTAGCAGCACCAATCAGTAAGTCTTTATCATGTTTACCACACTCCCACCACTCTGGCAGGTCCAGACTTGGCTGGCAAAGCTTTAGCCTCTCCCCCAGCTGCGGGTGATGGAGGACCTGTTCGCGGATCTTGCGCAGCAGCTCGATGCGATATAAAGTTCTAGAAGCACGCTCCTCTGTGATCGGCTCAATCAGCGTGGAAAGATCAGGAGGTTCTGCAAGGACACCAAGTTGTGCTGTTTAACATGGATTGAATGCACACCCACTTCAAAATCATTACACCTGGGCATGAAGTTTCAACAGGCCCATGGTCTCACAATAGTCATGTTGATTTCCAGAGTCAGTTTAAACTTACCATCATCTGGTTTGACTGGCATTCGGCACACTCGTCTACACATATTCACAAAGCCATTAAAATACTTTTCCAAGCTTTCATCGGACTTTTTGTCAAGCCTGGCAAATGCTCTGAATTGATTCCACTCAAACTGATGTTTTACAGGATCAAAGATAACTCCAAAAGTAGACACCACACGATAAAAATCGGCTTCTTCTCTTCTTGTCCATCTAGTCAAGGAAGAAGCAAGAGAAGTGAGGCCACTGGATAGTTAAGATTCCAAACACTTTTAGAAGCCCCCAAACCCCCTGAGTTTATTCTTTCAAAACAGAAGAGCTGTATGGGTGACACACAAGCTTAAATAAGATTTAAAGAAAGATTATCACCGGGAAACTCACTTTTGTCGTTTCTCAGTTATTATGGCTTCCCTTTCTGCCTCCAGTGCCCTCACTTCTTCTCGAGGCCGACGTCTCCTGCGGTCAGTCTTCATTAGTGCCTCTTGCCTCATTTGTTGCCTTTTATAGCTGCGCTGATAGGCAGTAATGAGGCGACGCAGACGGGTAGTCAGGGTTGAAGTGTTGGGCCAGTAGAGTTGCCCTAACTCAGCATTGCTTTCACTGTGCTTGCCTAGAGAACAGAGAAGTATTTGCACTGCAAAACCAACACTAAACATTTCAGTTTCTATGGCTATAACTGGATTCCTGTTTTATCAGATAAGAACATGCGCCTCTAATACTGGTGCATAATGAATTAGAAACAGGGTAACTATTGGTAAGAGATAGAAAATAGAATCAAATCATCCAACTCTAGGAACTCAGAAATGCTTGTGAAGCATTTAGAGATAACCATCAAGCACTATAATTCGATGTTATGAATGCAAGCATATTATGAACACTGTAAGTATTTAAATTAATGCAATGCATCTTTAAATACATTACTAAGAAGATCATTCTGCCTCTGAGGAAACACCTATGCTTATCATTTCCCACTTTATTATTCTCACTTAAACTTGGCAATTTTCCTCCATACTGAGGAAACAACGTATTTGTAACTTCCAAGATTATATCAGCAAAACCATCAACGGCTGCATTATGAAACATCCGGTCTTTATCATCATGGTTTCTACTATGTAATTAGAAATCCAGAGAACCATAATGTGGATTATTCAAAGACAGTATGTAATTGTTTTGAAAAATGTGAAGCATGAAGAGATTTGGCAGCAAAAAGCTTTCTGTGGTATTGTCCCAAAACATCTCCTATCCCCTCATGTGCTAATATAAACAGTCCACTTTTCACTAAACGATCCCTTTTTGCTTTTTAAATTTTTTTGCTATAGACTTACTTGGGTGTAATTCTATGGACTCCTCTTTGTCTTCTGGAGGTGAGTTTGCGAATTCCTTGGGGAGAAGACAGAAGTTATTTTAGTTTTCAGTTTTGACCATATGTCATAATTTGAGAAGAAAAATATGTCATCTCTCAAACACAGCAGCAAACAATCTTTTTAAGGAGTGTTTATCCGGTAGCTCTCAAACTTAAAAAACACACATTAAAATAAATATGGAGAATCACTTGTAATTGTACATATTTGTAATTAGAGAAAATTTGGAGTTCTTACATCAATTTCATCCTTGAAGGGAGTTCTGGTTGGCTTATATTCTGGATCTTCATCCTCTCTGTCGAATTCACCCCTATGAAATATTTTTAAAATTTTTACAAGAAAAATACTGGTTTTTGAGAGGGGGCTGATTTTCTGGACAAAAGCAAAAAAGCTACAAAAGCCATCAGTATGGTGTATCAAGTTACACATTTGTATTTCATGCTCAACTGTGTAAACAAATCTATGTACTTTGTACATCATACGATCACTTCATATCCTCAGGCAACATGTAAGTATAATATGACATATGAACCCATGCCAACATATACAACGCTGATAAAGTTTATTAATTTTTTCATGTCCTCCTTACCCATCACCGCCATCTGCTAACATGTCTGTCCCTCTCTGTTCAGCAGCTATGGCCTTTGCATCAGGCATGCCAACCCGTTCCAGAAAGCACAGTGCTGGATCAGCTCTCATGGAATTGTACTTCTCATAACCTGTGTGCAGAGTGGGAGACAAATGCCTTTTTAAAAGCTATGACCAGCTGTGAATAGAACAGGTCTAGGCAGTAGAAGTACAATTTTCTGGATTCATTAATTTATTATTAAATAAAACACAGGTGCTATTGCCACGCTGGAAACATTTAATTAATATTAAAAAATTGTTCATGTTGGTGAATTCCAACAGCACAGAAACATTTTCCCATCAACATTAACATAATCCCAACATTAACACAGATAAGATAGTGAAAAAAGCATCAAATTTCATGTTGTTATAAAGTAAAATAAAAATCTTTCACAAGTGAAAAACTTCTTTAAGTTTCCTTTATGACTTTGGTTCTTGACATTCAATACTCGCCAGTGGAAACACGCAGACACTAACAGGGGCGCACAGACACACACACACACTGACAGACACACTTTCAATAGCTCCAGCCCTGCTGGAACCCTCAATATAGGCTGCAAAAATGCTGCATACATGGGTTATACGTAAGGCCAACGAACCTGTCTTATTAGGTTTAGGATGATGCATGTCAGTAAGATGACACTGTTCCCTCTATGGTTTTCAAACTGCTGTTTGCTTTTTTACTGCCCAAGTTGACTAGATGGAAAATGGCAGATCCCAACAGTGCACTGCAGGAAAATGATTTTTAGACTAGACTTGCCTCAGCTGAGCCCACAACACAGAGCTGCTGTACATAGGCAGAACAGCACAATTCAATTAGGATTTGTACTACAACACACTGCTCCTAACTGCTGTAGAGCCTCAAGCCAAACTGTAATCATGAAAGGTTTTATAAGCCATCATTCTCCCCTTTAGTCAGGCTGGGCTGCTGAGAATACCTCTGCGACCTCCAGAGAATTGGGATTATAATCAGGAATCGCTCACTGTATATATCATGCCAGTTCTGCATCCCCAGCCTTTCAAAGTTAACAAGGCTGCATCCCACTCAAGGGAGCCGGGAGTTCTCAACACTGACATTTGTGAAATATTGCTTGGAACAAAGCCCAGGAGGCACTTGTACAGATTAATAGCAGAGGTTAAGCCCACCGTCCACTTTGACACTGGTTGGCAGAGCTAGCAAGTGAAGCAGTGCTGGAAGCAAAGTTTATGGAGATCTATCTTACTATTTGGCTATTATTTAAACAAATATGGCTTTGTTTTATTTACAGCCAAGAAAGTAATGTTTTCTTCTCAAATGTTCTGCAAACATTTAAAAACAGCATCTGATATTTACAGCTCATATTAGGTTTTTAATGCAGGCAAGAAAAAAGGGAGATACAAGCCAACAGTTCTTTGGAACAATACTTGTTAATATTATGACTGAACAGTCCTACACGCTGAAAGCTTTACAACTGAGTTTTGTTGAGAGTGAGACACCACTTACCGTGTTTAAATACTCCAATTAAAAGGGATTTATCTGCCTCCTTATCCCACCAGTCTGCAGGAACTTCGGCATGGAATGGCTCAGGTATCCATATATCTACTTCACTGTGAAGACAGCATTATACATGTTCTCAAAGGTATTACTAGACAAAGATTAAAAAAAAAAAAAAAAAAACACCAAAACAAACCATCCTAAAAAAGCCCAAGTGTTTTATGCTGTTCTGTAAATATAAATTTTGACCTGGAAAACCACCCCAAAGCCCAATACAGAAATTGAAATACTCTTAAAAATAATTAGGATGGTTAAACAAACACACAACAAAAAATAATTAATCAACCAAAAAACAACACAAATAGCGCCACCGCCCCCCCCCAACATTAGGCTATTTTGGGAGTCAAATGGTTATCTAAATATGATTAATTTAAGGTCTTAGTATTTTTTTAATTTTTTTAATTGAGATAGAATAATCCCTCAATATTAGCAGAGCTGCAAATCCACTTCTGTCATTTCCCACATCATTTCCTCCCCCAGGAAAATGACCCGCTGCACTTCATAAAACAATACGGCTGAGAACAGACATATAAGAGATAAAGTGTGACCACCTTTAAACACTGCATTATTATAGTATGTGTACTTTACAAAAGCCAGAGTCATAAAGCAAAAAATAAACCTGCACTTGCACTAACCTTGAGTCAGCACCCTCTAAGATCTTGTCTGCTTGGTCCCCTATAACTTCTTGTCGTAGATAGTAGAGCATGCGGACACGCAGCAGGACCCTGGAGAGGAAGGCAGAGGGGGGAAAAAGTTCTTAACTTCAGGACTGTTTGCCAACAGTGGCTTTTGGCAGCTGCTGCTGTTCATCCATCATCCTGCCAAGGCTGATTAGCCATGCTGTATGGTAGGCTTGAAGCGTGACAGATGGTGGCACATAATCACCTCTGTGTGGTGCTTTCTGCTGGCTTCCAACAGGCCTGCCTGGCAACTGCTTACACTGCACAGAGAGGGACCCAGCTCAGCCCGGCCCCGGCGCATTTCATTTAGTTCTACCTAGTGCAGCTTGTGAAGTTTAGACACGTACTCTACCACTGCCTCTGAAGTATTGAAGCAAGTTTGTAAACAACTGAGCAGATGGCTTTCAGTAACTGTTCTGCTTCATTATCTCATAAAATTTCCTCAGCTGCTGCCTTAATACCATTTTTGGAAGCACATCAGAAGTTGTAGGAATAAACGAGATATAAAATCTGGTTTTACTACCTTACAATAAACCCTCAATATGGAATGTCAGGTTTTTCAGATTATACAACTTTTTGCTTCTGAGAATGGGGGGGAAAAATAATCCCCCATTTCCCTTGGGAGATATTAACTATTTTTACTCTTTATAGTTCAAACTGCTATTAAATTTTACCTATGCACAACCTAACTGTTACAAGGAAGTGAAAAATCTTCGTTGCCAAGTTTATTTTTCCCCATTTCTGCAATACTGCAGTCATTTTTGGAAGTGCTGTCAGGTGTTGTGGTCACACTCAAAGCTGGCAGGAGAGAGAATGGCAGACCGGCTTTTCAAGGAGACTAGAAAAGAGGTCATTTCTGTAGAAAAAGTATCTACCTGAAAATAATCCTGCTCTCCTATGTTTACCCAATTCAGGGCACCCCCTGCTGCCTAGTTCATGAAGTAAAACCAGTACCAGCTAAGATGGAGATTACTCAACCTGCCCTCTCACTGTACCTAAATTCATCACAGCAACTGCTGAATTACTGCTGCTCCTGAACAGCAAGGGTGACCAGGGAAGCAGTAATCTGATCACCCACTTGCATGAAAAATTTAGACCACCACCAGTTTTGAGAGGTCCTTGTTAGAGATCAGATGCAACTAGAGCAATACCCGGTTTCACACGTGTTATTCAATCAAACCTCGGAAGAG
>NW_005054346.1:4959506-4996368 GCF_000277835.1 Geospiza fortis
GGGATGTGAATGAAGGTCATGTCTGCAATTCAAAACATGTCAGACATGCTTCTTTCTGTATGCACAGTAACTGGGACCAGTAAGGTGTCCCTGCTCCCTGTGTGGCTATGTAAATAAGCTGTTGAGAGTCTCTGTCATAGTATTAAGCAATAACAGCTGTTACATCAAGCCAAAGAGGAGAAGCACGAAATAAAACCCAAGATAAACCAAAAACCAGAGGCTCTTTGCACCTTCCAGGAGTCCTATGCATTAAACCAGGATACACAGTTCTTAAGGAAAGGACACCAATTCTTAAAAGCCAACTTCAACTGGTACCTTTTCAAGGAAATTACTCAGATTATTAACTGGCTCCACCTCTGTTTGATTTTACCTGTGCTAAAAACATGTAGCTTCTACAATTCATTTAGTCCTGGTGAATCTGGGAAGTGAAGGAAAAAGATAGCAACTGAAAACATTCTTGCATATTTACCAGTCTTCCCAGTCCTTGCAATTGTTCTATTGTATTACTAAAGAAGAAGTATTTAAAAAATTAAGTCAGATCTGCAAACTGATATAGCAAGTAATGAAGACATGTTACCTGAGAGTTTAAAATAATGTGACAGGAAAGAATTTTATTACTTTAAGAGCAAGTGAAATGTAATAACAGACCTGAGTAACAGTTCAGAAAAATCAGAAAGCACTTTATTTGGAAGTGCACTCACTAACGTGATTCTATGAGTATCTGTTGTCATCAGCTAAGAATTAAGCTTGGTTAGCATCTGGAAATGAGCTAATAAACCCCTTAAATGCCTTTCCTCCTTCACATCACACCCCCTATTGACAGCTCACAGGTACTTTTCAAATCAATAGTATCTTTCCACCAAACAGCATTAATGAGACCCAATATATATTCAAACCACAAAAGTAATGATGACCTTTCGGTAACAGTGCATTACAACTGCATGATATATATATAATGAAGAGTAGAAATTTAAAAACAAAAACAAACATCCCAAAATCAATCAACCACGTCCTCAGCTCTAAACCAAGGTATTTTTGGGACAAGGTTTAGTGTCTATGTGCAGAATATAGTAAGCAAAACTGAGATGGCATCAAAGAAAGCTGACACAAAAATAAGATATAATAAAACAAAAGCCAGAAAACATGTAAGGAAGGCTCTTAAGAGACATTCATGAAACAATAAAACATTATATACATTGACCTTTATCCCCAAAAGCTTTTGGTTTAGTTACATGTTTAGAATTTCAAAAATCAAATCAGGACAAATCAATTCAGGTAAAAGAGTTTGGTGAGAAATTTCATCTCAAAGGAGAAAGAATAAATATTCTGTATATTTATTACATATTATATTATTGCCTATTTATATAGATAATTTATATATATTATATATACACAAATATTCTCTGAGGAGAACAAGAGAGGAAGGGAGAGAAAGAATAAAGAGAAAATGTATGCCCACATATAGGTGAACTACTACATGAAACGCCTGAAATTAAGAACTGGATATATGAGTTTAACATCTATGGAACAGAACTTTAAATACCAGCCTGAGCGACTCCACATGAAGGTAAGAAACAAACAGCTTTTGTTCAAAGATAGCCAGTTGTCAAGTGAAATAGACTTAGTGTAGGACTATAGTCTTTACTTTCTATGGTAAAAAACCAACACTATCTGATTCCATTCTTATTTAGTAGGAAGAGAATAATTTTCTTCAGGACTGTGCTGATCTGTCACAAAGAGCTTACAGTAGTGTCCAGATATCTGTTAAGATGATTATCCCCAAATTAAAAAGTAATAATAGCCTTTATATCCTATTAAATGTCCCTGTGTTCTATCAATATATCCAAAGTTGTGGACTTTTCAAAAGCATGTAGTTTAAAAAAAATCTCAAACCTCTAAATGAAACATTTATTAGTACTTACTTATTACAGTGATGTTTAAGATGTTTCCTATAGCTGTCTTCTTGAAATAATACATCTGGATTACAGGTTGTGAGCCAATCAGCATCCTGCAGCATTGGCTGTGAACTCTGGGCTTTTACTTTCTTCCCTTTCCTCCCTCTGGGCACTGGTGCAGACAGACCTAGAAAACCCCCAATATTTCTTACACAATCGGAATAGAAAAACTTTTACCCCAAACAACATTACAAACATATGTTTAAAGCTAAGTATCCATTACTTTGAGGGCAACACAACCACCAAAAACTGAACAGCAACATGACTCAGTACAGAAAATTGGAAGTAACAAAATCAACCAAAACTTTCATGCAAATTTAGGTGTGAAGATTTCAAAAATTCAGAGTGCTAGCCAGAAAATGGTGTTATATAAATATTTCTTGTAAAAACTCTCATGAATCTAAATGGCCGTAAGGAAACAAGCTTTCTGACTAATGTCAATTTAAAAGAGATTAAATCCAGCAGTAGGTGCCAGCAAAAAATAATGCCGCAATATTTGTTTAAAACCGATTTAAAGGAAAGAGCACTGCATTCTACAAAGTGTCTAAGGGAGACTTCCCCTTTAAGTACAGACCAAGTCAAAGCCCACCTTACTCATAAAATCTGACAAGATCCTACGACATGTCAGAATGGCTATAGTTTAAACCCAACACATAGCACGACTGAAGCAATTCTTTCCTATTTACTAGCATCATTATTTGATTGTGGTAGACATACCGGAATGATTAACCAAAGCTCGAGTTTGCCCATCTGCAGTTGGAGTGATCAGATCCCAGATGAAACTTTTGATATTTTCATCCCCTTTGTAATGATTAAGACAATACACCAGGATAGTCCGGCAGATGGTTTCCACATCTTGCTCTGTTAGCTGACGTTTATAGCGCCCATGTGAGAGGATGTCAGTCCACCGACCCCAGCTACAAGAAAAATATGTTCAATACAACAGCCAGGGTACTGGAATTTTAATTTGTGACTTTCAGTTTAACTCCTGGTATCAAGCAACTTGGGACCTCCTGTGTTAGCGTTAATGCATTTTGCATTTGCAGGTTATGTCAGGGAATACAACATCCAGCACCAAAGAGTTAAGAATGTTTATTTTACAGAACAGGCAATAAGTTCACTGCTCGTAAAGCTGCAATTGAACTACACTCAAATTAATAAAGTACATATGTTTAACTCTAAAGGTCCCAGTAAGCTACAAATAGGAAACTCAACCAATTCCTACAATGATGGGATTTGAGGAACAATTCCTATTTTGAATCAGAAACCTATTACTAGCAACAGTTGCACACTAAATTTAATTAAATTTCTAAAATAAAGACAGTCATTCTAAAGGCCACCATGTTAGAAGTCAAATATAGCTACCTGCTTGCAAAGAGATAAAATTCAAATTAGCACACTCAATGGGGAAAATATCAAGTATCTGAATGTAAGTGGTGACAAAGTCTAGATTGACTGTTGATTTTAAAACCACTTTGTTCTTTACAAATACACTATTACTCTCTTCAACACTTAGAAAAGAGAGGTTGAAACTCATTAACTCAAGAATTCTTTACACTGAGAAACCAGAAACAAATATTCTGTCATCAGAAAACCACTTATCTTACCAGTGAGCTCATAGCCATCTGTGACACACTCAGATACTTTAAACTAAGTAACACATATAAGTGCAATTTATATATATAGCAACCAAAACCAAATCTGACTGGCATGTATAAGCATTATACAGTATGATAGTATGCGAATGTGTCCAAGAGAAGGATGAGTTATTTACTATATATAATTTATTTTCAGCTCTTTAGCCACAATTAGTATATTCTATTTGCATATCTTACCCATAAACCAACAAGTTCTTCTCCACCCTGAAACATTCACTTCTTGCATAACCTTGTGATTTGTCCTGAGGCCTACGGGGCTTTGTGCTAGGCTTTTCCTCAGAATCGCTTTCCAGGTCTGAAAACTCCATCAGCTCATCCTCTTTGACTGCACTGTAGAGTCTGGTTTGCTTCCTTACTCTTGGTGTATCTATAACTAGGTTGTTCTAAAATGATAGGGAAAATGTATAAATTTAGGAGGGAGTGGAGGGGGAGGAGAAAATCTTCAATTTAATTGTACTAGAAAGAGTTATAAAGCTTACCCTTCCATTTAGAGCATCGATATCCAGCTCAGCTTTCTTTGCCCACTTCTGCCAGAAATTAGGGTCATCCAAAGAAATATCTGTCCTGTTCCCAGATGCAACAAAACTAGCCTAGTAAAAGTAAAAGCAGGTGGATTGATTTCTTAACTGCATTCTACGAAGAATACCTGTTTTTCACTAGCAAATACAATACTTAGGAAGAGGTAGTATCAAGAAAGAAAGAAGACAAGTACACAAAAAAAAATTGACACAGAAGGCAATTTAATATACTTCCATCTACTATAGTCACATTTTACTCCTTTTCCTCTGAATGTCAATGCATACCTTTGCAAATGTTGAGCCTTTTCCTTCAGATTCAATAGTAATTGTGTGTGTTCGCCTTAAGAGAATCTGATCGATATCCTCTTCACAAAACTTAGACCCTTCATCTTCCTCATCCATCAGAGCACCATATGCCCCCTTTCGAAGAAGATCTTCTATTTCTTTTTTAGACAGCTGTTGCACCTGTAACACATAAGACAGGTTATGGTTTTGGGTTTTTTTGACACCAGCCAATGTGTTCACCTGACAGCACAATCAGATGGATCATCCTTGTATTTGGCATTTTTAGAACTGAAACTCTACGATAATGTGGTGGTGGTCAACCACCCCATTCATGCTGAAATCACCTCCTAAAGAAGACTACAAACAACAAAATTCTCAGGGTGAAATTATGTGAGTGGTTTAAACGACTTAATAATTCATTGTCACTGAATCCCTTTAGCTTTGATGACTGCTAAACTCCTCCTGGGAGCAGATTTAACTTACTAACCTGACAAAAAAGCTAAAGCAAAGTAAGTCCCAAAGCAAAAAGGCTACATCAGCAAAAGTTAACTAGAAGAACTCCATAAAGTGCCAGGATCAACATAATGTAAAGGGTGGAATGATGAGAATGGATCAGGATGGAAGGAACATGACTCCACTTGCCCCCTTTTGGCAGTAAGTGAGCCATTAGATAGGCTGAGCCAGTTCATGCAGCCAATGCCCTTATTTAACCCGACTAAACTATCAGTCATACTCCATCTGAAAACCACTGTTCTCCAGCTAAAACGCACACAAGCAAGCAAAGTATAACACCTTCATAGCATTTGTTGATAATGCATCTTAAAAAAAGATCCCTTACCCCATTTGTGGCATTTTCTCTTCCGCTCATAGATTGTAGTACAGCCTTATCAAGGCCCAGCTTCAAGCTAGCTTTGTCAAACATTTCCCTTTCATAAGAATTCCTTGTTATCAATCTGTAAATTTTCACTGATTTGCTCTGCCCTATTCTGTGACATCGTGCTTGAGCCTGAAGAAACAAAGGCAAAATATTCAGTTACGTGTTACAAACGGAAGAAAAAAGAATTTGAAATAACCAATAGAGAGAACCTACTTTAAAAGTTTTTTTTTCTCAATATAAATAATATTGTTTATGATTTCAAGAGAGTAACAACAGATAGTTCCTCTTGTAAGTGAAGAAAATTTCACAGTAAAAAGGCAAAGAAAAATTTAATTTTCAATAAAATCATCTCTTGTAATATTACCTGGAGGTCATTTTGGGGATTCCAGTCTGAATCAAAAATGATGCAGGTATCAGCAGCAGTAAGATTAATGCCCAAACCTCCTGCCCTTGTACACAGCAGGAAAACAAACCTATCAGAATCAGGTCTTGAAAACCTGTCAATAGCTGCCTGACGCAAGTTGCCTCTCACTCGACCATCAATTCGTTCGTACGGGTACCTGAAAAAGAGATGCATTATAGGGATTGCTTTACTGCAATGGCACTGCTTCTTTAAAAGAATATGCCATTAAAAACAACAAAGACAAATATGCTTCTATGGGGTTAGAAGAACTACAACAAACTAAGAGACTAACTGCATCAGAAAAGACATACTACTTTGTATCTTTCTTTGGTAAAGAACAGACTTTCACTCCAAGGAATTGGATAAAAATTTAGGCCTGAACTAAAAAACTCTAGAGCCACCAAAACATTTAACTGAGAGGTTTAAAGCTCTCCAAATGAGGTCATTTTGTATTCACTCAAAAGAAAGGGCTCAGTACTTGCAACCTCCAGGTTTGCTCTTCCCCTAAGTCAGATCACTATAGAAAACACTGTTTTAATTTCTTCCCTTTCTATATGGATTACTCACAGGTTAAATGCAGTGGTCACAGAGGAAGGCACAGTTTATTTATAATTGTATTATATTGTTGCTCTCACCGTCTTTGAATGAGGTAGTCTTCCAGTATGTCCAAGCAGCGCACCATCTGGGAAAAGATAAGCACCCTGTGGCCACCAGCCTTCAGTTTTGGCAGCAGCTTGTCAATCAGTACGAGCTTGCCAGCAGCCTGGATCATTGCCTGGAGCTGAAAATCTGGAGAGTCGGCATTGTGTGTTTCTTTAAACTCTTCCAAAATTTTCTCTTCAGCACCTGCAAAGATTGGACAGCAATACATGAACACTGCAAAGGGTTTTATTAATAAACAATGAGTTCGCCTTCAATACCCTATAGAAACTGCAGGAATGTTTTAAGCACTATGTGAACAAACATTTATAAAAAAAAATAAACATTTATAAAATATATTAAGCTTAAATTTGAAGCAAACATATACACAAATACAGCACAAATAAAAAATAGCTCTGAGAATTCATTCTTTTTTTTCCTCTTTTGAGCAACATTAAACTCTTTCCTAAATAAATTCATAGAACTATTGACACACAATTCAATGAAAAAAAATGGAAAAAGGTGAAAAAAATTAAACATATTTCAATGGATAAATTTTTTTTTCCTTTTAAAAATGTAACATGAAAGAAAACCATGTCTTGTTTCCACAGGAAAATACAAGGGACACAAATCACATTTAATATCTGCCTCTAAAATCAGCCTTAAACATCCACATGACCTGAACCTGCTTCTTTCATTATTAATTTTAAAATAAAAATCCAAACAAAAAAATGGGGGCAGAAGCAGCTATCAAATTATTATTTTACCTTCTATTTCATTTTTTCTCACTGAATGTAGTTTTTTTTGTTCAGTTTGATGAAGCTATCCAACATATTTATTCTTTCCAGCATTAGCCAAAAGTTCTCTCCTGCCACTCACTTTGCCTATGAATGATATGCACAGCAGCAACTATTTTCTTGTTCTGCTTACTATTGGAAGACTACAGACCAAGTTCAAGCTTTCTCTTCAATCTCTCCTATGCTTTCATTCCGTTTTTAAGTCACTTCTACAAAGTCGGCAATTCCAAGAGCTATCAGATTGACAATCTTGGCATGTAAAATGTTAGGAATCTTTGTTCTAAGCTTATTTTACTTCCAAAGAAGCCCCTTTTTTGAACCATCTTTTCTTCCCCTCTGCTTTTTTTTTTTGGCAACAAAACATCATTTATAAAATATTTCTAGTTTGTCTTATATTCAGCTCCAATACTGCTTTTGAATAGCACAAGGCAAGATGGAAGGGTTGGGGGAGGGGGAAGAACAGCTTACTGCCAGGCTTCTGCTGAGCATCCCTCTCTCAAATCCCAGCTCTAAGGAGATGCCTGTAAACAAACACGGAACGCGCCCTTGCTGTGCGAAGGCTGGTTCAGTGCCTGCTGTAACGCGGTGCCTGCAGCAGATCCCACCCGGGGCAGGCTGCCTGACAGCTCCGTGCTGCTCCTGAGCTCACACCGCTCCCTTTTACAGAACCTCACGGACTCAAGATGCGATTGCATTTCAAGATAGTTTTACGTCCCTAGATTTTCCTGATCTGGACTCCCTGGATCATCCTAAAGCTTTACACATAAAGACAGTAAGCCCAAATGAAATCAGTGTAAGCAGACACTCAAAGTTCCTTTCAATCATATCACCGCCCGTCTTGGTAAAACGGGCAGAATTTTGAGCAGTAAATCTCCGATTCTGTACTGAACTTTGGCAATTCAGCTCCGTGCTGCTCCCTGCGCTCACACCTCTCCCTTTTACAGAACCTCACGGACTCAAGATGTGACTGCATTTCATGATAAATTTATGTCCCTGGATTTTCCTTATCTGGATCCCTGGATCATCCTAAAGGTTTGCACATAAGGAAGGTAAGCCCAAATGAAAGGAGTGTAAGCAGACACTCAAATTTCCTTCAATCATATCACCGCCCATCTTGGTAAAACGGGCAGAATTTTGGGCAGTAAATCTCCGATTCTGTACTGAACTTTGGCAATTTCAGGACACAGCCGGCTGTCAAGCAGCTCCTATACAGTAATTTCAGTCATCTTTCCAGGTTACAGGAATTATTTCTGACTCAACTGTGATATCCAGATTTAAGTTTCACTACTGTGAAGCAACCCAATATGCAAGAACAGCATCTGCAAAAGCAAACCACACCACAACAAACCCACAATCTGGTCTATTGCATGGTGAATTTACAGCATCAGAGCTTGGTCTCACCAAGACCAAAATCCAGTACAGATAACTCCAAAAATCTGTTCTTTCAATAACTTTGTCCTAGCTAAATCCTGTAGAAGACCAACCTTTTCTTTTTAATTCCTACTTCAATTGCAATTACGTCATGTCCATTGAGCAGCCTGTTACCAAAAGTTACTTGATGCAGTACTTGCCAATCTGTAAAATTACTTCCTATTCTAGCTGATATTTAGCAGGAGATGAAAGAAAGGTATTAGAATGTGGGGTTGGTCAATCAGGGAAACCTCCACTTCTACTCTTCATTAGGAGAGGCTTCCAGGGCTCAAGAGGGCACAACAAACAGAGTAAGGAGCCTTTCTGGTGGTCAACACTAAGATGTGTAACTATAGAGGCATTTCCCACTGCTGGTTCTTGGAGATAGAGAGGAACGATGTATAAATACTTGAGAATGGTTGCTATGGAAAAAACAAGGAGTCTAGCCCTAAGAAAAATGACAGACAATGCTTTACCCAAGCTGACTGGAGAATACCCAACATGCTGTAACTACCTCTAGAAGCCTACTCCTAGTCTCAGCAGAACACATCCATCAATCAAGAAAGAAACAAAAACCTGACTTTACATTCAACTCCTACCACACAACTTCCATCATATAGCCTTAACTGAAGTTATATAGAAGACTTGTTTGCAACTCTTACACAAAACAAAACAGATTCAAATGTTCAAATAAAAATGCTTGCTCACAAACCCCACAAACTGGGAAGAAAATGAGGCTTCAGAGACACTTTTATAAAAGCAGTTAAGCTTAGAAAACAGAACTTGTAACTGCAAAAAGTCATTCATTCATCAGGAGAATACTGGGCAACCTTAAGTACTCACACTGCAAAAAATCTGAGCAGAAATAAAATAAACTTGTGCCATTACACTAACTACAAAGTTGTTAAATATCAATCAGCAAAATAAAGCCTTGGGCTCAGATGACTACAGCATGTAGGAGAATTTTCTGCCCTAGGACTACAAAGGATGTATTTGTTTAGTTCCATCTCCACACTAACACATCAGGATTTCTTTTTCCCATCAAATCTGAAGGCTCAACCCATCTGCCATGTTGCTAAATGATATCAAGCAAGTCCAGAGGTTCCAAACATCACAAAAATATTTGATAAAGGCAAATGCATTCAAGAGACAAGCCCACCTCCCTTTATTAAGATTAAGATACAGTAATGAAAAAATATTTGAGGTTTTCTAAATTAACACCTGAACTTTATCAGTCTCAATTATATTAAATGATATAAGACTTCTGAGGAAAAAAAAACCACTGCTGTAGGCAACGCTGCAATCACTGCTCATAAACTCTATTTGACAAAATAAAGTAGCAGCAGAATATTCTTTTTTTTTTCTTTCAACAAACATGAAATAAGGAAAAATAATAGCAAGGTTAAAAACTAGCTGAAAGCCAAGAAGCATCAATTCAGACACCCATAACCTGAACAGCCTAAACTATTCTGATAAACACATTTATATAATGGATTAACTTAAGCAAAAAAATCAAATAAAAAACCCCAACAAACCCTGCACCAGAACCACAAAGCTACTTTACTGTATACCATTTGAGTTTAGAAACTGAACAGACACCAGCATGGACGAGTTGAAGTACTTTGGAGTAAGCCTATATTATGTCTTTGGAATAATTACTTGCGCATGAAATATAATTAGATATCATTTCATGAATCAGTTTAAGCATTTCCCCCCCCCCCCCATCCATTTAAACAAAAAATATGAAGAGAAAAAACTTAAGTACTGCAATATGGAAGCCATACAATAAAAACCTGAAAACACATGTGGCTCTGGAACAAAACAGTCTCTCATCATGAAGCCTATAACCAGCATAAACCAACCATAAATCATATCTAGTAAGAAACAGGAGTTGGAAAACAAGAAACTAGTAGAATGCAACCCTGTATGGAGGATTGTGTTGCACCACCAAAGGGAAGAACTGACCAGCACACACAAGTTTAGCATAACTTCAGACAGAGCTGGCTGGTTCATCACAGGGCTGGTCACTTAACAGCCTCCCCAGGGAAGTGGCCATGGCACCACAAGTAGAGTTCAAGGATCATCTGGTCCTTAAGTAATATGATTTAGTTTTAGGTAGTTCTGTGAGGAACAGACAGTTGGACTCAATAATCCCTACGGTTCCCTTTCAACTTAAGATATTTTATGATTCCATACTACTTGCCAAAGATAATCCTGATCTAAACCCAGTACTATCACACAGAAAAAGTCACTGAAGTCTAGTATGAAATTCACCCTAATCTTTCTCTTACTAGTCAAATTAAGAAAAGTAACTGACAACAGGTGGTCATAAAAGCAGGCTTGATCACAATTTCTTACTCCGCAACTTTTATTCAGAAAATTTAAGTTACTACTTTATGATGTTTGACAGCAAGAAAGTAAGTAGCAGCAAACCATAAGTGAAGAAAAAATTACCGTATTCATGCTAGCACCCAACAACCTGCATGATAACTGAAGTCTTGTTTTTCACAAATAACAGAAAGGAAAACTTTATAAAACCAACATTAACTCAGTCAGGGCTAAGTCTGTCAGAAAGCCTTAGAAAAAAGCAGCACAGAAAAAAGCAGCTGCAACAGCAGCACTGTCCTGGCTAGCAGATATCCATACCTGTGAAAATCTAAAAGGTTATCTCACTTTTCTACTTAAAATAAATGAATAAATAAGAAGACATGCTAAAATAGAATTATAACTAGTGAACATTTTCATAACCATTCTTCAAATGAGAAGAAAAGTAGGCAGCCTACCATTAATAAGGTATGGATGATTGCAGCATTTTCTTAGTTCCATCATAGTGTTTAAAAGATTAGGTACATTTGCCTGACCTCCACCCTTGGAAAGAAATGTGAAATTCTTTTCAAGAATAGCACGATAGTATTTCTTCTGAATATTTGTCAGCTCAACTTCAATGATGGTTTCCTCTTTGGGGGCCAGGTTCTTTTCCACATCCTCCTTGAGACGTCTCAGCATCATCGGCTTCAAAATAGCTTGCAGTTTTTGCACCTGGAAAACAGATGTTTAATAAAATAACTGAATTGAAACTGCTAGAAATCAAATATTCATTTTTCAGTTTCCTTAAGTCTAAAAACCTTGTTTTCTATCTCAAATGCCAAGCAGAGAGCATTGTAAAAAATCTTTCTTCAGTGACTCAGCAGTAAGTTCTCCTTGTTAACTCAGTGACATACACATTTCTAAAGTCTACTTTTGGTGTGCAGCCCTTCTGTTTAGTGATGTCTGTAATTAAATAGATCTCACTCAGAACTATCCTTCTCGACATGGACAGTACTGCACACAAATCATGCAGAGTAACCCTTTGTTAAATCAGCAAATCTGACACTTTTAAGATAACTTTTGCTGTTCACTTCTAATTACTAATCAGTATTTATTGCTATTTTCCCAATTTAGGTATCTGCTTCTAATTATTTTCTTATTTCCCTAGTTTTGACATCCACTGAAGTAGAAAACTATTTAGGACTGGTCTAAAAATGAAAACATTGTATTTCTGTTACCACTTATGACACTGATAATTTTTAGTGTCCCCAGGTTTTCTGGAATATTCATTAAGACACATCCTAAAGGGTGGGAGGGACAAAGAAGAAAATGTCAGTTTTCCTAAAAAAAAGGCTAAGTTTAAGTTCTTGTAAAGCCTCTTACACAAAATTCTGAAATGTATTCCATATTAAAAAAAACCAAAACACCCGGTATTTAGGTTGTTTTAGACTGTGCTTCAAAGTACAAACCATCTCAGTGCTGAAGAGCTAATAATTCACCCTGAAATTGGTAATTCCTGACGCAGACCTGCACAGCAGAAATATGAACAAAAGACACTTTCTCCTGAATTTACACAATTCCCTTAGTAATAAACCAACTTCAGAACAGAAAAGGTAATTAGCAGAGAGGGATGAACAATTGAGAAAATATATGGAATACAACTTCAAGGAATGGAGAGGAAACCCCAAGCCACGAATTAACACATAACCTGTCCTGCCTCTTAAAAGACAAAGTCAATTCCAAAACATCTGAGTGTCAACAGATAAAGAAGTCCTCCTGAACTTGTTGAACCAATCTAATTCTGATCAGAGCCAATGGCATTATTTTAGTAATAGTTCCATGTATGGATTCAAAAGCTTCCAGTCATTTTGAGCTGGCCATACAAAAGCTATGTTGAGAGTTAGGATATATTAGCTCCAGTTCAAACACTTCATTAACAGGACTATATGACTTCTGCCTCAGAGCTGGCTCACTTTCAGTCAGGTCAATGTCCATTCTGACTGACATGTACTAGCATGCACAACCTATGGAAACATATCCTATTTTGCCAGGAGGCCAGGGGCTAGAGGAAGAGCTATTTTGTAATTTAGACTATGATGTGTGAAAGAGTTGTTCTCAAAGAAAGTCAACAAATTCAAGCAGTCAAAAGTTGAAAGATATCAAAAATTGAATTTTCAGACAAAGCCAGCAAAGTTACATACAAAAATACATGCAGTTATTACCACAGGAAGCAAAGGGCCAAATTAAGATGCCATGCTTCAGTTACCTCCTAAAAATAAGGTGGTTTGGCCTTTTAAAACATTTTGATACATACAAAAAAACATTTGAGATATAACACATGTTGCATCTAGGATCTTTTATTTTGTATTAATTTATGCATTTCTTCTCTTGGACAGCTCAAGAAATCTAATTCTGAGTAAAAAAAACCAAACTCCCTCTATTTGGTTACCTCTTGTTAAACTGTGTTTCTAATATGTTCCTGTTTGCACTTAAGTCACTGAGAAAACTCTCAGATATTAATTCCACAGAAGTTACAGGGAGAGTCCCTTCACTCTGATGCTTAAAGAAGAATGTCAACTGACAAGTTAATTCTCATAGAAGTATTTTTCATCCAGAAACCATTACAAGACATCCCACCTCTATTTTTTAAACATTGTATTTTAATAAAAGGAATGTCTTCCTGTTTCTGCAAGACCAATGGACAAAGGACTAAAAAAAACCAAAAAAACCCCAGAACAGTGAAAAGGCAGAAAAAAATAGATATTATTTTAAAAAGCAAATAATGACGTTCATATACAATAAAATGGATAAATTCAAAATATCTAAATAGAAAAGTAAGTGTGCAAGATAAGTTTACCTGCTCTTCAGTTTTAAGATCCCCAAATTCTTGCATGAATGTGGTTTCTGATGGAAAGCGACCTGGTTCCAAGAAGTGAAGCAAGCTAAACAGCTCTTCTACTGTATTTTGCAAAGGGGTTCCAGTAAGCAGCACTTTATGCTCCTGAAAGGTTAAGAAACAGTTGCCTAGGAATCCATCACTTTCATTTCCAATGGAAAAATACACAAAATTCTTTCCCCTTGTCACCATACGTCTGTCTCACCTTTGCTTCCCCTCCCCCCTTCCAGCTACTTACATAAAACTGTTCTCAGGACATTCCTAACTGGTACTCTGGTGTTCCTTCAGTGATAGCCCAGAAAAACACTTCACTACTTAAGCAGCTTCAAAAGTCCTCCAAGATACAAGAACAGATTTTACTGTTCCACAATGTCCCATCCCTTTCACAAGTACAATGACTTTTAGATGGCAAAGCAACAGTTGAATCTATCCCATCATTTCCAGTAAAAATTCATTTATTTACCACACCTCCAATTGACCTCAGTGCACTGATCTCCTCAGGCCAGGAGATCAACACAGGACCTAACAGGAAACCTGAAGCAGAGTTCTACCTTCCTACTACATGCTAAAGAGCACAAGAGTGGCAGAGACTAAAGTAGCTTTAGAGAAGGAGCCCAGACAGGTTTAGCAACTAGCCCAGAGCCAAACATAAATTTAGCAGTGTAACAAGAACTAATGTGAAAAGTCCCATATCTCTATCTGTAGTCTGTAAGGCTATAAGCTCTGCTTTCCTCTAACAGCAACCACAATAAGAAAAACAAAAGGTACACAGCATTTTAAAAGACCGAATTACAGGTATTAGTTTAGCATGACTGCATTGTTCTCACATTTTAAAAGAATATTCTGCCTAAAACAAAGTAATTATTGTGTTTTTTAAATGGTAAATATCTTCATATTATCTCATTTTCTCTGTGAGTTTAATGCACCTATTTTGCACACATAATACATATTTATGTAAGCATCAGAAACCAACTCACTTGCCCTTCCTTAGTCAATGTGAAAGAATATCCTTATGGTCACACAACAAATTAACATTAGAGCTGATATTAATACAGAGCAGTTTAATTCTCATGGCCAAATTGGGCCACCTGACCACATTACACTTTTAAACAAATGTCTATGTGAAGAAATGACTATGGATTAACTCACATGAAGGGAGAGAAAGGAAAGAATAAATTTATTTTTATTGTCTTAGGAGAATCCACATTATTCTACACCTAAACCAATGAAAAATCTTATTAAATATCAGCACTCCAAAACTGAAGGTATGCATATGCTTCCAGGTATTTTATACTTTCTCATCTGCATTCTCTTATTCTTCTTAACACCTGATGATTTACTTGAGAAAAAACCCTTTTCTTTTACTTTTTGATTAAACCGTAAATCAGAAGTAATAAAACTACAGAAGACTCAAAGATAAGAGAGATTCACACTGACCAGATCCATCATCTTGAGTCCTTCCAAAAGCTTACAGTTCCTGTTTTTCAGCCTGTGGGCCTCATCAATGACCACGCAACGCCATGGAATGTTACGCAGCTCTGGGCAGTCAGTCAAGATCATTTCAAATGTCGTGATAATGGCATGGAACTTGTAGGACCCCTTTATCACACGACCCTAAAAAGAAAAGCAAATGTTAAAAATAAACTCCCTGGCAAAGAAAAGAAGCCATTTGCTTCACCTTCAAATTTTATTTTTTAAAAATACAAAAGAGTAGAATGGACAAGACATTTAAAGCAAATTAAGTCATTGTTCCTGCCTAAATGGGGAAATACAATTCTGTAAGCTTGCTACTGACTTCATGATAGCTGTTTTTAATCCTGTAAATAGGCCCACAGAATCACTGTACATTGATTACAAAGTATACAAGTATTTCAGTTTTAATTCATATGGATTATACTAATGCCTTGAGGCATTAATATATTGCTGCAATATTGAAATAAGGTTTTCAGACTTCATCAAGAGAATTCTCTTTTTACTTGAATGGAAGGTACATGAAGGTCCTCCTGAACAATCCAAATACAGCAAAAGTGCATTAAGGTTTTCTTTTTATGACTATTTGAATATTGTGCTCACTGGTCTAAAAATGAAAACATTGTATTTTTTTTTTTATTTTTTTTTTCCCCATTAGACACTCGGGATTCAAAACACCTACAGTTCATAGAATGGCTTGGGTTGGAAGGGACCTTGAAGACCATCTAGTTCCAACACCCCTGCCATGAGCAGGGATGTCTTCCACTAGACCAGGTTGCTTAAAGATCTGTTCCATCTGGCCTTGAACACTTCCAGGGATCGGGAATCTACAAAAACTCTAATGAACAGCTTTGGCAGAAGCAAATATCTGAGCTCTTAAACGCAGAATGTGTATCTGCATACAATTTCATAATACTTTTGTAAGTCTGTGTTAAGCAAAGTTCAACAGGACAATTAACTTGATGTCTGACACCATATTCACTGGTTCATTAGTTCAGTCTTATTTTCAGCACCGATATAAAGACTGTTTTAAAAAAAACCCTGAATAAACTTTATTCAGGAGCATGAAATGAGCATCTTTGTGACATTATGCTAAGCTTCTTCCCAATGCTTTTCAAAGAAAAATGTAATTTGGTACCTCCAGTGTCACTGGGTCTGTGCAGAAAAACTGTCTCTGTAAGGATGAGCATTACACAAGTTCAAAGCTATTCCACATTTTCAAAGGACTCTGTCATGGGTTGTATATTGAATACATTTCAAAAGAAACACATATTTTACAGTAAGGTGACCATTTCTTCCCTTAGACCTGTGCAAGACTGAATCCTTTTATAAGTGACCTGCATATAATCCTCTCCAAACCACGGGGATCAGAACTGGCTACTGACTCAATGAAATGATTGAAAACCTGATATCCTGAACTCAGCATTAAATCTGCCTACTCAAATCAAGAACATTTCAGAGAGAGTAATGACCTGCTCAACAATGCTTTCTCGTGGCATAGTCCAGAAGTATTTATCTTGTTAGGGGCAAAAAAAGCTGTTACTTAACAAACAGCAGATGAAGATACATTAAGTGGGCAGCTTTGAAAGCCAGAAAACTGAAATGCTGTAACCCTTTCACAAGCCAAGTAAATTTCCACCACAAACCAAGCCAGCTCTTTTCCAAGTCTCCATCATTAGCTGTATTTGGCACATATAGGTTTTGTAATCTTAAAGCAGAACTCCTTCTCAGAGGTGGGATAATACAGAAAAAGCACATGGTTTGTTTGATATTCCAACCAGGGAAGGGCTCCTAGGAAGACCTTCCAGTTATATTGCTCAAGAACACCAGAACAAGCCTCTCTATGTGAACCTCACAGCAGAATGTCTCTGATAACCCCACGTCCTTACTGTTGAAGTCACACCACTGCAGAAATTTATTTTATTCTTGACTACTCTTGAGCATTTCACAACAACTTGACTCTGGTAACTGGGGCTGACCCTGAAAAATCACACTACTGCACATGGGGTAGGTGCTTCTTATGCACGTTCTCTGTTGTTACTGCCCTTCAAAAGCCACTCACACACTCTCAATGTTCAATTGTCTTTTTGAGAAACAGCTCAGATTGAGAAGACTCTTTTCATATTAAGACCTAAAAAGCCAAAGATGCCTGATTTCTGGGTTGATGTGTCTGGCAAGGGAACTAGAAATGATGCTGCCAAATCATGACTTATTTCATTCCCTTTTTGTATCCCATCCTATTCCCAGTGATGGTACTTCGGAGAATGACAGAGTGAACACTACATGGGGACTCTTTTTTTCAGAACATGAAGAGATTTTTTTCCCTGTTTTTGGTTTCCACCATGTGTTTCACAGCTGACATTCTTACAAAGAATAGAACACAGAAGGTGATTTTGTGACACATCTAAGCTAGCTGCCACCAAAAGGATGAGTTCTTTCCATTTCTCTTTTATCCCTAAATGCAGTAATTGTCTGATTCAACTCTTAACACAGTTCAGAGAGCAAAGCCAGCAGAAAATCATTCATTTTTCTGTGCCACGAGTGCTTTGTCATTACTCGCTATGGGGTAAAATGACTGCCACACTCACGGCAAGAATTGAGTTAATATGGCAATGGGGGAACAAAACTTTCTGCTGCATCTTGCTGTAGATCCCTTTAGTTACTTTTAAATCAATGAAACAACATTGCGAAAATAACTTAAGAATCTGCACAGTAAGTGGGATTTTTCAGATGACATTCCTTCAGGCTTCATGCTAAGTAACTGTTAAGGGGAAGAACATGCTGAGAACAAGCACCAATCAAATAGCAAACAAACATGATTTTTAACACAGGAAACTATTCAGCAGAGACAGTATTTGTATAAATCCAAATTTTTAAATTATATAAAATATCAATCTCTGCTAAGAAATTATTTTAAAATCAGAAAAACTGATTTCAATCCCACTTCATTTGTGTCTTATACATCTAGGTAAGAAGATAAATGTGAGAATTATTATAAAGAATAATAGAGATTAATAGAATGGCCAGGACTGGAACCTTAAAGATCATCTAGTTCCAGCACTCCTGCTGTGAACTGGGACATATACAACTTCTCTGGCCCACCAGACCTCAATAAAGCAACTGTTACTCAAATAAATCTTCAACAAACACAGATTTGATTTTCATTTAAAAGTTTCTTCGATAAATTGCTGAGAAAACAGTCATCTTCTAGACCACACAACTCTTACTTCTAACTAATATAAATTACTATGTGTTTGTCTACTATGTTTAAATACATAGTTCTTTCTGTTTGCCCTAATGGCATGTCAAGTTGTGCCACAGCCATACCTTCAAAACAGCTTTTAATCAGTTTTTTACCTGTAAAAGCATATTTCCTATCTTGCAATTTCTCTCATAGCTTTGCTGTAAGACTCTGGTTTTTCAACATACTTTGAGGACATGAAGTGAGAACTAAGCAGAACTGGACCACCCATCACATCACTGACAATGAGGAGAATGCTTTTCTCATCTTTAATATAAAGATTTGTTTTCTCCCATGCACTTGCAGTACACCAGCCCTTTTAACCACTGTGTCACAGTGGTTTAACTGGTCATGTGTCATGACAAAAAAAGATCTGCTTTTGTCTTACAGCCTTCCCAGAGCTGAGCTCTCCCTATGGAAGAATCATCTTAATTCCTTGGACACAGACAGCCCTGTATTTAGCTATCCTGAGTATTTCTAGATTGGATCCAATTTATTAAGTAATACAGCTTACTCTGTATCCATGAACTGTCTTAATCATTTACCACTCTCCACATCTTTGTGTCGTTTGAAAACTTCCTCAGTAATGATTTTATGTTTTCTTTCAGGTCACTGGTAAGTTATATAGCTCATGGACATGAACCAATCCCTGAAGAACTATGCTGGAAATGCAAATCACTTCTCATTAACAATTACATCAAGAAATACCAGCTAGCCAGTTTTAAATCCACTTAATGTGTGCCATATTGATTTTATATCCTTCTAGTTTATTAATCAAAATGTCCAGTGGTGTAAAATAAAATGCCTTAAAGAAAATCTAAATGTATGAATTCACCACTATCACTTTTTAAAGCTCAGTTGAAAATAGTACTCCACAGGTTGAACTTCTACCCTTTTTCTCTCTTAAGTGAGGCAGATTTTATTATTCTGCAATAACATTCAATGTATGCACATTTTATTTCCCTTAATTCTGTTTACTCTGGGAAAAGCCATGCACTTAGGAGTAGGGATCTGATGCTCCTCTTAGCTTCTGTTTTCAAAATAATTTCCTGTTTCTACCCCTAGTAATTTCTGCTTTCCTTCACTCACAACTATTCAACCTAAGCACAGACAAAATATATCTGACTTACAAAATTTGATAAAGAGGCATTGACAAGTTTAATTTCTGCAAGCAGGTCTTTCCTGGAATGGTAGGCAAAGATTGATTTTTAAGCTTAGTTCCACTTAAAGGAGTTTCTCCATTAAGAATCTCTTCTGCCAGCTCCCCTCAGAAACACAAAATAACAAAAACCTTGCAGGAAAGAATGAAACTCTAAACAAAAGTTGCACCATTTCATGGTGCCCCTTTATTCCACAAGAGATACTGGCCACTATTAAAAAGGATTCTTAATATATGTATCTGTACATCTAACTGAAACCTAACATACCAGTACTGAAAAACTAATTGATGCTTAAATTAATAAACAACTGTAAAGCATATACAAAAAAAGAGAAAAAGAAAAATCATTAAGAGCTTTTACCTGTGGATCTTTGAAATACATTTCATACAACTGAATGGTCCGCCGACTCGCCTGACTCCCATGATACACAACCACATTCAACTCTGTCCAGGTGCGGAACTCCCTTTCCCAGTTGGGAATTGTGGACAATGGTGCAATAACCAAGAAAGGACCATGGATTCCTTTCAAATATATCTCATAGAGAAACGTAATGGACTGGATAGTCTTTCCCAACCCCATTTCATCTGCTAAAATGCAGTTTCGTCTGAAAACAAGAATAAAAACAGGCTTAATGATTTATTCCCAACTTAAAACATAGAAAATCAGTAAGGCAATAACCTGAATAAAGCACATATTTCTAGAATGAAAAGGCATCATAACATTTTGCATTTTAAATAAATGTTATGATTTGTGATGCAGTTAGCATGGATATATCCCTTCTATCTACCTCTCAAATTTACAAGGGGGAGGAAGAAGGAGCAGCAGGGGCATGCATGAACCCAAAGCATTTGCTACAAGAATCTATCTGAAATATTCATGTTCCACCCCAAATTAGTTTGTATATGACTCCTGCAGCAAAAAATGAGCCACGTAAACGATTCTAAAATCTCACTTTAGCGGGTTACTTTAAAAGGCTGCTATTTCAAATAAAAGCTTTTCCAAAGCAGGATTCAGCAGTAAGCTATGTTTTACGTACGTGTTGTACCAATTGAAAAGAAGCCAGTTTACTCCCTCCAACTGGTATTCCCTGAGTTTGTTATTGTTTTTATACTCCCTGGAACTCTCCGATTTCTTCCAGTCATCGGCAGGAGGTCGCTCCTGTTTCAAATACAGCAAATCCCATTAGTGGTTTCTAAAAGACCACATTACTTTACTATTTTCAAATAAAATCCTCTCTATAGAGCCAATTCTTACCACACGCTCCATTTCTGGCTCCCTAGACATCAGTTTCTCAAATTCTTCGATCTTGGCTTGGTCGATGTCTTGCTTGAGCTCCCAAGTGCTGTCTTCGTAAGGAAGCGAACACCACTTCACCAGATAGTGCGTGACAGGCTTTGTTAAGACAAAAATTACATTATCTCACAATACAGAAGGAATAAAAGTGTACACCCATTCTTACAGAAGATCTGCAGGCTAGATGAAATTCAAAAAGCTTGATCAGACCTGAATGCCTGATTCAGCCAGAAGGATAAGCAAACAGCAGGCTGACACCTTGACAACCTAACCAACCAAGTTGAGAACCTGGAGAATGCAGGCTTACCACCAAAATGAGCATAACACATTTGAAATCAGTAAGGTTAGACTAAAATTTAGAAGCAAAACAATATTCCCACTTCAGTCCTTACAATTCTATGCTTTACTACATATTTAAAAATTGACTGTTTTATCAGTGTCATCAGAAACTTCACCACAGACAAGTCAACCATCACCATTCACTGACAGAGCAACATGGAAACAGCGACCTGCCAGTGAAGCTTTCTATTCTCCCAGGACCAAAAGGGAATCTCCAGGAAGATAAAATCATCTTCTTTGCAGAACAAGTCATTAAAAATGAAGAAACAGTGAGTTTCAGGACTTTTTCTGTAACAGGCAGTCTAAACCATTATGACATTTAGCTAAGACTCTTTCTTGCCATTTTCATTTAAATTCTGCATTACACGTATGAACATTGTACTTCTACAATATTAAATATCACTTCTTCGTTGTTCTTGCCTTTTGGTTGGTTGTTTTGCATGCTTTTTTAAAAAATAGGTAACTTAAGAAAAAGTTTGGAACTCTCACTTAACCCCCTTTATTTAAGAGAAACTGCTACATTAGCCAACGTTTTCTCAAACATGTTCCTATTTTTTATACATATATACCATGGTAGTTTCTGTAAATGTTTAACATATTCTAATTAATGTATTTCTAAACAATAAATTCTAAACACAATGTCTGTATGACTAGAGATGCACTAAACAAAGTTTTGTTTACCTCTCCATTATCATCTGTGCTACGTGAAAAATCCATGATTCGATCAACTTCCACATAATCTGGATTAAAAAGCTCATCATCAATCTGTTCAAGGAGAGAGGCAAAAATATAAAAGATATCTCTATTAGCCCTTCCTGAGAGGGAAAATGATTATATATTTCACCAGGCAATAATATTTTGGGTCACGGTGACACAGAATTTATATTTGGCAAACTTCAACATGTTAATTGAAATGCTACAATTCAGCAAGATCATTCCCCGTGAGGGAATCAGACTTCTCAGACTTTGTTAACTGGGCCTCTTAATTACTGTGTGAAACCTTTTACTGTGAGAGAATGTTTAAGAATATTTTAAATGAAGTGTGAAATTACAATTCACTAATGAGCAATCGAAAAGGCTTATGGCATGCAATGCATTTAGCATTCTTGAAAACTACAGCTTGCAATAAAGAAATTAGAGCCTTGTACACTAAGTGCCTTTGGATTATTTTAACTACAGGAATTGTCTAATGCTTTACAAGCAAGATTTAAAGATTATTATTTCAAAAGCAGAGAAAACACAATGCATGCATACACAGTTTCTCTAAAAATCACAATTTGTCAGGTTCGTTCCTATGCCTTAAACAACTTACAGGATTCTCTTCTATACTAAAGCATTGCATTTCATTTTAAGATCCACTTCAACTGAAGAGACAGCCAAAAGGACTAAAGACTGTGTATTTTAAGAGCTTTTTCTGAAACAATGACAAATTCCAAATATTTACAGTAACTTGTGATCCACTTGGAAATATATTAAAAAGAGAAAATGGAAACAATTCCAGCTATCTTCTCTTAGAACAGGTGGAAGTTTTCAATTTGCAACATGTTTTTTTGTTTCAACTTGAATGATATAGTAAAAATAAATATAAATAAATAAACACAGTAGCTCATGAAGACATTTTTTTTTTCTTAAAAGACAGCATTTTTCTAAAAGGTAATCTTTCAGAGACACAAATCAGCAGATCTGGTCTTTTATTGACAGGACCCCTGCCACATTACTGCTTATGGCTCTAAGTGAAATTAAATTGATGATAAAAAGCTTCGAATCCCTAGTGAGCAGCAGTCCATAACATAGAAAAAAGGCATGCATTTCTTCTGGCATAATCAGCTCCTGAGAAAAAAGACATGGTACTGATTCAGTCAGGCTTACAAGGCTAATAACTAGCCACTCACTTCAAGGAAAAAAAAACCAACCAAAACTATAGGAAAAAGCATACAATCAGGATAGATGACTTTCATAAACTTGCAAGACTTGCATCCAGAATGCTTTATGCTTTATACCAGAATAGGTGCTGCTGATATATCACAGACTTATTCAAAATGTTCTGCTTGCATACAGAACAAGAATTCCTAGGAATATTCCTTAAACACCTGAAAGAAACAAACAAACAAAAAAACATACTTCAGAAAGGAATTTATTCTGGCCCTGTTTTGCCTTAAACCGCTTAATCTTCTGCTGAATTCTCTTGTCTTTGTCCAGCTCTTCCACAGATGCCCACTGACAGTGAAGGTAAGAACTAGAAGATGAAACAGAAAAATCTTACTCAAAACTCTGCTTCCATTGCACTCCTGATGTATTCTACTAGTACTAGATCTTTCCAGCACAGCGTGCTGCTATGCTTGGAAAACTTGACACTATCTTCTTTACCATAGAGGTTATTAATCATCTTTACTCAAAGTAATTATACTTACTAATGGAGAAACTTGTCAGGAAATAGAAACAACTCCCACTCAAAATTTGAATACATACCCTCTATACTTAGTTTGGCACAAAACTAGGATGACTTTTATTGGACATACTTAAAACATAATTACTATACAAAACACTTATGGTAAAGTCACTATTTAACATCATATTCTAGCAAAGAGCGGGATTTTCATAAGTTAATCAAAAGATGCAAATATTTTAAGTACTACCATCCTATATAATTTTTTTGTGAGAACAGCATTGAAACTCAAAATTACTTGTGAGTCTTTCAAGACTGACAGAGAGAAAAGAAAACCCCCTCGTAAATGCAGTTCCACAGTAACAACATAGAAGAAGGAACAGTATCTCTGCCAAAGTGACCTGTCCTACTCCATAAATTTAGTCTGTCAAAAGCTCTAGTGCTAAGACAGCACAGTTAACACAAAAATTATGTCTATGTAATAGAACTAAACAAAGCATAATTAAGCAATTAAACATTATACAATAAACAATATAGTGCAAAGGATACAAAAATGACAGCATATTTAAAGTGAAGTCAATTACGTGCAGTTAGCTGCCACAAGCACCCTTAGAGCAGACTTCTGTCTCTCAGACAAAAAATTTGGTAAAAATACACAAGGTGTGCTATTTTCCTACAAGAAAAATGAGCTTATCCAGCTATGAAGTGTTTTATTTTAAATTCTGATTGCATTGCAGTTTCAGAGTCCAGAAGTGAAACAACATGCTGCTCTCACCACGATTACATTCCTCTCATGGAGGGGTAACGATCTGCTGGAATACTGAAAGCCATCTCATTTGTTTGTTATCTTAGACATTTTGTACAACATAAATCTTGTTTTTGATACAACATCAAGGGTTATGTTTGAGTAGTTTGCACACACTCTACAGTTGCAGTTAGACCTATACAGCACAGGTGTGTGCTTATGAGCCTGCATGCATAATGAGTCTTTAAGTATTTAATAGCAGAGCAATTTTACCTGTGGATTTAATTTTGGAAAGAACACAAAACAACACTGTCAAACCCTGTACCACCAATGTAAGGTATTCCCCTGTTTATTTGTCACTGTTTTGGGTTAAACATTAGATAGGTTTAAAGTTTAATAATAATTTGTATCAGTTACAAAACCAGTTTTGAATGCTATTTGGAAGTTATATGAACTTAAGGATAGCAATCAAACCCATAACTTTACTTACAAGTTTTTGTATTTTACATAGAATTCCTCTACTTCTACTTCCTCTCCATTCTCCATCTAAAAGAAAAGAAATGTTGAAACGTGAATTAAATCTCTAAACAGCCCAACTTATTAAACTATTTAAAAACTATCTGAGATATGGACTATGGTCCCCACACAGAGACACAAGTGGAGGTGTAGGAAAAGGTTTGTGGGGGAGGACATGGGCGAGGAGTTTCCTCCAGCTGCTTACCCAAGTACATACTGCAGTGCTTACTACAACTTCCAAGACATGAATCATTTGAACTCCTCCCTAACCACATGCAGCTTCATTCACAACCTCACCCCAAATCTGGCTTTCTGCCAAACCCACAGTGTTAAGTAGAAGCCAAGTGTACCATTTTCTCAGGCAGCAGCCAATTAGCAACTGCACTCCTGAATGCCATATGTATTATTTTTGGCTGGCTCATGGCAACTTTACATTGTGGGTTTTGTAATGTTTTAAAAAAGAGTTTTAAAGGGGGTTTATTCCTCCATATAGTTAATAACTCCAAACAAGAAGCCATATAAAACTAAACCTTATACCTCTACTAGAATTGTAGTGCATCAGTGTTCATGGCTTTAGTTTTACTCAATGGTGCAATTAAATTCACTCAGGCAAGATGTCTCACATACAGAGCAGCCAAATTAAATTAACACCCAAAAACTACATTTAAAGCAAGGTTAAAGCTGTGACATAAACCAGCAAAACCAAGGGCATTCAGTGCTAAGAGTTGAGCTACCCCTAACTTATCCCTGGTGCCAAAGTATTGCATAACATATGGCATGTAATACTTTGTTGAATTGCTCCTTAACCCAGCCACAGGACAAACTAAGGACAGTGCACCAGGCACACATTTAGAATTCAGATTATGTCACAACATTAACTGTTTGTTTTTACTAATGAACTTTAGGAAAATTTTAAACAGAGCAGCATTTTCTGGTTCAAACATTTCATCAGGGACAACATCATCTGTAATAAATACTATGTATGCAGCATTAAACAGGCAAAACTGTTGACTGCTGCATAAATCAACAACTTTTGTATGTTTCTACATATATTTAAAATACAAACACACACACGCACACAAGAGGGACTACCCTGAAACTTGAACTGTCATTTTTAGTTACTGGCTAGATTTCACCTCCACAGCAGTGCAATTAAAGAACAACAGTAGCAGCTGCATTAAACTGTGTTCTAGCACAGTGAAGTTCATGCATTCCCAGTCCCTGATTCACACAGTATTCCTTTACTTCCTGAGTAGCAAGGGAGTTTCAGTTTAGCATTTACATCACTCCAGTACAGTCTGTTTGTATTCCTTCCTAGAGAGAGAAACAATACCAGATTCTGCCTATTTCTCCCTAAAGAAATGGAAGAAGATTCCTGGTGCTACTTCTTGATCTTGAATCTTCCATCAAAGAAGATAAGCTCTCCAAACCATGCTCTAAACGCAAACACAGGGGAGAAATTCTCTGACACTCACAAAGACATTGTCAAAGGAAAGAAATCTGAAGATCATCAAGATTCTTTTTAAAACAAAAAAAAAAATAGAAGAGTCTCTCTCAAGATGATATTAATATTTAGAGATCAAAACTGCATTGAAAAAAGAAGTTGGAGATCACATTATCGGAACCTATTCATTGCCCTGAGGCAAAATTAGTCTTTAGGAAGTCAACCCTAATTTTAAGACATTAACTTCTTTTATTATCTAAAATGTATTACAGCCAAGTCTCTTTGATTACTCTTAAACCAGAATCCTTTGAGATCCATCAGTATTACAATGACAACATCATTAAACACCTTTACATAGAGGTTTCATATTAACCAAATTCACTCCCCTCAGCAGCATTTCAGTCAAACATATTTTCTGTCAGCTGCCAACTTAATAACAATAATTTACAATGCACATCTTGATAAGTTCTGTAACTCTCATGAGTAAAACACAATTTTGTATTGTCTAATAGGTAATGTTAACTGGTCTATGTTATTAGATGTTCCATAAGAGTGCATCAAAGATTCACCTAAGCAAAAAGTACTTCAGAAAAAATATTTTTAAAATCTTAGTCTGCCATTCAGCCCCTATGCCCTCCTCCAAAAATTTAATCAAATTACAACTGTCAGCACTCAAGCAGAGGTTAAGAACATTAGGGTATATGAGACAGCACCTTATGCCTCTGATGTCACTGTGCACTCCTCACTACCTGTACACATATATTAACCAGGCAAAAAGAATTTATGCAAAATTCTCCCCCAAAATGATTACACAGACATCCTAAAATAACACATGGCAGACTTGGGGAATGCAGGACACTTCAAATTATCATTTCCAGGTGTGGCCAGGATCTGATTCACAGTCTCTGCAGATAATTGAAGAAATAAATGACCCCTTCATTCAAGCAAATACTTAAAAGCACATAATCTTGCATGCCATTGCCACAGAGGTGATACAGTAACACTGCTAATGCAAAAATTAGTTGTGTAAGCCACTCAGGTGTAGAGACAATAAAAGGGAAAAAAAGCCAAAAGAACAACCAACCAACCAACCAACCCTAAGAAAAAAACAAACCATGAAATACCCCAAACCACCACAACTATCAACTACTAGAAAAATAGCAGATAGAACTCCTTAATAACAGATGCAAAGCAACAGACAAAACCCAATCACTTCAACTGATACACAGCCCAAAATTGTAAACTAATTTGAGGAAGTAGGTACCATACACTTTTGAATTAGTTCTAATTCTCACGTGTACTAGTAGGCAAAAAGAGACATTCACATGTTTAACATGCAGGTCCAGGGTTCTACAAACTCCCTGTCCTTCCAAAATATGTGCTATTTCTGCTGGATAGCATAATCAGTTCTAGCTATTCCTTTTCAAAGTTAAGAAGCAGGAATTCAAAGGGGACTGAATGAAAAATTTCAACATCCAAAATCATCAGGTTTGGAACTCATGAGGAGTGATACACGTACTTCATGCTTTCTGCAAGAAGAAAGATTATTCAAGGGAATTCAACATTCCACATTAGGAACAACTGTGAAAAACACCATCTTTTTTACTTCAAACAGGAACTCAGCTCTACCTTTTACTCCGTACGTTTCAAAAATGGCTGCAAGTACAGGGCTGCATCCTATCTGGTAACTCCAGAGCTAGACTTAGGCTATTTCTCAGAAAACCAGCATGATTTTATGATAAGAATACTGCTCCAAACGCATACTCATTATCTAATGTCCTTTACTTGAATGCAACATCTTTGTTACAACCTAATCCACTGAAAGGTTTCCTAGTGAAGCCTCTCCTCGTGTTTATTTTATGCACTGGTCCTGATCGCAGCAATTTTGCTTTGATTAGTAATCTAACAACCAGGGTTTTGATGACGTTAGTAAGAGTGTAAAAGACCTTTAATAAAAGCACAGTTGGATACTTCAGATGTTAAATATTAACATCCTGAAATCCATTTTTTTTTTGAAATTTGGAGAAGAGGGTTGGGGAGAAGAGCAGGGAAAGAAGAGACACCCCTCAAACCTGCAAATACAATCCATAAAAAACATTAAAGAAAAAGCTCAAAATAGAGCTTGCCTCCAGCAGAGCTTGCAATCAAAGACATGTAGGCAGCAGACCAACTACTTCCCACAAACTGCAGCAAAATACACACTCCCCATGAGTAATCACACCTTTGTTTGCAGGGGAGAGGAAGAAGGGAAGAATAATCGGTGAAAAACAGCTTCCCCTGTAAAGACATTTATGAAAGGACCACATCCTCCTCTCCTGCCTAGCAGACCATCAGGACAAGTAAATACTCACTTTATATTGCCTCAAGTTTATCTGAAAAATAAGCCTATGATTTGAAACACAAAATACAGCTCTAGACTTAAAAAAAAAAAAAAACAAAGAGAAAAACCACTCCAAAAAGCCTTAGAAGCTTATGCTGTAAGGTGCATAAACAGGTCAGATTGAATCACAGGAACTCATGACATTAAGTGAATTAGGTTTACAAAAGTGTTAATTATGTTAGGACAGTAGTAATAAAATTAAACACACATACCCCACTTTGTCCATGAAAAACAAACAAAACCCCAAAAACAAACCCCAAACCACCACAACATTGAAAAAAAAATCCATTAATAAAGGCAAATTTCCTTTCTCCAATTTGAAAATTAACACTGAGGCAAAGATGAATTGCTGGTTAAAGATCAACATGATGCTGTATCGGTCTAAGTCAGACAGTTTTCTGTCCAACTGTAGTACAAGTCAGAGAATTAGCTCCACAAAAGAGTCTATAAATACAATCATGTTCTTTTTTGGAGTAAGTTCTTTTCTACTTCCTTCTCAGACTTCTAATACTTTGGAAGTGCAAAGGCCAATCAAGTTGAGAAGCAGATTAGAAAAATCTATAAGCAAAATAAGAACCAGGAGGCAGGGCAGAATTATAAGGGAATCACACTGAACTTGAGTGTTTCTTTCACCATCTTAGCACAGGGACAAGGAAAATATTCATCACCTGTCTATGCATCGTACTTGCTCACATGTAAATTCTTTTCAGCTGCTAAGCACAACTGCCATCAAAAGATGCAAAAATTATGGGCAAGGGTTTTTGAGTTCTCTCATTCCTCAAACTCCTATGGAATATTACTCTGAAGTGAAGAGCATCACAGATTTCACCCAAGCATGTATATTTGCAAAACTCAAATTTCTCATCCAAAAAAAGCAAAGAAACAAGTAAAAGATTAAACAATCTGTTTTGTGTATGTCTACTGAAAAACACATTGCATACCATCTGAATACACTTTCAGGGAACCTCCTCTGTTCAACAGAACAGTTTTTAAATTGGGAATATCCAAGGTATTTTAGGAACTCAGTAAGGGCTTCAGAAGAAATATGCTTAGCCTATTTAAAATATGAAGGGAAGGGGATTTATTTTACCTTTTTCTTGACTAAACGGCTACTCATGATTTTCTCCACAATAGGACCTTCAGCATCAGCAGATTCCTACATCATAAACAGCATACAAGAGTTATGGGAGTGCATCTTTGTTAAAGACTTCCTTTATTAGAAAAACTTTAAAATAATTTTTTGTAACAGAAGCTTAATACCAAGAGGACATTTTCCCCCTAGCATGAGAACTTTGAGGATTCAAAGAGATTTAATACCATAATAAATGACTGAAGGATACTTGTTTAAGCCTGTTTTTAAGACCTAGTGCAACTCCAGCTCCCTCAGTTAAGAAGGCTGATGTGCACAGACAAACAGATATAACAACATGAGCAGTTCCCCTGTCCTAAAATGCTTTCAGCACCATACAGTCTAAACAGCAGATGATGTTCAGAAGCTCTAGCTGGCAGTGCAGGTGTCGACACGATCACTCTCAAAATTGCCTGCAATTCTCTATTACATTAATTCACTATTACAACGGGAGGCAAACCATCCCAACTGTCCTTCTGATAAGACACAATTAACAATGGAGATCACATACAATATTTCACAAGGCTTAACAAATTGCCAAATGAAACACCAAAGAACAAGGATATATTCTTGAATAGGTCATCAGTTAAATGAAGTAGTTTGAAAAAGCACTACAAAACAATGAGATTGTTACAACAGTCATTCCTACAGTATTACCCCTCATCTTATTCAAACTATTTTATCCATCATTTACATTGCACAGAGAATAAAGTGTACCCTGCTGGGTACTACAAGGCAGTAATTTCATAAAGGAGTTCTTATGGTGCCTAGCAGCAGGGGACAAGCTTGAGTGGTTTATTAAAGTCACAGAAGCCAGACCACTGAATTCACAGAAGTACATTCTAGATTTCTAGCAGTACAGTTTTGGTTTCCTTTACCTAGGGACCACTAATTTCAAAGAACTCAGCTTGAACTTTTAAGCTGTATATCATCAAGCTGTATATCATTTGCAAACAAAGCCATGAGTTGATATATTTTTTAAGAATGTAAAAACTTATGCCTTCTGACACATTCTATCAATCACATGTGAAAACCATTCAGGAAAAGGGCCCATATTTGACCTCTGAATGCTGCAGTTATGGCCACCTTTCCAGCCTGTTCATATCTGACCTGTTGCTCTGACTGAGAAGTATTTGAAGGAGAGTCTCTTCCAGCAGCATCAGCATCATCAGCCTCTTCATCTGAAATCTTGAACTCCAGGTCTTCGGTATAACGCTTCCTCTTCACCTGCCTGCTGGAGCGTCGTTTCTGAACAGAAAGCATCCATATTTTTCATGAGAAACAAAGTTGATGAGAAGCAGAATAACCAAGAAAATTTCTCTGTGTGTCTCAAATACATTAGTGTGCAGTAAATGCTATAATTTCTACAACACCCTGGTAGAAAGAGAGGACTCAGGACACTACCATTCTGAATTCCTGCCTGTTAGCCATTCTTAAATTCTGCAAGCAAAAAACAACAGAAACCTAAAATGAAACAAAAAACCAACCACAAATAAAAATTGACTTTATGCTTGTTCCCAGCTGGAAAGTGGGGGGGCATTTTTTCCCTTTTTTTTAACATTACTAAAACAACCTTAAAAAATTAGGAAGCCTATCTCAGAAAGCAATTAAAACCCAAGAAGCTGCACCTCTCCATTCACATCTGTAACAAACTTTGACAGATGGCCAATGCAGGAGCCAAACACCACCTTTCCACAGCATGGTCCACTGTGTTGCTAAGCAGTGACTACACACTTTCTTCCTCTCCCCATCCACCTAGTTGTACCAGGATTATCTTGTAGGGGAAACACAATGAAATACGATTTCCTCACTTCACTGACCCAGCACTGTTCAGAAAGGCATCCTGCAGCACAGCATGGGAAAAGACCCCAAACTAATAGAGGAGAATGGAAAACTTGAACCACCCCAAATTGAAAACATGATTTCTGTGCTCCCATACCCTCACCACGAGGATGAGATAAAGCTTTAGCAGGATTGCACAAAACAACCTGTAAAATACAGAAGCATGCATTTGACATAATTTGCAACTTTATGTTCAGTGCTGGGTATTGTTTCTACAACAATAAAATTCAACTTCCCAGACAGTCTGCATCAGGTTATATATTTGAAAAGCTGTAAGCATATGTTGCTGAAGAAAACTGTCAACTGAGCTTCAAATGTCTTAATGGAGTAATGTGTACATTAAAATTATGTTGACTATCAAATGTTAAAAAAACTCCATCATACATACACTACATATTTATATATTTAACACTACTTCTTTATACATCTTTCTCAGCCACTGCACATCTTCACTGATACGTGCAAATACGTACGCAGCTTGTTTAACAGACTTACACACCTGAGTCTCTCAATATACATAGACAAACTCAAATACTTTTAGATAACTAATCATTCTTTTTAAAGCACAAATACTTGGTGCACTTCACAAAAATAGAAATTATTTATTTAACTGAAAATGAAAATTTTGAGCAAAGGTTAAGCTTACATCACCCTTTTAAACAACGGTGACTTGACTTCTACCTTTAACGCAGTAACTTATGGGGGTTTCCAGAAAACAACATTTTTATACTTCAAAATAGTAACACTTGACAAATTTGCATCGTGATTTACATGATCACTGATGGGAAAATACCAATTTTCTTCTGACTCTGTAGGTAAGTCTTACCATTATTTTTGGTGCCAAAAATATCTTCTTCCATTTCCCTAACAGAAAGAATACCTAAAACATAATGGTAGCCTTTATTTGATATTTTTTCGACTTGATGAACTTCCTGTTTCCTCTTACATTCAATGTGGTTTTGCAATTGTTATGCGCTGTTGACAGAAACTGTGCATGTATTTACCTGCACCAGATTAACTCATTAACTGATCACTGTTGACAGAAACTGTGCATGTATTAACCAGATTAATACATGAGTTATTAATACATCAGTTAATGAGTTAATCTGCACCAGATTAACTCATTAACTGATCTACAGGTAGGAAGGTGAGTAATAGGTTTGATCGTGGAATATAAAAAACCTGCATAACACACAAGGATTTCTCCTCTTTAAAGAAAACAATGCATCACTGTGCATTACTACATAATATCTCTACAGAAGGCTCAGGATTTAACACTAAGAATGCAACTGTGTCTTAGACAACTGAGTAACATCAATCTCAGTTGAGAAATACATAACAAGTTTATTAACTGTAGCTGTCCCAGCAAACATGGTTGGCACCCTTTCCTAAGTTCATGCAAAGAAGTGCATTATAGCATACACAGTGCAAGAAACACAAAGTTTCCTGAACTACTTTGCCACATTTAACTAAAAAGTGATGCAAGTGCCCTAGCACTTCTATTTACAAAAAAAAAAAAAAAAAAATCAAAATAATAATAAATCAAAATAAAACATCACTCAATTGTGTTTGACAAAAAAGAAAGGTTTTGTTCCACTAGACTGAAAACAAGCAATCCATGCAGAAATATTGAACTGTAAATGGAATATAATCACCTACAAATTTGGAAACCCAAAAAACCTGTCCAAAGCCCTGAAGTTTCTTCATCTTTTGCCAGTGTCATCAATCAAGCTGGCAGAGATTTGCAGCACAGAACAGAAAACTTAATTCTTCAAACACTTTAATATCTGCATGGTTTAACTCAACTTCTCTAATTCAGAATACACAGTTTGAAGGAATCAGGAAGAGCATGCTCTTCTACTGCTTCTTTTGTTTTTAACTAGAATATACTAGATCACTCACATTTCATTATTTACTACATTCTTCTTGAAAATAGTGGGAGGAAGGGCATAACCATGCTTTCGTAGGACAACTGTTAGCCAAAGTCTTCCCCAGGCTACTTTGACCATTCCCAATTGATCATTGAACATCTCTCATAATCAAAAGCAATCCATCCACAACCTGATATGCAAAGGACAAATGCAGTGGATTCATGTACACTGTTATGACTACATAGGAGTCTCATACTTTCTCCACCACAATCCTATCTCCATCTCTCCATCCTATCTCTTCATAAGGGGATTCTTATTTTTAGTGCCCCCTCTAAACACTGCCAGCAGAAGCAAGCCAGGAGCTGACCACTTCTTAACATGCCAAATGACAGAGCACACAAAACTTGTGCTACTCTATTTCCAGATTTGCTTTACGTGAAACAAAGGTTGGACAGAAGGTTATAGGTGCACAGTGGTCAAGAGAAATGAATCAATGTGAGTCCATGACTGGTAGTCCTGAAAAAAAAGCCCTTCATCCACTAAAGCAGTGTAGCTACAAGTGCTTGACATGCATGTTTCCAACACTCTGCCCTGTCATGCCTCATTCTTGGTTTCAGAAGGTTTGCAAAGCCAATGCAAGAATAAACACCAAGTTTATAAGCAAGACCTTGTAATAGTACATTAAGTCTACAGAACAGAACATTCAGCATCATAACTGCAAAACCAGTCAAAGAGAATGTGTGAAAACTCAGCAGCATCGTACACATATCTGCAAACAACACGACTGTAAAGCAAAATTGTGATGAAAAATACTTGTTTTTGTAAAATATTCACCACGGTGATTTTCATTTCTCACCTTCTTTGTAAACAACACAGAAATTACCCAAATACCTGTATCTCTGTAACGAAGACCACAAGAACTATTGTTTTATGCTTCTAAGTTGTCAAAGCCTACAATGAACTTCAACAAAAGCATTACCTGAACCCCTGGATCATCTTCATCTTCAGGATGAGGTGATGGTGGTGGAGTTTTTTCCAAATCTGAGTTTTCAGAACCTTCCTTTCCCTTGTTAACCTTTTTCTTCGCAGCACTGGCTTCTGAATCTTGCTTCTTGCTACTGAAACAAAGGTATTTTTAATCAGTATTTGTAGAAAAATACAAGCAAGAGGTGCTTAAAAAACAGTTGATCCGTGAGATGTTTGTTTTGAGTGACTTCATTATTTTCAACTGCCTTTCTTAAGTATTTCAAAGTAACTGCAAATTCAGTGATGCATGGGCCATCACTACACAAGCCTTAACAACAGACACCTTGCTTCTTTCCTTCAAGACCTTAGACAGTGACACTCAATTTGTACTCAACGAGAAACTAAAAATGAGATGGGAAAGGAAGAGCTGCTCTCCAGAACCTGCACTTTCTGAAAACAGTGTTTGGACACCTGACACCTGAGAAGAGAAACGGGATTACGCATGTGCTTGTCTTGTATTAACTGTGCAGCCCAGGTAAGCAGAACCAGGGCAAGCGTTACCAAGACAAAGGACTGAATTCATCTTCTTCTACAATCCCTGCTATTTCCAAGCAGGAAATGCACTTTAGTGCCAGTGCTGAGGGCACCCATACAGCTTCAATACATGTAACTACAGCTTGTACAGGGAGAAAAAACACCCAGCTAGTATCTCAGCATCTACACAATACCAGAAAGCTATATCCACTGAGAGTGATGTTTTGAGGGTAGTTCCTTCCCTTCCTCCCCCATGAAAATGTTCATCACCTGAAGAGCTGGGACTGTCTCCAGATGCACTCATTGGCTTGGAAATGGGTGAAGACATATATAGCAAAATACAACTTTAAATATACCATCACCAAATCACAAACTGAGATGATCTGCAGCATGGCAGGGGTGAAATTTTTAAATGGCAATAAGAATCGATGGTAGAAGGTAGTATTTTAAAGCACATCTAGCCTTTGAGTCTGAGGCAGATTTTTACTAGATTTTTGTGGTCAGCTCCCAGCAGCCCATTCCCAGTGTGAGGGGCTTGCTAAGGGAAGTTGCTGAGATGGCTGACAGCAGAGCAGAGCAATGTGCTGGTTCCTGACACATGGCAAGCAGAGGTCACCAAGCACTATATAAGAGACTTTTATATGGCTTCTACATTCTTATCACTTTACTTTCATACCTGGGAAATTGCCTGGGGTTTGTTTTTTCTTCATGATCCTCATATTTGTAATTTCTCATTTAAACGTCAGCTTTAAGTTTGTTCATTTTGATCAGCACATTAGCCCACCAATAGTGTCTTTTGGAGCTGTAATTTAAATTTTCCCAATACAGTCACTTGTCTCTTCAGGACTCCGACAACTCAGCTACAGCGTTATTTTCTCCTTGCAGCCTATGCATAAACTAGCAATGATTTCCAAGTTTAAAAAAAGAATTAAAAAAAATTTACACACGAAAAGACTGTGAGTTTTGAACATGGATCTGTATTATTGCAAAATTGTCTCTACTTAGCCCTACTGAGGCCATATCTGGAGTACTGTGTCCAGTTCTGGACTCCTCAGTGAAACAAAGACAAGGAGCTAGTGAATAGGATACAGAAGGGATGATTAGGGGTCTGGAGCATCTCTCTTAAGAGGAGAGACTGTGGGAGCTGGGCCTATTTAAAGAGACGACTGAGACTAGATGATCTACAGAGGTCGCTTCCATTCCTAACACTTCTGTGATTCATTAATGCATGGAAGCATCTCAACAGTAGGTATCAAGAGGATGGTGCTAGACTCTCTTCAGTGGTGCACAGTGACAGGACAAGGAGCAATGGCCAGAAACAAAAACAGAAGTTCCACCTCAACATGAGGAAGAACTTCCTTACACTGAGGGTGGCAGAGCACTGAACAGGCTGCCCAGGGAGGTTGTGGAGTCTCCCTCCCTGGAGACATTCAGAATCCACCCGGACACCTTCCTGTGTCATCTGCTCCAGGTGACTCTGATTTGGCAGGGGGCTTGGATGAGATGATCTCCAGAGGTGCCTTCCAACCCTAACAATCCTGTGAAATTAACAGGACTCGACACCGCTCAAAAAAAGCCCACTTCAAACTGTGACAATTAAAAAAAGAATTAAAAATGAAAGGGGATGTGGGGGGAAGAGTCCGACCCGGCGCAAAGAGCGCGGGCACAGCGGGGGCAGAGTTTGGCACGGCGGGAGGAGCGCGGGCAGAGGGCGAGCCCCGAGAGGCGGCGGGGCCGGGCAGCGCGCGTCCCTCCCTCCCTCCTTCCCTCCCTCCCTCCGTCGCTCGGTGCCCGGCGGGCT
>NW_005054346.1:4996889-5043040 GCF_000277835.1 Geospiza fortis
GTACTACCGGCCGGCCGGGCGCAGACAAAGAGCCCGGCGCTGCGGGCAGGTCCGCCCCGACACGGGTTCCGGTCTGGCCTCCGGGAGAGCTTTCCCTGTCCGAGCCATGACTACTTCATGAGCTGTATCTATCCCCGAGCCCTGCACCTCGGTGTACACAGGCACCCTCAGCAACGGAGACGCGGTCGAAACGATTCGGACAAAGTTTCAAATCACTTCCCTTTCCAGACCAGTTATAAACACACACGTGAAAGACCGACCAGCTTGCGGAGAACAAAGCCCGTGAGCAGCCCCACCGGGAATTTTTAAGTTCTAAATTCAGCAACAGAACTGCTCTTTTTAAATGCACAGCTACAACTTCTTTGAAAGAAAGGGGGGAAAAAAGTGAAGTAGAAATAGAACAGCACCACCCCTCTAAACGCAGGGACACACTGCTTCCCAGTGCATCACACACGCAGGAGCTTCATCTGGCCAGTGAAAGCATCAGCTTCCTTGCATTGCCAGCAACTGTTCTTCATCTTCCCACGGAGCCAGTGTGATTTACTCCTGACAATTAAATGTACCCACTTTTGACTCAGCCTTTGCACTTTCCAGCAGATCACACTCAGCATTAGCCTGGAACAGAATTACCTTTCCACATGAAGAACAGGCAAGTACTCAGAGATTGTTCTGAGACTCTATCATTAGGAGTCCCTGTCAGCGCTCAACACTGGGTGCACACGATTAGTATTTTCCAAGTCTGGCAACAAGGAATGTAAACTGTAACATACACATTTAAACAGCTACCTCTCATATTTGTTTTTACACATGCATGAATGCAAAATTTAGCCAAGGCCCACTAGTGACAAAGTAAGTGTCCAGTCTCAAAACAAGAACTATAAATCTAGGACAAACTGGAGCAGTATTTGCCACACATAAAACTTTGAAGTATTTAAAAACCATCAGTTAAACTCATCCCTCAGAGATGATATCAATACAGACATTTCAGATTAGATGTTTTACAATCTCACTCTCCAACATCCCTTTCTGGTTTCATCCTCTTACCCCTGAGGACTGCACCATACTGACCAGAGAGGATCAGTATGAAGACAACCTGCAAGAAGGTCAAACAAGCAAACAACATGAAGAAAAAGAGGCTGAATAGGAAAACAGTAAGTAGGACAACTGAAACAAGAGAAATATATACAATTTGAGAAAGATATCCAAACTCCAACAAAGTGTTTTGTATCAGCTCAGCAGCCCCCAAGAGAGCTAGATGAAACTCCAGAAACTTACAAGGGCAAACCATCTGACTCAAAAATGACCCCAAAATCATGACATGCTTTATAGGATTAAGGGGGGAATTAGCCCGTATGTTTAACCTGTGTAACTACTTCACCTGATCTGGGTAACTCATAGATCTGTTTATTAGTATTTCTGACAACTATCATGGGTTGGATGATGGTTTTTTTCTATAATTCTATGATCTAAAGGAAGTCAGATGCATTACTGATTTTTATTTTACCATTTGGGAACATTGTCCTGTAACAGATTAATGACTGGAACCTAGCTTAGACAAACTTTACACATTCACTGTGGAGCATAAAAAACATTGAAAAACAAAATGTTCTCAAAACGTCAGAGATGTGAGACTTATACTTCACTGCCTTACCCAAGGAAAACAATTTTTTTAAAGCTCCTAATGTAATCAAAGCTTCTTTTAAAATCAGTTTTTACATATCACAAAAGTAGAAAAAACAGTACACAACAAGGTTTTTTCCAGCCTGAAAAGTCAGCCAAATTACTAAAAGGCTTTGATAATAGTGAAGCCTACAAGGCCTGCCCTGCAGCACAAGCAAAGGTAAATATCAGGCAGCTGGGCTGGTTCAAAAGGGAGATGAGGACAGGTGTGAACAGGAACAGCCTCAGCGGACACATGCATGGAAATCTCGCACGATTTCCTGTTCTCTCCCAAAGGCAGCCCCTTCCTGCCTCGCTCAGGATGATCCGACCTTGGGAGTGGAAACTACCACCACTGCCTCGGGACCTCTCTTCCTGTCCTACAGCTCCCCAGGGGGCTGTGTCCTGCTGTCCACACCACTCCCCCACACAGCAGCCTCTTCCCACTTCCGTGGCCAGGAGCCATCCCCTTTCCGAAACAACAAACAGCCAAACCATGTGCCAAAAAAGCTCTTCTCCAACTACCTCTAAAAACCCTTATTATGGTCATGTTTAGCACTCCCCTTATAAGCAACAACCGACTCACCCCACACTGCATCCCAGGCTGCTGCTTAGTGTGTGGGGAAGATGAAGCTTTCCCTGCCACAGGGAGGGGAGGAAGCAGATATGAGCAGCCCTGCAAAGCACAGCACACTGCTTTGAGGAGATGGGACGAGGCAAGGGCTCCTGCAAATAGCTGCCATTTGGCCCTTGCAAATAGTTACTGCTCCTGCCACCATACTCAGTGGCCAGTCTCTAGGGTTTCACAGGAAGCAGCAGGAGAGATATCAGCTGTGCTGCAGCGTGATCTTCTCAAACAGGTGGTCCTCATCTCCTCCAGGGACAGGCACAGGAGGAACAGACATCTGAGCCATGACTTTGCAATTCAGTAGGATTACTTGCCTTTCCCTTTCCTCTACTTTTGGAAAAATCTGCCTGCTTTGCATGTGCCTGAAGCTGGCTTCATACAGTTTAGAGCCCACATAATACTCAGTATCCACCCAATTTAATGAAAACCCTTCACTCATAAGCCTAGGTTAACCTACATTTTGCTTTCAAACTTGTCTAGTTTGGTCCACAAGAGATTTGTTTTGCCAGTGTTATGTTTTTTAGCCACCACTATATTTGTCTTTCAGTATTGGTAGAATTGGGCTAATATCCATTAAAAGTTAATAGTGTAATATTAATGTGTGATCTTTCTTTCACTATGCAGTGTAACATACTAGCAGAAAATTTGGACATTTTCTTTCTTTTTGAGATCCCATGACACAATTCAAACCACCATTAAACTAATGAGGTTCTTCTATTTTCCAATCTGACTTGTCCCTCACATGAAGGTGCATTTCAGTGCAGCAGGCTGCTCATTTTGTTGCAACTTGCACCAAAGATAACAGAGATGTGAAGGATAGAGTTTCTGGGGTTTTGTTTTTATTTGTTACATAAAAGGATTATACTTTTAGTTGAAATTGGAACTAAAATAACAGGGTTATGAGCTATATTAAATTACAAAATGGTTTAAGATAATTAAACATCAGATTTTTTCATCCATGTGTATGCTCTTACAGCCCGTGTCAAACTTAACTATTAAGGACTCGTTATGCTCTATCCAAAAAATATTGCTCCTCAATAAATGCCTACTTTATTTACCTTAATATTACACGATTGCAAAACTCTTCTATTGAAACTAATCATCTTACTCAGGAATGAGGACCATTAGTTACACACAGCATTTTTAGATTTCTAAACCACACTATTCCTTTCAATACTTAGAAGCAAAATACTGAGCATTATAAGCAATAGCAGTAAAGACATGCCAGACACTAACTTTATAAAAATATTTTGCTTCTACCTAATCATCCATAATCTGTATTAACATGCATTAATCTCACTCATCTAAGCTACTGTAATATTTCCTTTCCGGAGTTAGTGCTGCTGAAATACTGTGACTTATATGATTTGGACTGTTGATTTATTTAAAAAACTTTATTCAGTGATCTGTCACTGGACAGGCTCCCCAGTCTTTGATGTTGCCAAAGTAAGCAAGTTTCTTTCACTGATTTAAAATTCTTTGGCAGCATAGGATCCCCACACAGTCTCTGGGTTCTTTGAAGAAGCTTAATATTGAAGCTGACAAGACCACAAAATGAGAACAACCTTGTTTTCAGGACAGCATTTGGTAACAAGAGACACAAGCCCATTACAGCAAAAGCAGGACTTTCTCCACACCCCTGAGCAAGCATAAGGAACACCCAATGCTCTTGCTGCTGCTCCAAACGTGTTTCTCTCACAGGTAAAACAACAGAGCGTAGTACTTACTAGAATACAGTAAGTCACCTAGCCAGCCAGGGACAAGAATCATTGCATGGGAAAGCAGATAAAGACTCGCCTACAAACACAATTAAGCAAGCACTGTTTAGTTCCTTCAGAGGAAACACTACTCCTTTAATCTGCACAGCATGTCCCAAGATTTAGAGAAGATGTGCATAGAGGTATTAGGATGGAGTGGACAGGACAGACCACTCTGAGCTCTGACATCCAGACCATCAGGGTGTTTTTGAGGCAGACTCCTTCTAACCATGGTTTATCAAACAAGGCTTCAATGCAGTAAATGGTTTTTACTTTTTGGCAGCAAAAATCTGGGAAATGCTCAGTAACATTTATGATGTAGCCTGGTCAGCCTTTAAACCTGTGAGTCTAGGGAACTGGAGTACCTGTCTTTAGAGGAAAGTCTGAGGAAGCTTTGCCTGTTTAGCCTGGAGATGACTGGGAAGCAATCTTACCAATGCATACAAGTATCTTAAGGATGGGTGTGGAAACAGTGGGGCCAGACACTGCTCAGAGGTGCTCACTGACAGGACGTGGGACAGTGGGTACAAACTGAAACACAGGAAGTTCCATCTGTCTAAAAAGAAAACCTTTACACTGAGGGTGACAGAGCACTGGAACAGGCTACCCACAGGGGCTGTGGAGTCTCCTTCCCTGGAGATACTAAAAACCTGGACACTAAAAACCTGGTCCTGGATGCACCCCATGCAACCTGCTATAGGTGAGCCGGGTTTAGCAAGGGCCTTGAACAACATGATCTCCAGGGGCCCCTTTCAACCCCAACCATTTTGTGATTCTATGGAAAGGCTATTTTAGCTAATAGAGTACTTTCATTTCAAAAAGACATGCTGGATGATATATAACTTAGAGATTTTCTAAGCTGTGAATTGCTGCTGTGTATGTAAACCTAGTTCTTAGGACAATATGGTACACAGCCAAAGTAAATGCTGCAATAGGGATAGGCTGATCAACTGTAATTTACTGATCAGTTAATATAACCTGTACACAACAACACTTGATTTTACATGCCAGTGTTTATAAATTCTTCAGGAAACATCATCTCTGCTAGTACAGAAACTTTTCTGTCTTGCTAAAGCAATAACATCTTACCGTCCATCCTCATTTAGCTACAGAGCTGTATCAAACCTAACCAATAAATAGTCAGTCTTGTAGAATATATGCAAAGCTGATTCATTAAGTGCAATTTTTAAACCCTAATACAAATGGATTTTGCAAACTGATTTGGATTAACCAAGTCTGGCTGTGCTTCCATCTGGAAGTTATATTTTATAACTCTAGCCACATCTTGAAAAACAGATTCAGATGTTTGGAACAAATTCAGAACAGTTGTAAGAAATTCTAGGTACAAATGAAAAAAAAATATTGAGCTTTAATGTCTTTGTGGTCTCAGTTTTCTTCCAAGTAGGCATTTATAACCACAGTGTTTAGGGACTTGAGGGACAAGGAAAGAATCTGTGTTATTACCTATGACATATTTACTCATGCGTAATGACAGTTTATGCTTTCTTGTACTACTCTGGAACGGTTTAAACCTATTCTGATAAAGGTACATGATGCTGAATGGCAAGTTAAAAAACCCAGTTAAGAAACATAGTTGAACCATCTGGTCTAACCACAAAGATTTTCTGCTAGGAAAATTGTTTTTATGTGAAACAGGAAAATTAATATCATCCCTAAGGTGAGGACACACCAATATCCATATAAAAAATGCCTTTTTAACAGCAGAGATTAGAGCCCATGAGTTGTGTTAGTATAAAACTGTCTGTAAGGGTTGTACAGCATACAACAATGTGAAGTACCTAATTTCTTTATTTAGGGAAAAACATCATCAAACCATTTTACTCTCAGCCTTCATCTCTGAAACCCTACATTAATATTGAAGCTGTTTAATTTCTCAACACAAAAACCACACACAAAGACAGATGAGCATAAGAGGAGAAAGAGTTACTTTTGAAATCTAACACATCCAGAAACTTTTCTGCCTTGAAAGGAAAAACTAACCTTCTGCCTTTCCAGCTTGCTTAAAATAACTGTGAAGCCATAAACAGGAAAGTCAAACAAGAGAAATGTGCCCAAGCTTCTCAAAAACATGATGTTGTAGATGGTATAAGGCAAATGACAAAACAAGATTTCCTCTCCACCCACGCCATTTAGCACAGATGCTCTAGAAATCCCACAAACACACTGTTTATCTCTTATTGCATATACAAGTTTCCTGACTTACCTAGCCTTTTTGCTGGTCTTGGGTTTTGGCGTGGTATTTTTTGCTTTCTTTTCCTTTGGCTCTTTAGGGGTCTTAGGGACTTTGGGGGTCTTGGGTTCCTTCTTTTCCTTGGGTTCTTTAGGATCCTTCGGTTCTTTTTTTGCCTTGGGCTTTTTCTTTTTCTTCTTGTCTTCTTGGGAGCAATCCACTGAGTTTCTGCTTAGATTCTGGCTGTCAAGTCCCCCAGGAAAGTCTTCCTTACCAAAACCTTTACTGGGACCTTCTGCAGCAATGTGATTGTTTTTCTTTTTCTTTTTCTTTTGCTGTGTGTACGGCTCAATTGATGGCAGATAATCATCGCTTTTCACTAGCTGGGTATTCGGTCCACTAACCTGAGTCATATCCGGCACTGGTTTCTCTAAAAAGGGTTCCGACGGAGAATGCTGAGAGAGATAAAGAGAAATAAAAATTGGAGATCTGCAACTTTGATTTCTAAAACTTTGCTCTTTTGGAACATGAGGTAACAGAGGGAGAAAATATTAAGCACAAGATTAACCTATTAACAAGAGTCAGCATATCTGAAACATTGTGCAGTAAAGAACAATGCTTTTTGCAGTCAGAACAGTAGCAAAATGATCAGAGATTCTTGATGTATCAAGGGTAAAATTATTCTAAAGCTTGTATAAAGTGGAAATATAGAAAATATTTAGTCTACAACACATCAATACAAAATAAAAGCAATTTCAGACATTTCAAAACAGGTTTTAGTAAAATGATTAACTTATTAAAAATTATTAAGCTGCACTGGAATTTTGTCCTTTGGGGACAAAATTGTTAAACTTTGTTTCTAGACATTTGAAGGAGAATAAAAGTGTATTCACAGGCTATATCGACAAAAAATTAATTAAGGCACTTTACACTGGTTCATCTGTGACAGGAGGTATCTTGATCAGCAAGTTAAGGATTAAGCCACTTGAAAATGTAATACAAGGTTACATTTTATATCCAAGATCCACTGCTTCCAGCTTGTACTCAAAACAGATTTGTCCCTGCTCCAGACTGGACAGAGAACTACAGTAAGTGCTTATAAGCCTGCATAAACATCCTATTTCAAAGTCTCTGTAGCATATCAGGTTTACACCAAACCTACAAACTACAGGAAAACCTATGTATAATTACACAAATGTTAAATACCTAAACTAAAATATTTTGGATATATTGACAACTATTTTCACTTCAATGGTTCTGTTCTACACAAAGATCCATGAGTCTGCAGTCAAAAGATATCTCAGCTCCACCATGACTTTGCAGCCTATCAAAGCTCTGACCTGCTTCTCCCTGCCTGCCCATGGTTATAAATGCAGGACGACACTGCTTTTCTAGAAGAAAAGTAATAGCATGACACTGTACTGATGCCTTTCTCACACCTACATATATGGTCAGATCATTTTACCCACCCTCTTTCTCTCTCTGTTTCTCCTCCTTTCCTGTTTCCTAAAAATTAAGTCAGGATGACTCAAGGTGGATTAATCATGGTATAAAAGGACAGCCATTTGACATATTTGATCTGCTGAACTGTGGAGAAGAAAAGTTAATAACAAATCATAATTTTACTTCTACAAAAAGCAGTGCCAGTCCAAGTGCATTGTTCCTTGCATTTCCTTTTCTCCTCCTTTTTCTCCAATGGCACTTACCAAGAAGTGGCAAGCGTGCAAATGAATGACTACAAAACCAATCCCTAAGCATAAGGAGAACTGATGGGCATATACTGATAATCAATTTCAGCCATCTAGATCTAAATAAAAATGCACTTAGGATTTAGGAAACAAAATTCTTGACAATATGACATGAGAAAGTGAATGCATGTATATATTTCCAAATGTATTAATACAATTTCCTGAATGCAAACAAACGGAACCAGAGCAGTCCCAACTACTTCTGCCATTTCTTCACATGAACGTAAACCCACTGTGCACTGAGCACACTCAAATACTCAGAAGCAAAAGGAGCAAGGTTGTCAGGAAGGTAAGACAGGAATTTTTTCTGCTGTCTGAGAGGTCTAAATGGTACATGCTACACACTACAGTTCTTCATGGAAGAGAACAAGAGGGAAGGCCTGAGTGACAGACTGATGGTCTGCATCTCTTGGCTTAACTGAGGACTTCCAAGGGTGACTTCTGCATGTTTCTGTCCTCCACATGTTTATTAAGATCCTTTTTAGAGCAAAAGGGCCTAAGTTGCAATGGAAATCCAGCTGTGATGAGAGCCCCATGCACTCACTGCATTAGCACTGCATCTGTCAGCCCCACTTCAAGACCACCTCATGCTATAGGCATTGTGAAGAATCAACCAACACCTCTTCTAGAGATCTGTAGTCACCACTGGCACGTACAGCTCTGTGCTGGAAAGTTCACAAAAACTGGGTATCTGTATAGAAAACACTACCCCACAAAGTCAGTGGTAACAATGAGTTCTGCAGTCCAATTATGCATTACATAAAATGGAGATCTTTTAAAATGTTCTAATTGGCTGTGAATTTAGTTGACTGAATTAAGTGTCTCAGATTTGTTATATGACACAGAATAAAACTGTCTTCTCTGTACCTCGGACTGTTATGTGCTTGCACTAACCATAATTTTTAGGTAGGAAAATACAGGGATATTACTGAGATCATCTGTAAATACTTCTTATTCCCGAGTTTTCAGAGCAGTACTTTTAACCTCTGTTTTTGAAAGATAGTCAATATATTTCTGCATTACCTGCTATTTTGTATCTCATGCATCCTACATTTTGCAGAAATTCCAAGTGCAAGTTTCACTAATTTTTTCACTGAGCTGTCCCCTACCATACTCAATACTGCTTTAAAATACTGCTCACCTGATATATATATAACATACAAGAACTCCAGGGTTTTCTTTACATTATTTACAGATTTTGTATTGAGCAAGTACCTTGAATTTGGCACTACTTTATTAGTTTGCCATATTAAGAGAGACTTTTACAATCACCTAGAAGCTTATGTATACGGTACAACTTTCTAGAACAAGTCAGAATCAGTAGTTTTATTTTTCTTCCTCTTATGTATACAAAACAGCCAAGCCAACAAATTTTAAAAACCACAAGAAATCCAGTAATGCCATGTACATTTAATTTTACAAAATTTTCAACATTGCAACTTCATTAGTGGTATGACCATCACTGAATAAATATTAAATATTATATTTTATAAATGCTTCAATATTAAAAAAAAATCCTTGCTGCCTTTGTAAGACTTGTGGGTTGTTTTTGTTTGTTTAAGTCTGAACAAAAACTTTCAGCAGAGGCATAAGCAAATCTTTCCAATCTCCACAACAGCAGTGTCAGTTCTTCACGGCTTGACATTTCCAGTTTTAATGTAAGGTCTGGCCAGAATGCACGGCCCTGAGAATGGCAGCAATTGCTGCCACACTGTAGTACTCTGTGAAATTTCAGATTCTTACTTTTCAGAAACCTTATCCACAAGAGTCATTCTCAGGCTCTAAAACAACTAAAGACTATACATTAGACTAAAACATTATGCCTGAAACAAATACTAAAAAACCCCCAAACTTACTGCCTTTTATTTAAAGGATCAAGTTATGTGCATTACCAAGCATAATAATACTATGGTTTTGGTTCATATAATTCAGAATCTCTGGAACACAGCTACATTGCTGGGATTGCAGCTACAAAAAGACAATTCTGCCCTAATTAGGCTTTGTAGGCTGTATTTGCTATTACTTGAAAATATATTACTTTCGCCACGTGCCACTCCCCTTGCAGTTTGGCATGTTTTGTAATCCACTTACACATGATTTTCTAAATTATAGCACTCTTTCAAAGAAAGAGCTGTGAATACTTTTATTTTTCTAGGAAGTGTGTGGCTGTACGTCTGCAATATGCTAAAACCGTTTATCCCTAACTGACAAGCCCACATTGCTCCCTAGTGTGAAGCTGTGTAGAAGCAGCACAAATCTACTGAGAAGAGACTGGAAGCAGCTTGAAAGATGCATTTTCTTACCCCAAACCAGTTGTCTGCTCTTTCTTAAGAAGGGAGAAAAGGACGAACAACAGGCTTTCACTATAAATATTAGATTAAGCCTACCACAGGGAATTATTTCAAATAGTTCTACTTCTTTAAATCTAGAAAGGATTAGCTCTAGTTACAGGGTCACAATTTCTAATGAAAGAACCCCATTTTCCATTTATAGAATTTTAAAAAATGTGTATATTACAAACTTTTTATCAAAAGATTGAAAAAAATTATCTGCATACTTCACAGAAATTGCTTCTCCTGCTGCTTTTAGTAGTAACAAAGCCATAATTTAGTATGTTAGTACAGAATTTAATCTTCCATGGGAAAGAAACCAGTGGAGATTAAACACAAATAGCTATTCATCCTATTTGATATTGCAGCAGAATTATTTTTGGTATTATTTGAAATAAGGTGAAAAAGGTGCTCAAAAATATTGGTGTGTTTACTAGACCCACATCTCTTTAAATCTTTTAGAGAAAAGCTGTTTTTGTAAACATTTAACAAAGAACAGATGGCCTGTTTTAATCATGTGAAAAAACCTGGAGCTCACATTAATACTCCTACCAGTGACTACTGGGGCTAGTCACCTCCCTAACCAGCAGCATGGCGCAGTCTTCAGTAATTCCATTTAATTTTACAATGGACATTTTCTCATCAGTTCCCACTGCTCGACAGTTAATCAATGCTATTAACATGCAATATCACAATGCAGGACACTCCTAAAGATTGCAGCTTATTAGAGAAAAACAGAGATTCTTCAACAACTGCAAAGTGTTAAAACAATTTGTGGCACAACAGGCTACACAGTATTGTCAGGAAGAGCCAACAACACCCAAGGAAATTAAAAATGAAAACACTATTAGAGAAATAGAATTGTCTGATTCTAGACTGCAAAATTTCTGGAATTCAAACCTATTTTTGAGCTTCCAAATAGGTATCACCAAGACTTGAAAAATTAAAACCAATTTGCCTGTGTTTCACAGCTGCTTACATTTTTAGAGCATAAGCTCATTTTCCCCAGCCCAAAGCATTGAGAGCTGTCTCAAACCAGGCCTGTTACGTGAAGTAGCAAGATGGACAAGAGGCAGGATTAATCCAATGAGGGCGAGTGGCAGGGAGGGAGGTTAAGAAGGAGAGTCTTTCTGTTGCTTGAACAAGGACTGAACCACAATCAACTGTACTGAAAGCAGCTGAGTGTCACTTCCCTAACAGAGCAGCAACTTGAGCCAACACTGAGCTTTACAATGTATGAAGCAAGAGCAGCAAAGTATGTGATGTGACTCAGCTAACTTTGTGAAATTTAAACATCAGCACCAAACAACAAACAATTTTTAAAAACCTCAACTTTTTACCAGGACTACACTTTAATTCCCCTTGTAGATTTTATTTCCAGATTCCATGGTCTTTTCCATATTTAAATAAAGATCTACAACAACACTTCATTTAAATTTTCTTGAATGTTGGTTTACTAAGTTGTCTAACAGTAAAGCAAGTGCTCAGTCAGTCCCCACTGACTTCATAATACAAACCGCTGTGGTATGATCTCCATACAATGGATAATTTCACTTTAGGTAAATCATTGCAGAATATTCTCAACTGCAAGCCTGTTCAATTACCACCTTCACTTTGGAGAAGTTAAAATAACAACCTATGGAAATTCTTTGAAAACAGAACACACACTACAGCATGCTTCCAGCAGCAGCTCTACCTAGTGCCACAGAGATCATTCATTTTGAATTATATCCTTCCTGATGGGACAGCCCAAAAGGTGTTAAAAGCCACCACATAACTAAATTGCGCCGGGATTCTTCCTTTCAAAGGTTAATGACAGGATTCATCCTCCCTCTGGATTATTTAGAATGAACTACTCATCTTGACTAATTTGGAAAGTTTCTGAGTCATACATTGCTTTGTCCCTGCAATTCTCAACTCGTCTCATTAATACTCTCAGAATTAGGCCTCTCTTAGTGCCACCTCAGTGTGAAATGTGTCACTCTTTCTAGACCTTCATAAATACTTTCCTGACATTGTCCATATGCAGTGCTCACATATCAGTAAAAACCTTAGAGTAAACAGGAATCAACACCACCAACAACACTCCGGCCAAATGCCAGTACCTACATTCAGCAAAAGCTGTACAGTATTTTTTCTATACTAGGTGAAGCTCAGCAACATCCTCAAGACTACATTCACACCTTGTTTTGAAAATATGTTTTACTGATCAGTTTCTTCTCCTTTATTGTGAATGATGAACGCTTCCCTTTTCTGTGAAACTACTACCTTGAAGATGTGAAAGTTTCTTTTACTGTACTATGTGAAAATACTTAATATTAAAATATTTTGGAGAAAATGATTCTGTTTAGAAACAACTGGTATCTCAGTAATTCAGAAACCCTAAGAAAATTGTAGTTCCAAAGTGACAACTGGGATTTAAAAATCAACAAGCGCTGTCAGTGATCTCTGCAATAAAGGGAAAGACATCACATCACATGAGAGTGAAAGTCTATTTTGCAAATAGGCTTGGAAGGAATCTAAATTTCTTGACATACCTCTTCAGAACACAAATGAAAGTGTACAGAAAACAGAAGTTCTAGTAATACCTTTCTAGAAACAAAATAACTACTGTGCGTAAAAAAAGTTAAATGTTTTAGCAAAGTGCTTCTGCAATACCATTTCTTAATCAAGTCTTAGGAGAAAACAGAATAATCTAAGATGATTCTAAGTCATCCCACTCTGTTACTGCTCCTTGGAACCTGCTAAAAACAGTACAATTACAAACAAGTTATAACTTGCTGATTCAAAGTTTTTTGAAAAACTCTGGATCCAAAAAAAAAAAATCTGATGCCAACAGCATCCTAACAGCATTCGAGTGTAAGTAATTAAAACCAATGTTAGTGCCCTCTGCTACCACTGTAAAACTGCCATAATTTCTGATTTGGTGGAGCTGAAAATATCACCCAATTTCACTATTTGGAGGAACAAAACATGCTATGCAAAATACAGAGTTTCTTAATTGAGTCTCAGCACAGCTACAGTAATAGAATTATTTATTTACTGGTCATGTACTCTGTGAAGAAACACAGATTTTAAAAACGATGAATGATACTAATGTGGCCATCCAAAAAGCAAACATCTCATTATAATTCTACAGCAATTATATGTAGTGCTTTGTGCTCACAGAAAAAGTGAGACCTATTACTAAGCTATGGAATATCAGCCAGTGCAATGAGTGCTGACAGTTTGTTCACAGCTCAAGAAACAACTAACTTGTCCCATAAGAGATGTCCTAGGCTGCTGTCCATTGATCAGAATTGATCAGAATCAGTGTTGACCAGGCAATCTCAGACAACTGCCACCCCTACAGTAATGAAGCATGCATGCTCCAAGTTGCCTTTACATGTAAGACATTGCACAGCTACCACAAGGATTGTATGTAACTGGTGATGTGATGGTCAACAAGACAAATGTTTTATTAATACTTTTTTTGCTAGAGATTACTTTGCAATATAGACTGACCTAGCAGTATAAGGTTACCCCTAATGCAAGCAGGGCAGGTCCTAAGTATTACACAACAGCAGCCTGACTCTCTACTCTCCATCATCACTATGTAGACTGGTTGAGGACTCATGATTTTGGCAAGTTTTTACTAGCTCTAGCTGCAGAGACACATAGAAAGGGTGGGACAATTAGGTACTGGATTCTACTGGTGAAAGCTTATTGATCATGTTGACAGCCTGTCCACCTCAAGCCTGCCCTCTGCGCGTGGTCACAGTAAAAGGAAACTTCGCTTTGCGCATGATCCACTATCGAGCAGAAGACATGCCAGGACATGCCAACATGTTTTACCACAGAAGGTGCTGACTGTCAGACTTGAGGATCTTAAAGGTCTTTTCCAACCTTAATGGTTCTTTGATTCTGCCATGTAACATTTGTACTTAAAAATGTGTGTATTCTCTTTGTGAAATTATGTCTGTGAAGTTATTCCCAGGCACAGCTATCAAGATACCTAGTGCTTACTAGAGAATTCCTTGGATTAGACAATATCCAGGAGATTTACCATCAGTCTTTTCCAACCCCTCTAAGACAAGGCTGCTCATCACCAGGCAAGACAGGGAAGTCACACAGTAAAGTAAGAATGTGTCAGGATGAAAGAGTCTCCAGAGAATATAGTACAGTACTTCAACTTCTCCAGTAAAGGGGGAATAGAGGGGAAGAAACATCTGCACATCCTCAACCAAAACAGTAATAATGAAACTGCTATGATTAAATAAATTAGCATTACAGAAGACTACCCAAACATTTTAGCCCATATACAGGCTGAATTGTTGCTCTTGGGCTTGCATCCATGTCACCCACAGCCCCTTTGCTTCACTGTAGAGGCAAAGCAGTTCCTCCAGAACAGTCAAATGCAAACACTCTCCTTCTCTTGGGCACAGCCCACAGCTTTGGAATTCAAGGTCCTGAGGGGACAGAAAAAGCTGTACTGCCCTGTACATGTACCCTCCTCCCTCCACCAGCAAAATTCTCTCCATTCAGCTACAAAACGTCAAATGCGTGGAGATCCATCCTCTCTGAAGAGCAGCCTGCTCCTCCTACATCACCCGGTATTGCTATCACCATAGTTCATGATGCTCTGATACCAACTATGATTTCCACTAAACACTCCATTTCCTACCCAGAAAAAGAAAATTCAACAGAACAGTCCTGGCTGACTTGATATATTAAGCACTAAAAGCAATGAATGCCCTCTAAAACTTTTCTTTTTCTACAGAAGACTAAAGTTACTCAGAGAACCATTTTCAGAGGGACCTTAAATAGATCATATCTACTGATATCAATAATCTTTCTGTTATCAAATTTAAATCACAGTGACATGCAGCACACGGCACCAGGTTTAGGAGAAAATCAAAGACAAGCATACGTGGCACAAGCGCTGGTTCTTCTGACCACAGACAACTGAAAAAGTTCCATCTGTGCTTTCACTGCTGCAAATAATAGTAGCAGTAATAGCATTACACACCACAACAGCAAGAGCATTTCTATTCTGGTACTTTTTCCCCCCACCCCTTCTAACATCCAAGAGTTACAGAAAAACTTACTTAACAGGCTATAAATGTAAAAAACATAAGGTGATGGGTAGTAAGATACTATATTGAATGTTTACTTGATAAATACATACTATTAAAAAACTTACAAGGTGTATATGTTAAGTCAGAAGCAATATTTTTTTGATTTGTCAAAGATCTAATAAAGTATTTTTTATCTGAATTCAGAATAAGTACACTTCATCTTCTTGTAATTTATAATAAAAAAGTTTACTTTAGTCTAAAGAAAGGAGAACAACTACAGAGAGAAGGGCAGTATGTTTGGGGTGGGTTTTTTCATTAGATTAAGCTGAAGACTTGCAGGCCAGGAAACATTTTTCTCCTGCCTGCTCTGCAGCACTTAAGGATCAAGTAAATACAAATGAGAGAAATGTCCACCTGTCTGATGAACATCCTGTGAGCTCCAGTTCATTACTCATAAGGACAATACTAATCCTTTTTAACACTGAATCACAGCATATCCTGGCTTGGAAGAGACCCACAAGGATCACCAAAGTGCAACTCCTGACCCTGCAAGGACACCCCAAGAGTCACATCATGTCCCTGAAAACATCCAAATGCTTCTCTGTCAGGCCTGTGGCTGCAACCACTTCTCTGGGGAGCCTGTTCCAGTGCCCAGCCACCTCTGGGGAGACTCTCTTCTTCCTAATATCGAAACCAAACCTCCTCCGACACAACTTCATGCCATTCCCTCAGGTTCTCCTATTGGCCACCAGGGAGAAGAGGATTAAGAGTGCTCCTCCCTACACTTCCCTTCATGAGGAAGTTATAGACTGCAAAAGGACCAAACTGCAATAGACTGTAAGGAAATCCACTAGGAGCAGATGGGCACCATGTGGCTACAACTACATAGTGCCCCAATCTAATTACTTGGCACCACTGTATGCCTCTGTACTTCATTACAACATGCCTGCACCAGGAAGTCCTCAAACTCTACCTTCATGGTGTCCTGCTTGCACCCTGCTTGTGTATGCACACCTGAGTGGCCTTTCTTCTGGGCTTGTCTTCCAGTCTTGGGAAGTTTTAGAAAGACACAAGTCACAGACAGTCCTTTCAGCCTTCCTCATGTAATTCACACTCTGTTTTGCCATTCTTACCTGCCCCAGGGCAACCTCTCACCCCTCTCCTGAGGGCACTCTAATGCAAGAGTCTACAGCAGGACTAGCCCACCTCTGAGAAAGCCATCCTCCAGGGCACTCTAAGGCAAGAGTCTTCAACAGAACTAGCCCATCCCCCGAGAAAGCCTAGGGATCACAGCTACCCAATAAGCCCTCACTCACAGACGTGACTGAGCTGCTCTTCAGCAACTGAAGAGCACAAGACCAAACATTCACAAACAGTAAGATACAGCAACCACCAGTAAAATGCTTTCAAATGCATTTTTAGGCCATTACATTTATTATCATATGATGTTTGTTCCAATATAGTAGGAATAGATATAACTTCTCTATCACTTTCCTATCCCCCTCCTTATATACCTAGGAAAACAAAAGCCCAGCATTTTTCTTTTTAGAGCTCCCTACCCTCAGCTTCTTGTTAAACATCCACGTTTAAGAAGACTGCACATATAAAAAAAATAAACCAGTCACAATTTAATGATAAACATGCATCAGATGACAAGGCTGGTGAAAAGAGGATGCAATTCATAGAGAATCTTTACTAAGAACTTTATCACTTCCCCTATCTGCACACCCCAAGAAATAACAAGTTTTCCCCAAAGGTATAAATATGTATACTACGTTCAAGGAAAGGCCAGTGGCCTTAGATGTTAAAGATTTCAACAGATGTGAAAAGGACTATAACTCCTGGGGTTTTACACCTGTCCATAGAAAGGAGTAGTCCACTGAAGTCCCAAGATACTTCCACAATACCACCCCTAAGTACTTTATTAAATCACAGAGTACTCTGAATGTTCTGTGGTTTGCAATAAGGTATTTTAATAATTTCACCAAGATATCTTGCAGTTAAGAGTGTACCAGATCAAGAAAAATTAGCTGAAAGCATTAGAAGAAACACTACCAGTACAGATAGTTTGGTTTGGTTGGAGGTTTTGATGGTCCACACTTTGGTTTCAATTTGGAAACCAATTCAATGATATTTTATCTGGATGACTGGAAGAGACTCACTAGGCAAATAATGCAATAACTCTTTTTCTTCCCATGACATCTTCCCTGTCTGCAAGGTGATCTTGTGCAATATCCACAAGCAAAAGATTAAATCCTTTTCATTCATTACTTGTGCTGGTGTCCTTTTTTTTTAAACTACAACATGTACACAAGTATTTTCTGCTACATATTTAAAAAAGCACACAGAATTCTCTGATCACATGGACTTCCAATACTGTAAAATACTAAGGTACCACCAAAGAAAGAAAGTTAAACCACTCTAAACCAATTATTATTATTTAATTATTCCAATCTTTGCATTTGCTAACTTGCTCTGATTAAAAGAGCCTCATCTCAGAATTTTCTCCCAAAAGACCATATTTGATAAATGTTTTCTGATACCATAAGATTAAATCCAAAGTATTTCAATCAAGCTGTCTCTACTGTTTATGTCTACTCCAAACCTCAAAGTGTTTAATTGCTGCTGTTTCAATCTCATAGTAAAGATGAGCACATTTAGTACTAGGAGATTCATAATTTAAAACTGTAACTTTATGTTTTGACATTCTAAATGCCATTTCCTTAATCACAAAGAAATACCACATCATGACAGAAAAAGAAACTCCAAAATCCCACTGCCACCATCACTTTGACTTCTATTAGATGTCTCAAATAATTTGGAATTACTTTGCTAACCCATTTTTATCCAATATTAAACTGTTCTTGTCCAGCAAAAATTCAAAACCTTTTTTTCAGGCACTGACCAATCAATCAACCTGCAAATGAAACAGCAAATATGCAATGCTGTCTTAAAAAGATTACTTAGAGTTCATTCTAACCCTAAGAAATCACACTGTAAATTATAAACATTTTTTTAATTAGTCTAAATTATTTAAATATTTCATATACTAGAAAACAAAGAATAATTGCTGTTACTAAATGGATTTTATGCCCTATTACTTAACTTTCTACAAGAATATCTCTAACCTACAGCATCTCTTCCCCAGTTACTCTACAACTGCTGCCTCAAGCAGTTCATAGGATGGATGAGACTTCTAGATTAAATCAGATCTAAATGACTATGACATTAACCTGAAGACAAGGCTCATGTTACCCTGGGAAAGACTACAAGGAGTGATGAAACCAGTGAACGTCAGGAAAGATAAGTTATTTATTCCTACCAGCCTCAACTCATTGCGATACTCCACCCCCCAAAACGGGCTTTTGTTTTATTGGGTTTTCTTTTTTCCTTTTCTTTTAAATTAGATGCTCATTTCTTACTAAGAGGGATTTCCAGAAAAGGACTTGCCATGGACCTTCTTGAAAACTGCTCAAGGATGACTGCAAGAAAGCACCTACTTGGAGAACTACTGACTTCAGCTTCAGGGCAATACAGTCCAGCCTAACACATACAAAGAAACCCCAAATCCCATTACTATCACTCTTGCCTCAGGCAATTCCCTATCCCTCTGTACTGGTTTACTCATATGTAAAATGGAGAATACAGTCTATAGGAGACTTAATTTGATGAATGAATTAGTGGCTGGTGAAGTTTTGATGCCTTGTGAAGGCTGACCTAGAACAGAGGCTGGACAGAGCTAAAGAATAAAGTAGGTATTTATTAGAAGGCTTTAATGGATACACCTTGAGCAGTACAAGAGCCCAGCCAGGGCTACGCCCAAGATGAACCAAAAATGGTCACAAAATGGATGACCAGTCGCAGAGTTTCACACTTTTATAAGTTCCGGCTCATTTGCATATTGAAGTTAATTGCCCAATTATAGCTTTAGATTATGAAGTCCCATCCTTCTTGTTTTTCTCTCTTCAGTCCACCATTGTTTATGCTCTTGGGCCTGAAATTTGGATCATTTGTCCTTGGTCTCGAGCTAGAGAAGGAATTGTTTTGTCTACCTACTCTGTGAAGAGAACCTACTATCCCCTGATATGAAGCTCAGAACTACGTACTAAAGCAGTACAGAATGTGAAAAACAGAAAAGCTAAAACCTGAAGCATCAGTTTAGCTATTTTTTCAAAGATATGAAGAGAGCCACTGTTTGTAGGAAAAGTCCACCTGGTTCAAGGGATTCAGTGATATTCATTATCAAGTTTACTGGATTATATACAGACAAATTATCAGGCCATACCTCAAACAATAAAACCGAAGTCATTAAAAAGCTACTTCTATCACAGAAGGTTACATACACAGATTACATCCTATTTTATAGGCATGAGGATCATGTAGTGTTAGTCCTACTTCAGATCTATTTTAACTACATCTTTGCAGCCGGCCATCATTCTGTAAACACAATCACGTAAATTTTGTGTTAAGTAACATAGAATCAAGTAAGTGACAGAAAATGTTAAGCTTTCTTGATACTTACTTTCAAAAAGTATATATAAATGTTACAACCAAACCTTCTTGCCAACTGGCAATACAAGGCATACTCCTCAGATGTAAGAAACAATTACAGTTTTCCAACGCCCTCCTCACGCGCCTCTCTCAGAGCCACTAATGCTTACACCAATATAAATACTGAAACATTTAAAGTGTCCCATATTTAGTATTTGGGAAAAAACCAAAAGAAGAGTTAAAAGCTGCATAGTTCCTCATATACAGGCATTTACTAATATATACATATGTATTCAAACATTTAACTTTCAGTGTTTAAATTGTTTCTCATGATGTCTGACTCCCTTCCCAAACTACAGCTGTTTCCACATTCACTTTCCAATATAGTACAAAAAATCAACACAATCAAAAACCTGCCAAACCAATCCAAAACCAGCCTGCAACGGGGAAAAAAAATTAACTACCCCAAGCCAGCTCTCCCCTGGTTATATGCTCAAGAATTAGCTTCTCCCATCCTGTCATGTAGAAGATACCCAGTCTTCAAGTTAAATAACTTCTATGAAGATAAAACACAATGCAAAGATATGTTTTTCCCTTTTCCACTCCTGCATCTAAATAGAAAAGGAAAATAACCTAGAAAGTAATAATTTGAGCAATGGCTTTCTTACATTTTGTTTTCAATACACTCCCAAATAGTTAAGCAGTAATTCTAAAGAAGTCTGATTAACCAGCCTTTGAACACCTATGGTTGATCAAGTCACAGAAATCAAAGAGTAAAAAGTACAATATATCTTCAGCAGTGATGCATTTTATACCAATGACACCTATATATTATGAGAGAAAAACTACTAAAGATTTAATGGTGCCAATTAAAGAAGCCAAGAGTTTGCATGGCTCAATGGCTGAGTCATAGACCTTTTCCCCATAATAGGTTCCATTATAGTCCTGAGCTCAAGCTGTGGGAAGAGGATTACAGATGAGTAAGAGAATTAGTATTTTTAAATGTTATTGCCAAGGAAGGTGTCCTTTAAGCATTACACAGCTGAATGTCTCTCCTAGCAGTAGAGCAGCTTGTGCTTACTCACCATCCTGGTTTTAAGTGAGAGCCTCAGAACTCACTTCAAAACACTAACACAGAAATTAAGCCCATCAGTGTAGAGCCCTCTCAAATGTAATCAGTATTTCATATGCATTTCCAAACTTGAAATATTTCAGTACTTGTAATTTTTGTGCCATTCTATTACCCCTGATTTTTTAAAATTCATATACACTTACATAAAACAATGTAAGACTGTGTAGCTAAAGAACAAAATAGTTTGTACTTAAACCATAGGATTGTCTGTAAACAACTGGTGTGATGTACAATGAAGAAAATTAAAACATTCAACTGCCTCTCAAGATCACTTCCAGAAAACCTAGAGAAGTATTTGTGCCAGAATACAACACTGCACAAAATTCTGATCATCCACATCAACAGCAATCACACTTCAGGTACAACAACAGATAATCCTGAAGAATTCCAAAGGGAATTTAACTTACTTTAGATAGACTGCTATTTATCAAAACACTGACAGATCCTAATACAGTAAATGAAAATAATTAAGATGAGTAAAATTGATACCAGAGCAAATTCAGTATGAAACCAGCATCTGATAAATTTAGGACACTCAGATTCCTGTTCCAACATTCAAACTGATCTGGGTAAGAATTTTTAAAAAACCAGGAATACTGGAAGCAAAAGCCAAGTGCTCTTTGACCTTGATGAGGTTTAGAAAAGCAGCTCATAAGATGGCAGATGTGACAGCTAGAAGCCCAACTCAATGGCCCATACAACCTTTACAAGTACTTTGCTTCTGATGACTGGGAACAGTAAAAATCAACATCAAAATATTGTTTACATTTAAAAATAAATGCATTTTAACAAATCCGATTTGGAATACGACAAACATCAAACATGCTAGTAAACTACAATATTTAACTAGAAAAAGAGTTAAATATGCTTAGAAAAAACACTTATGTTTAATTTTCTTGGGGAAGAAAGCATCTATTAAGCAGACTAATAGGGCTGGTAAAACAAGCTCCTGCTCACAGGAATTTTATCTTCAAATCTGAGAAAAGGGGTTGGCTACCCAAAAAGCTTTTCTAGCTACACTGGCCAAAATAGTCAGAAAAAACCCTGTAGTATTACCTGGTTTATAAGCCTTACATCACACACATCCTTAAGTCATCACAGCTATGAATGTGACTGCCTAGATACCCCAAAGAAAATGTCTGCAATTTCAAATGTCTGTTTTTATAAAATTTTTTCTTTGGCAAGTAATTGTCTTTGTATCAAGACTATCATATGCAACAATGCTGTTTAAAATAGAAAGGGCCGCTAATTAAATAAAGATGCCACAGTTACCAGTGTTCTTTTGCAATAACTTTTCTATTCCCTGGTTTGGACTATTTTCCACAAGCATTGCAGAAGTCATTTTTATTTTCAAGTACTACAGACAACAGAGACTTGAGAAAAACAGAAGTACACAATTTATTAAATTACTAGTCATCCATCATTTGTTCATTTACGTAGTTACATGATTTCAGTATTAGTGATATACTTGCAGAAGGGAGCCAGTATCCAGTTGCTGGGCCTGTGTCTTAACCTGTCAACCAGAATTTTGCAACTAAAAAGACTACTCAAAGAATTTCACCTCTTTCTAATGTTGTGTTGGAAGACTTGTGCTTCCTCAAGAGCTTCCGACACACATCCCTAATACAAGAGATCAAAATCAATGAGGATAAATGAAGGTAGAACAAATTCTTCCCTCAGAAAGAGGAACTTTTTCCATAGAAATTACCCCATAGCTCCCAGCCGAGAAGTCCATGGCCTGCTAGTTAATCTAAAAAGTTAATCTAATAATCTAAAAACCCTTCTTCTATCCCCATCCATTGGGAAATTGAATGGTTTACAAAACTGCTTTGTTTTAGCCTAAGTTTGATATAAACTGATTTAGAGACACTTTGAAGAGACAAAAAGGAGCAAAAACTTCTTTTACATCTACTAGTAAGTCTTACACAGTTGATCACTGAAAAAGCGAGACAACCTGCAGATTACTCTTCAACTACTTACAACCCAAGGTTTCTAAGATTTTTTTTTCTGTCCCACAATGTTTTCTTTGCTTCTCTTATGAATACAAGCATCTACCTCTTCAGCAGCTACAACTCACAGACCATATTTCTGAGTCAAAAGGAAAAGACACTGATCAAGATTTAAGTAATTTTGTGTTTTTAACTTGCAAGAAATAAACTAGTGGTTTTCTAGCATTGAAGTATTTTCACATGCACTGCTAGTATGCTTTTTATGTACCAGTCCCCACAGTTTCTGCATGAAACTTGGATAATCAAAAATTATCCAATTAGATATAGTCAGTAAAAACCCTTTAAATGCAGGAAGTCAAATACTGAAGCTGCAGAGGTTATATTCTAGATCTATTAGAAGACAAAGTAACACAGAAGACACTCAAAGGCTTTTTTGAGAACTTGTAAATCCACAGGAGAAGTCAAGCTAACATTTGAGAAAGTGTGCAGGAGCTGACAAGCAAGCAGTGCTAACTCAAGGTAGGGCATCTGAGGCAGCACCCCTCAGAGCAGAGCTCCAGGCAGACGTGGAGGATCGCGCCCAGGATGGTGGGGGTGGAAGACAGAGGAGGTTTGTGGTCACCTCCATAACCCCAGGCATGTTACTATCTGCATAGTTCCACCCTTTGAAATGGAAACAGTGATCGTGTTTGTGTGACCCACCAACAAATTCTCACTGATTCAAGTTACACAAAGGTTATCTGATGGAAGAAGTTTACAGATATAGAGGGTACATATCACAGGATAAAGCCATTTTTTCTAGGTGGCTTACTAATACTGACCTGTCAAACTCGGGTAACTTTGGTTTCATGCTGACACTTCCCACTAGAAATCTTACAATCTCCCAGAAAAGGCTTAGCTACATCCAGATCCCTTCAAAGCAAAAGGCAAATATAACACATAACAAATGTAACACTGGTCCTTTCACAGCCTTTCCAAAAAGGTGGCACTATACAATCCATAACTTTCAGGTGAGCTGTGGATACACCATCAGGAGCCAACAGAGAACACCCTCCTAGAGAGATTATAGAATGGTTCAGATCAGAAAAGACTTTAAAGGCAATCTAGTCCAATCCCCCTGCAATAAGCAGGAACAATTTCAATTCAATCAGGTTGCCTATCCAACCTGACACTGAACTTTTCCAGGGATAGGGAATCTACCACCTCTCTGGGGAACCTGTTACATTGCTTTATCACCCATAAAAAAAAAAAAAAAACCAAAATAAACCAACAAATCTTTCTTATGTCCAATCTAAACCAGTCCTCTTTCAGTTTAAAATCATTACCCCTTGCCCTATCACAACAAGACCTCCTAAAAGGTCTGTACCCATCTTACTTCTAAGCCCCTCTTTAGGTACTGAAGGACTGCAGTAACATCTCTACAGAGCCTTCTCTTCTCTGGGCTGAACATCCCCAACTCTCTCAGCTTTTCCTCGTAGCAGAGGAATTCCAGACTTCTGATAATCTTCGTGTTCTTCTCTGAACTCACTCCAAGAGATCTATGTCTCCCCTGTGCTGCAGACCCCAGAGCCAGATGCTGCACTCCAGGTGGGGTCTCACAAGAACAGAGCAGAACAACAGAATCACCTCCCTTGACCGGCTGGCCTCACTGCTTTTGGTGCAGTCCAGGATACAACTGGCTTTCTGTGGTGCCAGCACATTTTGGCAGGTCACACACAGTCTTTCATCCACCAGAACCTTCAAGTCCTTCTCAGCAGGGCTGCTCTCAATCCCCTGAGCCCCCAGTCTGTAACTGATACCCTGATGGAAATGTAACAGCTCGCACTTGGACTTGCTGAACCTCATGAGGTTCACACTGATCCACTCCCCTGGCTTGTCCAGTTCTCTCTGTATGCATCCTGGACCTCAGGTACGTCAAGCTCCACACCCAGCCTGGTGTCATCTACAAACTTGGTGAGGGTGCACTTGATCTCCCTGTCAGAGTCACTGATGAAGACACTGAGCAGTACTGGTCATAATACACTTTCTGGGACAGGTGGTCTCTGCACTTTGCTTTACACTGAGATGTCATTTCAGACACCAGCCTGAGCGGATCCCACCAGAAGTGACATTTATGTTACACCACAGAATTCTGTTCTGTCAAATTTCCCTCTTCCCCCCCTTTTTTTTCTGTTGCAAAAATCTGCAAGCTTCTAGTAGTGGACATGTAATTCTCCTAATAAACTTCCCACATGCATATAGCTGCTTATCATATAAATCTGCTCTCCTTAATCAACTTTCCCAGGCCACATAAAAGTAGTCTGCAAGACACTTTAGAGGTATAACAGACCATGGTTTGGAAATATCAACTTAAAGAAATCTTAACAGATACACATGTGACACAAAACCAGAAGTAATCAGCAGTAATCAACTCTATTTTGCTTTTGGGATGGGAAGATAGCAGTTCTCCATATGGCCTTTTCATTGCACTATTTTACTAAATTCAGGATGACAAAATGGGCTTGAAATCACAGACTTGATAAAAATCCACTGATGTTATATTTGCTGTTACGAGCCATTTACGCCAAAGAGCCCAAGATACTTCTCAAACTCTATAGTCACAGCAGCAAATGAAAATAGCCTTTGAATATGTTAGCTATGGCATGCCAAAGGTAGGCCTTTCCCCAGCTCCTCTAGTAACTGAACTAAACTGATAATTAAATCAGAATGTGTCATTAGAACTGGAGGGGAGGAGGGGAGCATGGAAAACAAAGTGCAAAATAAAAAAACAAACAAAAAGACTCCAAACAAACAAACAAAACCCCCCAAAACACACACACACACACACACACAAAATCAAAAAAACAAGAAAAAAAAAAACTCACCTAAAATTCCACACTTTATTTTCTGTGGACAAGAACCTGCCTCATTTACCATCTGAGGTAACTCTTAGATTCTCCAACCAGTTTGATTAACACTGTTCTATGAAACACCTTATCTTTAGTGCAAATATATTTAGTATCTTTGCTCCAGACATTCTTAACACAACCTATAGTAAAATGTAAAAATCCCTATAGGCAGATCTTAAATCAGACATGCCTATAGTAATACCACATATAGATTTGGGGTTATATCATAATGTTATATTACAGTTGCAGAGCTGTGTCTAAAGCAACACTTTTAACTTACCCCTGGCTGCCATAACAGTTTCTGAGTTACATTTTTGGGTGTTGCTGCACAGAGCAGCAGGGAACTGCAGAAACTCACCACTGCTGCAGGGCACCTCAAGCACACCCTGAAATACTGACACCAAACAACCAACCTGTGTCAGTCAGCAAAAATTCTCCCAGTCCCAATCTAATACCCTAGGTACAGCATTATTTGGTTTTTAACAAATTTTCCTGAAGTATTTCAAAGGAGGCCTGCAGAGAGAAACACAACCAAGCAGTATTCCAGTACTGCAGGCATGTGTCCCTATGTCCATCTGTGACAATGCTTGCCCCAGCAGACATCTACAAGATCCCATTAACAAACAGACACAAATAACTACCACCATGCCCAAAGTTTTAGATCAGTTTTAATGACTCTGTATTTCATACACAGTTGTACAAGTAAACTGTAATGTCAACTTTTTAGGGTAAGGTGTTGCTTTAAATTCAAATATGCACTATTATAAGCCTCTCATTATATTTAGCAACAATTGGCTGGTACAGAACGATTTTTTCCAAAAATAAAATTAAGGACTTCATATCATCCAGTGCTCACATGTAAGGAAAATAACAGTATTATCACACTTATCAGCATCTTGCAGGGCCAAAAAAGATACCAAGTACCAGAACGCAAGTGGATGGAGGGCCATCTGGAGAGAAAGGAGATGTAAAAGCAGAGTGGAAAAAACAAGAGTTCATATTGACTACTAGACATTAGAAAGTTTGTTATGAAGCTTGTTATGAGTCTTCTCTCCTCTTCCAGGAAAACTGCATCCAAAAATCTGTGGAACTATTAACTTCTCAGTCACTGTAGTCATGTTATTTTGTTTGTAGGAGTTACAGAACACAATTTAACTAGCACAATTAACATGGACTATTTTTTTCTGATTCAACCAATTAAATTATTCAGTCTGTTGTAAAAAAAGTCAACTGTAAGTGGGTATACATTGGGAACTCAAGTATAACATGAAAATTTCCTCTATGACTACAATAACAAGATATTACATTTAAGAAAATATAAACAAATTCATATTTTAATATAAATATTAAAAAAAGTTGAAGTTAAAGCCTAAATAAACGTTTGCTAAATAAATGTTTGGCACTTCCTACAATTTTATAGCAATATATCAGTGGCACATTTGGGTTTGCATACTGAAGTATAAGTGTTGCATTCATGAAGACAAATACTTGCAATTTTCCAAAATCAAAAGGTTAATACTATGCCATAGAAACTTGCCAAGATTCAGAAATCATGACTTTAAAAAGTTAAGATTGTGGACTTTCAGTACTTAAAGGGGGCTTATAAAAAAAGCAGAAGAGCAACTTTTTAGATAGGCAGATAGGGACCAGGCAAAGAGGAATTGTTTTAACTAAAAGAGAGGATTTAGATTAGATGTTAAGAAGAAATTCCTTCCTCAAGACAGTACAGAAGCACTGAACAGGTTGCACAGAGAACTTGTGCATGCCCCACCCATAGAAACATTCAAGGCCAGGCTGGATGGGGACCTGAGGAACCTGATCCAGTGGGTGGCATCCACCCAGGGTTAACCCACTCCAGCATCCCTACTTGTGGTGGGGTGGCTGGAACCAGATCCTCTTTAAGATCACTTCCAATGTAAGTAATTCTATCAGCCTGCAATTTCTTAACATTTAATTTCTACAGCAGCAACCCATGCAATATGAACCCATTCCCAGAAGTTCTTAATATTTTGCTTGCTCAGCCTAACACAAGTGCTGCTCTCTCCTAAGCTTGGCTAACACAGTAAAATCACTGAGGAGGAATACAAGCAAGAGCTGCATCCCAATCCTTGGTACTGAGGAACAACAAAAGCAAAGGAACAAAGACTCCTCCCAGCCCAACAGGGAAAAATCAGAGATCCACTTTTTTCTTCCACACCTTGTATAACTGCACTACTCTCACATTAACCTCTACAACTACCAAATTCCTACACAAGAAGTGGGATTTTCTGCTTTTACCTGTTAAGACTGGTTGTCTCAGTCTTCTTGACCTGCACTCTAAAGCAAGGGTAATACTGGAAGGAGTGACAGAGAGCAAAGAGGTGGCACATTTTAGAGTAACAGATACCTGAGTAGGAATTTAAATTGAGGGGTTTATGAATTTTAGTTTTGAAGAAATAACAAAGTTTAAGGCCATCATCTCTATGTTCCTTTTCATAAACAGAGGCAACACTATTGGCTACACCAATCTTGCCAGGAATAGAGAAAATTCTAAGTAGGTAATGTATAAAGTACAGTAAAATCAAAAATAATGAATTATAAACTTTGGAAAAGAACAAACACACACTCAGATCACTTAGTCATCCTATCTCTCAGTTCTGTTTCCTCACAAAGATGACTAAAAAAATTAATCTGAGTTTTATTTCTAAATTGCCATGCTTTTAAACAATTCTCTATGCTAGAAAAAAAAATCCCATTCAGTACTCAAAGAAGACAATTCACCAACTGGCACTGGAAGCATCCTCAATATGACACACACCAAATGAAGTTGTGCCAAGCTCTTTGGTAGAAAGGGGATATTCTTTCACCTCTGCAATAACAAAACAGCTGCAAATACTTTAGTTGGAAAACAGCCCCACTTTTCTAAAGAAAAGAAAACGCTCCCAAAATCAAATTAGCCATTAATATTTGTGTGGAGTAAGAGGGAAGTTGGGAGAACCTGGAATGTGGCCTGTTTGTCACTAATTCAATAAAGACAAAGCTTTCTAGGACTTCTAACAGAAATTTTAATTTGAGGGAGGACTCAAGGGCTGGTTACTGAGGGCAGGTACAATAAAAAAACCAAGCTGTGTAAGGGTGTTAAAGGGCCTGAAATCTCACTGCCAGAGGAAGAGGCAGTCCCCATTCTGCCCCAGCAAGCATTCCCACTCCTACACCACCAACTTGGGTGATCCCTGTGGTCACACAATGGAGAGCTGCCAGGAACATGACCTGGCCAGATAAGCCTGTTCACCAAATGATCAGGCAGGTGCAAGGAAGCAGCAAAGGCTCTGTATCCCAGACCACAGCCACCTTCATCTGCATATTTTTTGGTTTGTTTTTTCTAAAGCAGATTAGATATTGGGAGTTACTGAGCTCACACAGCTATCTATGCTGGGAAGCTGTCAGTGGGCTAAGTGCCCACAGCAGGGTGACACAAAGGTACACCCTGAAGCAGTGAGAAGAGCAGTAACAGGCACCACTGTACCAAATGGCTGCCTCTGGCAAGGGCTCAAGAGGCAGGTGACTCAAGCAGAGAGAGGTGGAGTGACTCCCTAAACTTCTCTGTCCCCATTTTAACACAGACATTGGCCATTTCCTCTCCATTCCTACTGTTCAACACTGCTTTGTCAGATCAGCTCAGCCTTTCCCTGCCCCTTCCCTGATCACTGCTTCCTGCCCACACTTCCTACTCTGCTCCTACCAGCTTCCAGGAAGTAGCTTCACTATCTTTAAACCACACTGGCAAATTTGAAAGTATTTAAAAAGAATAGGCGTACAAATAGATGCTTTAAACACTCAAACCTTGCTCTTTAGCTACCACACTTTACAACTCTTTTGAGAAGTCTATAAATATTTACAGATAGTATCTCAAAAAAAACCAAACAAGTGTTTTGTTTGCGTTTTTCCCCCAAATCCAGACTACATTGTCACCAGTAAAACACATGTATCATCATACAGTTAAAAGCACTGAAATCTGAAAACTCAAAAGTGAAAAGCACTGGCTTATCGAACTGAGAGAGAAAACAACTTCTACAGACAAAAGTTACAAATTACACTTCAAAGTGATGGTGTCCCATCATAGCAGGAATTGACACTCCACAGTGTCAATTTACTCCACAGAGGAAATAAGAACACTTATGCAAGTTTGTGACACTTTCATTCAAGATACAAGCAAGGACAAGATAGCTTAAAATAAATAGATGTCTCAAATTCCATGAGAAAGAGCAGGACAGAATCCCAGGACAAGGATCCACAGTAAAAAGATAGGAAATTATTTCTTCACTTGTAACTTCTTCTTTATTAAGACTGCCACTGTATTTAATGAATTTTTTTTAAAAATCAAGAAAAAAAAATCAAGCATTTTCCTTTCATTTGCCCTGATTTTCAATCCTTGTGTCTGTAGGTCGATGATGACACAGACATGAGGATTTTTATTAGACTATCAGCTTTCAATCATGAAAAAAACTCTCCGAAACAACATATTTAAATTTGTTCAAATAAATATAAAGTAGGACAACATCTTCAACCATGGGAAAGTAAGACAGCTGTCAAGTCCCACTGGAAGTGACCATCAGCAGCAGATAAGAACACAATACTGAAGTACTAAACAAGCAGCATAAATGCAAAAACTTTTCTAGTTCAGTGATTCCTCAGAAAATGCTAATGATTTCAGGAAACAATACATTCAGGTCATCTGTATCTCACAGAAACCTTCAAAATACCCACGCTGAAGAACAAGTTGGGTAACTCTTAAACCTACAAATCACTATGCTGATGCAGACTTATGTTTTCATGTTAATGCTACAAACTGGCTTTACCCAAAACTTCAGAGCAGACAATTTAATGGCACAAATTATTTTCATCACAGTCAAATCATGGCACCTGAGGGAAGAAGTATTCTTGAAGTAGCTTGTGCCTCCTCAACAGTAAAAAAGACCAAAAAGTTCATAGCAAAACCACCTCAAAACTACAAATCTTTGGCCCAAAGGCCTATTCACTGAAAAATCACTGCAAGCACTTTATTTACAAAGGCACACATAGCCTTTTCAAGGGTGAGGAAGAAATAAGCCTTTGGATATGTTAATAATAACTCTTAGACTGGAACACAACTGCAAAGTTTTAGAATATGAACTTCTGTTGGACACAGTACTTCATAATATTATATCCTTTCAGAGACCTGCATGGAAACTCACTCACAGATGGATCAAGTTATCAGTGTAACAGAAAATTCTACTCCACAGGGGTGAAATGACTTCAACACTTCTGACCAAAGGTAGATTTTATGGTCTGTTTTTCTTTTAGTTGGAAAATTTTAGTTAATTACATTGCTTAAATTGCTCAAATACAAGAATTCTTCAGAGCCCAAACAAAATACAGCAGAAGCCTATAAACTTTTAAGACAAAAATACTGCTATCAACATTTATTTTAATATAAATACTATGGATTTTCTTCCCTTTTTCTCTCCCATTACTATCCACAACCTCTTATTTTGCCTACATTTTCTCCATTTATGTTATAGAAATACACACACACTCATGCTTATCTATACATAAAATTAATACACAATTGTAGCTAATAAAAGTTCAGTATTAGTAGGTTCTTAATTCCATTTAGTCTGGCAGTTTCAAAGATCTTGCCAACATACACTGTTTTGCTGGCCTGTGAATACTTAAAAAAGGAAACTAGAACTTCTAGGGGCAGGCAGCCACAAGACTTTGCTGAACATGCAGCATACACAGTACCCCAGAAGATAGCTAGCAGTCATGTGAAATAGCCTCAGCATCAAAACAAAAAGTACCCAATAGTGTTTCTAGGGGTTTTTTAAAATAAATTCAATTTGTTCTACTTATCAACAGGAAAATAGTCCAAAAGTTAAATACTCAAGGGATTAAAAAGCCAGTGGCTCTCTCTGGAGATGTGGGAAATTGCTTATGAATATTATTTATGGGAATAATCCTAACTATTCAAGTGTTAAGATTTGTTACTACGTAAAGTTACAGGAAACACTGAAAGATAATTCATGTGAAGAGAGTAAGGAGTCAACCACTTCTCATTAGGCATTAAAACAAAAACCCAGGAGAGAATAAACTTCATTTTAGTGTGCCAGCAGAAACTGATTTAACCTTTGCTTTCTGCCAGGTTAGAATATTGCATCAAACCAATACAGCTGATTATAGCTTTCATCAACATCCCTTTCCATTCAGGTATATCCAAGTATAAATTAAACTGAGGCAGCAACACAGAGTTTGAAATTGCAGGAAGGGCCTGTGAAAGGGGTGACCCAGCTGGTGACTCAGCAGGACTTTCCCTGCCTCCTCCCCTGCAAGGGAGGGCAGGAAATTTCAAAAGAATGTGTTCATACCAAACACAGCTATGAGTTATGATTTAAAGCAAAGTCACATGCTCATAGATAATAAGGCCAGCAGAACAAACCTGGCAGTGAACCGGTAACACACACGAAATTAGTTCCTTCTCCACCAGAACCTGGACACTGCAACCCAGAATCCTTCAACACTGTTTGTGCCCACTGTGGAGCTCTCCCATTTAGTCAGGCATGGAGGCTATACCATACTTGTTTGTCATTTAAATACTCCTGTGTTTGACTATAAATAATGTAGATTGCATTTGTGGAACATGATTAATGAACATGACTCGAAACTTCAGCCCACACAGTAGCTGTGGGTAAATAAGTTGTGTGTAACAACACACCCAGGACAGCCTATTCTTGGCAAAGAAAACTCCTACACTTCCTCTATCACCAATAAAATGCTCTGAAAATAACGATATGTAAGAACAACTGCATAGCATTAGGCCTCCAAAGGCCTGTCTAACCTGATATCACCTCTGATAAAGTGTGTGGAAGAGGACAAGAACCAGACAGACATGCATACAGGAGATGCAACCCAGTAACAAATTCTCAGGCACTTATGTATGGCACAGATCTGCCCAGTCAAATGTGGTGCCTTTATGTTTATCAAATGATGATGCATTTTTCAGTGAAACATCTCAGAGATCAGCATCTTATTGTTCAGTTCTGAACTCACCACTGGACAATTCACTGAATACCTAAAAAGAATCCAAGGAGACAAAAGCAGGTGACAAACAACCCTTACTTCACATTCATCCTCTTCATGCACCTGTATCACTCACAATTTTAGAGGCTTTCACCACCTCTCTCCTTCCTTCCCCCACTAAAACACCCCCCACCTGCGCCCCCTCCCGCGGCTTTTTCAAGTGCTGCTGTATTTTCTGAGGTCTGAGGAAGGAACACAGAACTTCACAGCATTTGCCTCACCAGCATACCATACATACAAGTAATAATCTTTGTTTTGTTCTCTACTACTTTCATTACAATTCCTACTGATTTATTTATTTAACTGTTATAGCTCTTTTTCACAGCCATCCAACACCAAGACCTGCTCCAAAAAGATAGTTTTGCCTGCCATTTCAGTGCTCAAGCACCACAGAAACATAAAATCATTTAGGTTGGAAATGACCTTTAAGATCAAAATGTCTGACTGTAAACCCAGCATTGTCAGGTTCACCACTAAAGCATGTCCTTAAGCATGTCCACATGTCCCTAGGCACCACATCTATACATCTTTTAAATACCTTCACAAATGGCAACTTTATACCTTCCCTGGGCAGCCTGTTTCAATGCTTGATAGCCCCTTCTGTGACAAAAATTTTCCTAATATCCAATCTAAACCTCCCCTGGCCATGTCTTGACTCACACCACTTAGTGTTCAAGTAATTGACTCTTCTATTATATTTCTAATTATTTTATTTAATTCTTATTAGGTTCTTCACCACATCTGCATTTGGTACTCTGCTTTGGGTACATCAACAGCAGAAGCAAATTTTGCCATCTGACTTTTCACTCCTCTCCAGATCATTGATGAGTATTTTGGAGAACAGAAGCTCACAAGCTCAACACAGATGCCTCCACTGTGAAAACAGGCAATGATTTGCTCTGCAATTTGCTCCTTGGTGGATGGCTCTGCTACAGCAGAACCAGCCTTCCCACCTCATGGCCACCAAGCTCTTCCAAGAACCTTTCGTGAAAAGTGTTTCAAAGGAGTGCCTGACAAACCAAGCACACTGACTGAACATCCCAGCACTGCAGTGGTTCTTATGGGTCTATCAAACTCCACTGAAGCCAGCAGCTCACTGCTAACACGGTCCTAATAACCATATCTAGGTTTCAGCTATTAATCGAAACCAGATGAATTGTCAATCACCAGCTTCATCTCACAGCCAAAATAATTTGCAGTTTTCCACACAAAAAAAAAGAAATAACAAGCCTTGGAATCAAACAGCAATTTCTTTCAAGTTAAAAGCAAAAGAACTTCATTTTCCTTCCAACATATCTAACAACAAAACAGTAATTTGGTTAACCACAAGTATTACAGCCTTTCCATGATAAGGCTAGCTTCAAATCACTGAAAAATAATTACTAAGATGACTTCTGTTGATTTTAAAGTACACAGAGATTTCCATTTTCACTGACTATATTAATTTGGTTGATTCATTTTATACAAATAAAAACAAACCAGTCATTTAAATAACTGCTCTTTGGTGAACAGTTTTCTGCTTACTGACATGAAAGGAAAACCATGACACAGGAGAGCTACCAATTCTGTATTCAGGCTTAAGAGCAGGGGTTTCACACATCTGCATTTTTTCCCCAGGGGGTGGGGAGGGGTTCAGTTTTCGTTGATTTGAACAATACTCATTTCATCCAAACAGTTTTCAAGGGGGAAACGCCTGCCTGTTAAGAGTTTCATTACTACAGTCAGGGCTCAAACTAATTACTTAATGGGAAGGTACATGAACAGTAACTTTTACCAGATAAAAACTTAACAGAAATAAGCTAAGAGAGAAGTTACTTGGCTTGCTACAACTGTCTGAATTACTGATTTTAATCAAGTAACTGGAGTTATCATGTGGTTTTCCTCTAATTATTTTGTTTCAGCACTTACCTTTCTTCAAGCTATTCATTTGCAGTTCAGTACTCTGTAATAGGTTGCTTAGCTTATTTAAGGGTTGAGCTGCCTGTGTTTAACCTCTTCACTGATTAAAGGGAAAAAAATGTCCCAAGAACATTTAACAAGCTTGTACATTTTTCAAGTAAACTTTCTTCTCCCAAACCACCTTTTAATGCCAAAAATAGGCTTACTGGATGGGCAGATGAAAACAAGGAATTCATGCTGGTGAAGAATACCACTGCTTCAGGGTACAGTCCACCTCAAGTATTTCCTCCCACATCTCCACCATCATGGGTTATGAAAGATCCTAGTGACACTGGTTTTTGTTCCTTTATTGTCTTAAAAGTCTTATGTTACTACTTCTATAATTTTCTTTCAAGTTTTTTTCTACTAGATGCTTCAGCTCTCATCTTTAGAGTAAAAAATGTGTCTTATACTTCTTTTTCTCATTCCTACCCTTTCTGTACTGATTTCTCTGTGCTGTCATTACCACCTTCCCAAATACTCACTCATTCTTTTTATTTTTTCCCTATAGTCTTGAGCTCTCTCCTTTTCATCCTGCTTACCCACACAGTTGGTAACAGGAGGCATTGGCAAGAGCTGCTGTCTCAGGCAGGAACACACAACTCCACGTGCATGCAAGAACTGTAATTTAAGTTCTCCAAACAAAGTCTGTGTGTGGAAATGCAGAGAGAGGAAGAGACATCTAAAATTTCAAGCCAACTTTGAGGTAGGCAGGGAAAAGAAAGATGGTCTTGAAGATATACTTTGACTCTTCAAGAGAGCCTCCTCCTCCCTCAAGAGAAAGACAGCGCACTTTTCCCCTTGCCCAGCTTAGTCCCCCCCTCCTCCCCTCTTCCACGGGGAATGTGGAAGCCTGTCCCAGCTGCTGAGCTGCTCCATCTAGCACTCCTTGTCAGCTGCCTGTCCGCAGAGCGTGCGTCTGAGTGCCAGCGCCGGCTCACGCTGTGCGGAGCAGCGAGCAGGAGCAGCCGGCAGGCAGCAGCCGAGGGGACGGCCGAGCAGCTGCTCTGCGCACAGGCCCGGGACACTGCCCAGGACAGCTGGCTTTATCATTTATTAAGTGTATTGTAGCATCGTGTCCTTACGACTGCATTCCAACAATTGTCTCCAAATATTTATGGGCAGAGCTACTTGGCATTAACAACTGACTGATTGGAAAAAAATAAATAAAATTAATAAATCATTGATATCTTGACCACTAGTTCATCTGGTACTAAAACCTCTTGAATTCTGACTGACTGAGTCAAAGGCAAGCAATGGCAAATGTGAAGATTCCAAAAAGCACTTTCTCGGCTGAAGCTTAACATACTAGCATGTAGCCAAACCTGTTAAGCTACAGAGGATCAAGATGTTTTACCATTTTTAGCTTTTAATTGAAAAATGACATGGAAGAAATACATGGCCATCGAAACCTGGCAGACCAAAGCCTCAGTAAAATAAAACTTGCATTCTATTTAACATTTCATTTGAGCCTCAGAAGATTTAATTTCAGACTGATTCACATTGTTGTCTTCTCCTTGTATAAACTGTTTCCCCATCACTTCTTGGTTTCATTACTTAGTGCTAAAGAAGTTCACGCCAGAAATTTTCTTCACATGTAACAATTTAAGCTTTAATTTAAAACCACAGAACATTCCCATAGGATTTTAAAAAAAGATCTTGGTTTGGCCAAAACAAACACATTATAACACACATTTCTTCCTCCAAGTTGCAAATACAAAAATTGAATAATTAAATGACAATTCTCACACATGCTTTCCATCTTCTCCCCAAAGGAACCAACATGAAAAAAATAGTACGTATTCTGCTTGTCCTGTTGTCGTATCACATTATGGTCTATCCATAATGTTACCCTAGAACAATTACCATAAGGATGTTAGAAAGATACCTGAACATCATTTTACCTTCAGCCTCTGTACACCAAGAAAGCCATGCAACCAATAACAAACAGGGGAGGTGAATAGGGGCAACAGTTTTGAAACCATAGTTCTTGTGTATCCTGAAAGGCATTTACAGTAATTTAAAACATTTTCAACTAATTGGAAGTAGCTTACCTGAAGGACAGGCACTTTTTGTGGTGTGTTTTGTGGTGACTGGTGAAGCTGTGCCCAAGGCTGATGATGAGGATGTGGGGGTGGTGAAGACTGGTGATGTATCCCTGGATGAGGCTGCATGGGAGGACAGGTTGGCATTTGTTGTTGAAAAGACTGCTGTTGACTAGGAAGCTGCTGGCCAGATATTAGTCGCTCTTGTATTGCTTGTGGATCTGCAAGGCCAACACCTGGACAACCATTTGGTCTCATGTGCCCACCCATCTCCCGTGGTGTTGAAGACATACCCATAAATGGACGATTCTGTTGCATGTTTCTGGGGCCCATATTCCTTTGTCCAATTCCCATGGCACCAGGGGGCTGGTGTGACGGCTGAGGATGGGGTATATTTGGGTAATTGCCAACTTCCATAGGTATTCCAGCACTACCGGGTCTAACCTGTGGAGGAGGTGTACCTGCTGGATTACTCATTGCTTTCATAGGTGACATGGGAGGTGGAGAGGCATAAGTTCCCTGAGGCTGTGAAGGGTGCATAGTTTGCGTGTTCATTTGGTTAAGTGAGCCACTAGGGTGGATGGGCTGCTGGTGCATTAGTCCTTGACCACTGTTTGATGGAAATCCGACAGCATTTGGGTATCTTGGTACAGATTGATTCATTGGAGTGTTATTTGTAAGGCCTAAATTCTGATTCATCCCTGTATTATTAACTAATCCCTGATTAAGGTTACTGTAAGGATATCGAGAATACTGCCCTGAGTTGTTTATAGTAGGTGAGGGTACCGTCTGGCTCCGAGAACTAAAATTAAGTGTTTGCGGCCTAACAGCACCCTGCTGGGGAGGATTAGGGGAGAATCTGGGACTGTGGGCTACTGATTCCCCATGGAGAGCAGTAGGGGGATGGTGGTGAAATTGCTGGACTGAGTGTCGCAAAGAAGGTGCCATACTGGGATTCTGCTGGGGCACATGAGACAAGTGGCCAGGTCCTGAGGTGGCAATGAAAGGGTTTCCCTGATTGAGGCCTTCTTGGCCTTGAGAAAACTGGTTCATCCTCTGCTGCTGTGGCTGACCGTGCTGCTGCATTGAAAAATCACCACGAGCCATGTAGTTTCCCATCTGCTGCATGTGCTGAGGATGGCCCTGCCCAGGGGGTCCGGAGGGTGCCTGTGGCGGCTGTGTGGGTTGTGGCTGCTGCTGCTGCTGTTGCTGCTGGTACGGTGCTCTTATCTGGTCTGGCACTTGAACTGCCCGTGGTCCCCACATGGAGCCACTGTCTACGAAGGGCTGGCCGTGTCTTTCGTTCTGCATGCCGGGATAGACTCCCATCTGACCACCGGCACCGCTGCTGTGAGGAACCTGAGGAACTGGAGGGTTGTGATACTGCGAATGAGGAGACGCCATACCATTCCCAGGGGCATTGCTTATCATCCTGTTCGGCTGATCCATCAGGTGCATTTTCTGCTGTTCGTATTGATTATAGTGATCAAAATGGGTCAACTTGGCTTGGTTTTGATTTGCAGGAGGATGATGAAGAGATGACTGTAAAGTGGGAAATCCTTGATCCATGGGCATTTGCTGACCCATAGGATTCACTGTATTTTCAGGATATCCACATTCTCCAAGACCTTCCAACCCTTCACTGAAAATATTCCCATCTTCTCCAAACAGACTCATCATTCCTGGATCTGCCATCTTTCTTCAGCACGCAGCTCCTTGGAGCTACAACCAGAATGTTAGTCTGTGCTTCACCTCGGTGAGGTGTTTTGTCCTCAAAGCCTTTAATCCTCAACTAATCTCCTTCATGTCATTCCATATTTCCTTAATTCTTTTGGACCACGCAGTGTCAGGCAAAGTCTGGTTACTGCTCCTAGAAAAAGCAGGGGAAGGGGGAGAAAGAGAAGAAGATATTAAAATAAATAGCATCAGGCAACATACAGAAAACATACTTGACTGTTTTTTAAATGCTAGCTACTTTCAGCCCCCTGAAATACATCTTAAAAATCTATTTCACATTACGAAGGATTCATTAGCTTTATCCAAAGCTTTATTATGATAGAGAGTTAGGAAGCAAGCAAAACACTAGTCTTAACCTTAAATTAATCCATTCACTACACCTCCTAGTGCTCCTTTCTTGGGTGGAACAGAACAAAAGAACACAACACGCAGCAGCAGCAGCTGCCACAGCAGGTAGGCAGATGTATGAATATAGCTGAGCAGCCCATCTGCTGAACTAAAGCCCTGAAAATGCTCTAGTTACCAACAGCATGTCCTTAACCTTATTCCCCTGAGCTGCGTAATCAGATGAGCAAGCAGAAGCACCAGGTCCTACGATGAACTAAAGTTAGTTATATGCACAACAGATTTTTCAAATGCATATAGAGATGACCCACTGAATAAAGACCAAACACCAAGACTTAGCCTTTAGGAAGGGATTTTTAAAAATCTTTTTAAACATGCAGTTTAGTCTAATTTAATGAATTTGTACACTGAAAGACACAATATTTCTCCCCCTTTCCGCAAAGCTATATGCTCAAGTAAGAAAATCAAATTTACAAGCTTCATCATATGATAGTGTGGATTTCTCAATCCTTCTCCCAATTTCCTTTATGATGGTAACACAGAATAGTATCAATGAACTTCATTACTCATCTTCAGGTTATTGTGGTACTACTGCAACTACAGCACTTTGCAAGACCACATTGAAGTTCTATTGTCTCCAGAACTTGAATACTCACTCAAGAGAATTAGTAATGGAAAAATGACTTAACAAAAAGCTAACCTATCAAGGTACACATTTGGACTTGAGGATTAAAAAGCAAAAAGCAACTACACAGTAACAACAGATTCAGAAAAGTTCTCATTCAGGTTTCCCACAGGGAAGACTGATCTATTCCGAAATGTGTCCCCTATCCTCTTCCCACAAGAACTCCCAAGATTTGTTTGGATCCATTTTTTATGAGCAAAGGTAGTCTAATGCTGTCTTTTTCTTCTTAAAAATCAAAATTTTGAACACTGTAAAATAAACTTTTGCATGCGAAATAAACTTTAAGACAATAGTCTTAAAATTTTTTACATGCAAAATAAACTTTAAGACAATAGTCAAGGGAGCCCATACAAAAATAGTTTTACTTGCTAAGTGTATCTTGGTTGTAATTCAGTGGTGACTCTGCTTGCAGATACCGACTACTCTTAACCAGCAACCAAAGTAAAGAAGATTTACAAGTTTACGCTTTCACATCTTGCATTCTTTTGTGGAGGAGAGATGCTTTCAGTCACTTTGGACACAAAATGCCAGGCCAGACTGTTTGACTGAAGGTGATTTGTCCCAAACAAGGGACAAATTTTTAGGGAGAAAAATATCAGCACATTTATTACCCTTCTTGTAGCCACTGTCAAGAGGACCTTCTACAGCATGAAGCAGAGGGCAAGAGGAAAGGCACAAGCATTTATCACTCCTCTTAAAATAGCATTTGAATGTCACCTTTAAAACCACACACTTAAATCTCTTTAGTGCTTGGCTGGAATATTAACACTTCCTAAATCACTTGGAGGCAAACTCCTATGAGCCATCTTCATATCTCTAATATCTATTTGGTTTTATTTCATTTCAATTATTAGGCAGAAGCCATCTGTAATATTTACCACCTCATTCAGCTTATTAGAGCACACCATAAGGAAGTTTCAACAAGGTGAGAAGGAACCCCCTTCACCAAAAGAAGTTTCTGCTATTAGACTGCCCCAGAGCAGACTGCAGTCATAGTGAAGATCCCTGATGGCTCAAGGACGTCTGGCACTGCGACTACTGATGCTCACTGCCATCAGGAGCTGTTAAAGCTGGACTTCAGTGTGTACTGACAGCCTCCAACAGAACAGTCTCTTTGCCTGGAAATGCTAAAAAGCAGAGCACACAGATACTGTTGCCTCCCAAGCACTGATGTAATTTGGGCAATATCAAACTGGAGCCGAGTATCACCCATCCACTAGAAATAGCCACACAGTTAAGAACATGTAAGAATTTCCACTCATTTTATTATATAAATCATGCCTGCTAAAAGAACCATTTTTTAAGACAAGAAGGCTCCACTCCCCTGAAGCACTAATGAAACTTTATAACAACAGAGCATCTTCAGAAACAAGGTTACAAGCATCAAGCAGGCATTTGACCCTGCCTTGTTTACTGTTTTTCAGCTGACAAGCATCCAATAAAATTCAGGCACGTCAGCCTCTGATAACTGTCAACATCAGCTCACAGTAGCTCGGATCTGCTAATATACCCAGAGAACCAAATTAAAATAGGGTAAGGGGTTTGCTTTACTTAACACACTTTGCTCAACTCACACCATTCCAGTTTGCAGGTTTGGGCTAAGTACTGTCCCTCACAATGCAGAAGATGTTAGGGAACCTAGCATTCACCCTGCTTCCTGAGCACACAGTCTTTCAAAAGAAAAGTAACCTTTAAGTTTATGATGCAGCTTGTAAACAAACAAATCCATCATCTAAATTAAGAGCAAAAATGTTGCTTGCCATTACGTGATTTTAGATCTGCATTTTTATCTGAGGCATGAATCAACTTCATGTTTGAGCTCTGGATGCTGAAGTTACTATGTCTGAAACACAGTGTAAGTCCACAGTAAAGAACTCTCAGACTTTAGGAGTATTTCTTCAGATTTAAGTCCAGCCTCAAATTTAATGACCACAGCCCTTAACAGTCAGTTGTGCTCTCGCCAAACCTTATTCTACTTTCCCCAATAAAAGTCACACCTCTGATGTGATATATGGCTAACAGCAGCTGTTGAAGCATGAAAGACAGTAGCAGCTACAGCCTGATCAAAATAAATTAACCAATGTTTTGATAAGGAAATAGTCAATACTGGAATTACCTACTAACCTCTCAACCTTCTATTCCAACAGGGTAGACATTTAGGTAGTTAAGCAAGTCACAGCCTTATTTTAAGTTGCAACTATGCCTGCTTCTTTCAAAACAAAAGGAAGCCAACACATAAACAAAAGTAGAACCTGCATCAAGCAATAATTCTGGTTAAAATACTCATTCAGCACTACTGTTCATTTCCCCATAAAGGCAGACATACTAACAGCAAGACTAATGGTGATAAACTCAGCTTATAGTCTTTTTTTTAATTAAATAGTTTAAAATAAGGGATGGCACATCCTCTCTACATTCCTGTAATTTAAAATCAACATACACAGAAGCAGTGTTTGTTGGGTACAAACTCAAGAGTATCTGACCCCTTAGAAAGGTGTATAGCTGAAACAAAGTATGAATGTATGAAAAGACAGCGAATTTTTTTTATTACCATCTTAAACTGTACAGGTTCTGCTATAAAATTCTATCACTTTTCTGTTCCTGAACATGAAAGATGGCTCCAAGAAGACTGACCTAAAGAGTCAATGAATATATTTCATTAAGGCTGCCTAGGCAGCCTGTTTCTGTTCAAAGCAGTGGCGTGATCCCAACCACCAGGACACAGTCAATTGCTTAACAACCCTGTTGTCTCAACAGACAAAGCTTACATTTACTCCAGTTTTCAACATTCCAGTCTTAAACAGCTAAATCTCAAATTTAAGTAGTAGTTAAACATTGTCCAGCTTAATATTCCAAAGCTGCATGCACTCAGTTGTCTTCAGCAGCTTCCCACTTTTATAAGTAGAACTAAACTGGCTGCTGCATACACATAACTTATTTAGGGCTGCAGATGCTAAAAACCTGAACTTCATTAGTTTTGCTCCCAAAGCAGCAGATTCAGGTAGTCAAGAGCAGGAAGCAGCAAGGGCAGCACAGAGATGCCCATGCCCTCCACACCATCCTCACATTCTGCCGTTCAAAAGAACATTTTGTAAATCAACAGGTTCCTTGATTCAGCTATCAACCCTTCTACAGAAGAAATTCAGCAGCATTTGGCCATGCAGCAAATAAACTGAATAAACAGAAGGCGAGAAGGCAACTAATACTGACTGCTCCAAGCTCGAAACGACATGTGTCATGCAGAGTTGTATTTTTACAGCTATTAGTTGATATCTCTGACAAAACTCTGAAGTACTTGACAGACACAAACAAACCAGCTACTCACATAATGGAAGTATGCCCTTACATACAATGAAATAAACACCTCAAATACCATGCTATTTTGAAGAACTAGGCTAAAAAGACCTCTTGTGCTAAAAACAACACCATGCCAAAGGTCATTTTGAGAGCAGAGCCTCAAAATGTAGGATTAAACATTAGGCTACTAAATCTGCATTTAAACATTGCACATTTAAACTGCTTTTCAAAACTGCTAAGCTCCTGCTGGCTGTTAGGGGTAGTAATTTAAGCGTTTGCCGCATGGAAGGACATGACATAAATGACAGCAATGAAAGTCACATTCTTATTTTACTCACAAAGTTGAAGGAAAACATTCACCAAAAACTTCATAAACACATGTAACACCATGACAACATAGGAAAAGTCACGACAAGACATTCAAATTGAGCAAGACGGCTGGTGAGGCTTCTACATTTCACCTCATTCACCTACTGAGCACACAGCGCTGCTGATGCCAGGACAGTTATGCAAGTGCCTGACCATGTCTGTGGGAAGCATGCCTCGTCTCCTACGTGCTTAATGCTTACTTTTCATTGCTGTCAAAGACGCCACGCATGGTACGCTCCTCCTGCATATAGATTAGCCAAAATATAGGACCAGACCTGTAAAGTGATTGCAACATCATTTCTGACTGCAGGTTCCAAAGAAACTTGGTTTCCTGAATGCCTGAAGACCTTTTTTTTTTTTCATTCACTTAGAATGCTTTCCTACTATGCACTTCACACAGCACAGCTGTGTTAAAAATTAAGTTCGTATAGTTCACACATCAAAGGATGGCAGGAATCTCGTTCCCCCTGCCAAAATATGGACCAGACCTGAAAAGTGATTGCAACATCATTTCTGACTGCAGGTTCAAAAAAAATTGGTTTCCCTAAATCCCTAAAGCCTTTTTTTTTTTTTCATTCACTTAGAATGCTTTCCTACTATGCACTTCACACAGCACAGCTGTGTTAAAAATTAAGTTCGTATAGTTCACACATCAAAGGATGGCAGGAATCTCGTTCCCCCTCGTCCCAGGAAAGGAAGACAGGACTTGCAAAGATGAAAAGAATGACCTGATGCACTTCAGGAGTATTCTGACTTAGTGGGAAGCATCAGCAAATATGACTTAAGCATTTCTTAAAAGTTTGGTTTCACCATTATCTTAGTAGAATTCAGTTAGTTCTTCACAGAAATACATCCTTAGAGAATTTGTAAGGATGTATTTCTGTTAAGAACTAATGGAATTCTACTTAAAGGCTGTCAATATCTCTTGTTAAATTAAGAAAAGGGGGGGGAGGGAGGGGAGAGAGAAAACCTTAGGTGCCTTTCCTCAAAGGTCATAGGTTTTGCCAATGTGCAATCAGCTAAAATACCATGAATGATATTCAGTAACACTTTTTTTGCCAAGAAATCCATGAAATCCTACATTTTTCATAAAATCATTCTGCAAAACCCTGATTGGATTTTATTTCCCTAATGTATGATGTACGTTGGCAAAAACAGGCTTTCACCGAGGCAACTGAGGGCACTACAGCCTTCGAATATTTGGCAGCTTGCTGCTGTCAAGCAGCTGATGCAGGAATGACCAGCCCAGAGTTCAGCCTGTGCCACACATTTGGAAACAATATCCTACATCATTCAAGTTCACAGGAGCTCTGATAGGAGACCACAAAAGCGTCACTTAGGAGAATTCTGATGCAAACCCACTGAGCCTCGCTGTTACATCACGCCAAGGCATTCGCCACACCAGTTGGGCTGCAAACTCTTCACCCTAACATGGGAGCACTGCTAATTTCAAACCAGCACCTATAATATCACAGAAGAAGCTCCAGCATGTCTTTCCTTTCCTGATAAGAAGAAAAAGAGGAAAGTTTAGAGCCATTTACTAGAGTACGTACTTGGAGGCCTTCAAAGAGGTAACCAGAGGAATAAAAAAAAATTAAATAAATTTAAAAAAGATTTTTAAACCAGCAAAAAAAAAAAAAAAAGAAAGGCATTTTTTTACATTTACGTACATTACAAACATGAGGTGAGAGAAGAGGGAACAAGCCTAATTTAGAAATACTTCACTTTTAGTGTTACATAACCTGGAATTTTAAGAGGCCTTTTTCATTGCATGACCACCCTCTCTCCCAACGTAACTTTTAAAACAGAGATGTGAGATGGTTCATCTAAAAATAGTCCCAGATAAGTAAGAGAAACAATTGCAGTCACAAAAATATTTCAGGAATACTCTTCAAAACATTTGACAGAGGTGCTAACCTCACAAATAACTCCATAAAGGGGAGCAGTAACATGCTTAACGTGAGCCCTTAATGAGGTTTGACCACGACAAGGCAGCAGTGTAGTCAACATTAAAAAAAATTACAGAAAATTGTATGTGCTGCACGGCTGCCTTGTTTCGGTGGGCTGGGGACACTGAGCCGAGCGCTCATCGACTGCTCCGTGGCTGTGCGATGGCCAGGCGAACACAAAGCGCTAGCAGGGCCAGCGGGGCGGTGGTGTCACGGAGGAGACCTATATTGTCGCCATCAGTCACCCAGAAATCTCCCCGCAATTACATTCCCTTCTCAAGCTGACACTAAACCGGCCCGGGTGTTCAAGAGGTGGGGCCAGCGGCGACCCCGCTGGGGCTCTGAAAAAACACCCCGTGCAAGCGATGGCTCCGGGCTTTTTGTGCACCTACTGCAGTTGTCACTGATTAACCAACTGATCTGGCAATTTCCTACATTCTTTTGCATTTAAAAAGGATCTGAGAGGCCCAAGAGTCATCCCCTTGCATATTCCCGGGGGAGTGGGAGGCTGCGCCCCGTCCTGCTGGGCCGGGGCGCGAAGGGGCCCCGCCACCCTCCTGCCCTCCTCCCCCAGCCCGGGCCTGCCCTCCTGCCCCCCTCCCCCAGCCCGGGCCTGCAGCTGAAAATAATTTATCTGCTCGCTCCGCCGGGCTCCCGGCATATGCGATTGGGAGGGAAATGTATCCATCATGGATAAACTTGAGCACAAAGACAGGCTGAGTGTCACAGGATACAAAAGGGCAGAGGTCGCCGCGGCGAGCGGGAGGGTTTGCGCAGGGCAGGGCAGGGCGGCATGGCCGCCGCACCGCAGCGCCGGGCCGGGCCTGGCCGGGCACGGCCCCCGCAGTAAACAAAGCCCGC
>NW_005054346.1:5051495-5054428 GCF_000277835.1 Geospiza fortis
GGCATATCCCGGGGGGAGTGGGAGGCTGCGCCCCGTCCTGCTGGGCCGGGGCGCGAAGGGGCCCCGCCACCCTCCTGCCCTCCTCCCCCAGCCCGGGCCTGCAGCTGAAAATAATTTATCTGCTCGCTCCGCCGGGCTCCCGGCATATGCGATTGGGAGGGAAATGTATCCATCATGGATAAACTTGAGCACAAAGACAGGCTGAGTGTCACAGGATACAAAAGGGCAGAGGTCGCCGCGGCGAGCGGGAGGGTTTGCGCAGGGCAGGGCAGGGCGGCATGGCCGCCGCACCGCAGCGCCGGGCCGGGCCTGGCCGGGCACGGCCCCCGAAGTAAACAAAGCCCGAGCCACCAAAAGCGGAAAAAAACCCGCTGAAAACAACGGAATAACCGGAGGGGTGACGAAGCTCTAAGGAACACGGGGCCTTTCCCTGCTCCTTTCGCTGAAAGCAGCTCGTGGTGTTTACACCCAGAAAGTTGGGAACTGTAAAAATTCATGAGGTGGAGACTCAAATGTTTCCCAGAGTTTCTAAACATGTGATTTTCACCGAAATGTATTTTTTTAATCACAGTCAGGTTTTAAGACTTAATCGTATCCCAAAAGGCTATTTCCAGCCATAGAATTATGAGCGCTTTAAAGTAGCCAGACCCTATATTTTACTTTACCTGTTACAAGGCCAATACAATCATGTTTCATTCATAGTTTATGAAGTCTGAAAAACCACTTGATGAAATTGCAGTCTACCGATACCACACATGGTATATTTGTCCACGTATATTCTATAATCATTTCAATTTATGACTTGTACTTAAGAGTCATTTTCCTGTACATGTGTTCTTCATAAATAGTGGTAGATCGCAGTCTGTGCTCGTACGGGAACCACATATCCACACTCATTTCTGTGAAAATAAATACACCCTGTGCACCCAAAGTGAAAGGCCAGTTTTCACATGACTAAGGAGAACCCATTCAGGATTCGGGAACAAAATGGTAGTTCCTCCCTTACACTCTTTACATGTGGCAAGATGAATTATCCTACATCTGAACTTAAGCTCTCACTCAGCTTCCAGTATTGATGATCCTTTCTGCCTCATACACTTAAGCATACTGTCTTGATCCTTTCAGCAAAGAAAAAAATTATTATGTACTACACCAGGAAAATACTACAAATTGTCTCTTTTAGAAAAAGATAACATCAGCATTTCCTAATGTATTTTAAATGAAATCACACAGTGAATGGCTTGGGTTGGAAGGGACCTTAGAGACCATCCCAAGACCCAAACACTGGATTTTACAAATTCAAAATTTTCTTTTTTTTTTTTTAATTTTAATTTAGTTACAAGAAAGACCTGTAGCATCAAACTAATTGTGTATTTCATCCTATGCTACAGACTATTTAAATTATTTCACAAACTTAAAATCGGCCACAAAGAAAAGGGTTGGAGAGGGAGGGTGTGAAGACAGACAGTACCCTACAGGACAGAATACAGTACATGGAGTAAATAGATTTCAGAAACCTTCATAGGTGGGCCCAGTAATGTCCCACAGAATAAAGGGGATAGCTGAGATACAGGACAGATACCCAAATGAACTTTTACAACTACTTTTAATTGGACTACTACTTAAATTTAAGAGGTTTGTTTGTTTTAACAAAATCAAATATGCACCTTGAACATTCTATTGTTTTTGTTTGTTTTTTTTTTGAGAAGGATATGTCAAAAAAAGAGGTTTATTCTTGGTCTGTGCAATGGAAGCAGGCTCTTGCACATACAAATGAAGTCTGAAATTTTTTTTGTGGCTTTTTGTTGGTTTTTTAGTATCACACCTGGCTCACAGTGACTATCAGTACTTAAACCACAACATAAACAGCTATACCAAGCTGTTCTCTCCCCAGTGGACAATGCCAAGGGAGGAGCTCTCAACAGCTTCTGGTGCATAGGACTAAGATACTTAAGAGTAAGCTCAAGTTCACTCAGACAGGGAAAAGAGGTGCCCAGACAGCATAAATAATAGTGCCAGAAATTTCAAAATTGCACTGGGGACTGTCAGATGAGTGCAACCCTTGTCAGTCCTCATGTGCAGTGTGGCCCTTCTGTTCAAGCACGACTGAGCTCAATGTTTTTCCTCTATAAAAGCAGGTTCAAAGGGAAGACAACCAAATTGTCTTGTGCAAAACTTTAATGGGACATCAGTTTTTTCTTCATACAGAAGAAAACCAACTAGGGTGTTTTCAGGCATTTTGCTTAATCAATTTGCAGTTCTAAAATTACTCCAGGATAGTTAAGTTCAAATGAAAATAAGAGCCTTCCAGGGGAAAATTTGTCATATAAAATTCTAGAAGTATGCAATTTCACTCCCTTCTCATCAAGATTTTGAAGAACTTTTAATGTGCAAACTGCTGACCCAGAACCCAGAGCCAGAGTCATTCAAACTACTGCAACCAACAGGAGCAGCTGACATTCATCTACCACATTTTTTTACCACCAACAGGGAAGTTCTTGAGCTATCTTCAATTCCCCACAAGCTCTGCAGAGATAAATTATGAGCATACAAGAGCAGTGCTGCATGCACAGATTACATGTGAAAGGGAATTTTTACTCATCTAGAACTGAACTTGGAAACCTCTCAAAAAGCAGGGCTAAACTTAATTTTCTAATAGAAAGCACTATCTTCGGTGTTCCTAATTATTCACAGCCTATTTAAATTACCTATTAAGCTTATCAATTTTACTGCAGCATCTGCAGAGAATTAGAACTTTCCACACCCTTTTCACTTAAAATAAACTTTTAAAAACCTAAAGCCCCCAAAACCCAAACAAACAAACCCAAAACAAAACTTTCCAGATTGCTGTCCCTTCAACAAACCAAAACATTTATTTCTACTCATAAAAAACTGAGTTTAAAATTAAGGGCAGAGGGTTGGGGCGGGGGGGG
>NW_005054346.1:5054444-5063397 GCF_000277835.1 Geospiza fortis
TGTTTTGTGTTATTTTGTGGGGGGTTTTTTTGTTGTTAATGCTTTTGTTGTGGTTTTTGAAGTAGGAAAGGCAAGAAAATAAAGGAGTGGGCAGGTTGCCTAAAAGATTAGAATATTATTTTACAAGCATAGTAAATAGGAAGGCTTATTTTGATAATTTTGGAAGAGTTTGATTGCAAACTTTGCTTGACCAGCAATTTCTTTCGTGTTTGTAAAAACCTGTAAAAGTGAAGGTATGACCAAGAAAATGGCTCATTAAAAAAGCCCAAGCAAACCCATTTAAGTAGCAAGGATCCCAGAAAAAGAGAATTGAGGACTCTTAACCAAGTACTATATGAAGACTGCTACCATACAGATTTTTGTATACAGCCAAGTTTAGAGATATTTCACCTACTATTCAGAGTCCGTTTCTCAGAACAAGACCTACAATGACTAGTGAGTTATCTATGCAACAGTGCAATATAGAAACACTACTAGGAAAATCTTTTTCCTATCAAGAGTCAAAAACCTGCTAGTTAAAGGTGAATAAAATCCAACACCTAAAAGTGTATTCCTTTGCTTATCAACTAGGTAGTGAGGACAGTTAGAACAGGTACAAAGAACTCTGAATTTCCAGTGCTAAACATTTCCAAAGTTACTTTAGCTCTAAAAAAAAAAAAAAAAAAAAGCCTCATCCATAATAAGATAGCCACCAAAAGACTGATAGATTATACTACGTTTTACTTAAGCATTATAAATGGCATTACTGTAGCATAGACTTAGATCACCTAAACCCAATAATGAAGTGCACAGCTGAGGAAAAAGCATGGATGAGGCTCTGCTAGAGATCAATTGATTTAGAAGTCACAGGAATTAGTGGCAGATTAAATACTTATGCTGTATTAGCAAATATTATTTGGATCTACAGCTGAGACTCAGGTAACTGTTTGATTAATTATGCTTGCAAAGCAATAAAATTAGCTCCTTGTCCCTCCAATTACTAGTTATGAAAGTAGAAGTACATAAAGCTACTTGAAAGGGAGGATGAACTGCCTGCTGTCACTACACAATGAGCTTTCCTCACCAACCTTTTACAGTACTTTTTAAATTACTGTATCTGATCACAAAGCATCATCCAAAAATCTGAAACACATAAAAGCATGATTCTTCCCTTCCTATCCTGCTCAGCACCTGAAATCCATGTACTTGCGTTTTCAGGCAACAGTTATTCTGAAGGTTAGACTTGAAATAGAAGCAAGAGAGATCACCCCAGAGAAGCCCATGTTATGCCCTCAAGTGAGACTGCAGCTGCAAAGCAAAAAAGCAATGAACCAGCACACCTCAGTAACAGCCAGACATCAGAATCAGGCTCCTCTGGACACTGTATACCAGTGTGCCAAGCTTGGACAGGAGTGAATTGTTCAGGAAGAAAATGCTATTTGAGAAACTTCAGTGCTTAACACTCACAAATAAATGAAGACTTAATAGACTGATCTTCTACCACTTGGTATTTATATGAACTGTAAAGGAGGCTCTTTTACTGCATTTCCCTCAAAGCCAGGTACTTCCCAGAGCAATGGACACCAACACCAACTGTACCTATCGTATCTCCACAGCACGCAATACATATTGCACAGCTCAAAAACCAAAAGTGAAGAGTCAAGCAAAAGGTACTGGAACCAGCTTCACTGAGATGTCTACAAAGCAGTGGCAACAGCAACAGCTGTCAAGCAGATTTGCTCATTGGGATTGTCAGGAGTTCCAGCCTCTTTCTGAGCATCCAGGTAAGCCAGCTGCCACCTTCCCTTTCATGTGCACTCCTCACTAGTCAGCCAAGCCTCTCACAGCATCACAGTTACACAACAGGCTGCACTGTGATCATCTTTAAAAGCTGTTGCTACCAAAAACTAGAAGTATTTATTTAAAATTGAGACTTCTTTGTGTGTATGTCTTTCTTTTTTTTTTTTTTCCCCTCTGGGGAAGGCTGCATTTGTGTTCGATTTGTGGCTGCTTATAAATTAACTTTCTAGGAGCAGGCTAAGTGAAGGTTTTATTGAACAAATTGTAAGCTTTAGACTTGACAATATTGACAGTCTGTTATCAAAAAAGAGAGTATCTATTCTTATATGCAAAACCATAAATGGCATCACACCTTTTTCTGATTATTTAATACCTGCATTTTTAGGCACCTGCATTTATAAGTGCACTGGTTAGGTGTTAGTAACACTAAATGCTAAATGGTGTATGTATTCTAGTAACTCCTCCTGATGTGTCCATATAAAATGGATTCTTTAGATTGAATGGAAGATGCTAAGAAACAAGAATTACTGTGTATTTATAACCTTTTCAGTAATCAGTAATTGAAGCATTAGGTAAAAAGAAAAATCATCAAGAAAACCCAAACAAAACCACTTCAACATCTGTGTGCTTAAAAGGAAAAATTCCCCTATTCTTTAGGGATCTCAAGATTGTAAACAGCATCTCATACAGGAAGGATTATTACATTTTTCACAACATCAAGATGCTCTACAAAGAAACAGGCGAAATCACTTTTTCTGTCCACAATAAACATGTAATTCAATTTAGTTCATTTAAACCAGAGGAGTCAGCTCCACAGCATCAGCCTGGTCCACAAATAGCCCTTGTTGATAATCTGAGAATTTGAGATTGTTGCTATGGCCATGACATGCTACTTTACCTAAGGATCAACAGTTAATTTTTTATGTCTCACACCTATGCCCTATGTCTTCTTCACAACAAGGACAAAACTGAGCTCTCTCCCGCACCTTCTAAAACAGTGAGGTACCAGCATTAAAGCTGGAGTAGGTTTACAGTAAGATCCAGAGGAGTACCAAAAAAGCCTTTTTCTGCAGAGTTGGAGCCAACTAAAACAAGTTTAAACCAGAGTTTCATTTGAGAGGCAAGGAGAATATAGTATACATCAACAAAGCAGTGATGCAAGGAACATCTACAAGATAGAAATCTATGGAGCGCTTCTATTTCAAACCTGTGATGGCAATATTGTCCAATCATTTATACTTTGTTGGAAAAGTGGTGTCCATCTTATTTCATGAGAGACATGCTGCCTGTTAAGGTAACTGATACAAATTAAACAGTGCTATAGAACACACTGAAATATTTTTAAAGTTTTGAGAACTAGATTGAAGATTTCAGCATTTATCACAAGCTTCACATTTCACAGGAGCCAGAGACCATCCAGCCAGTTTCCCCTGCTTTTCTGATCTAGGCATCTGCAGTTTTGAATGAATTAAAACCCAGATAAACTACTAAAGCATCCATTTAAATTAATTTCCTATTTCTGCTGCACCATACTGTAGGTACTTAATCTGAGAGCCTTATAGCCAGACAGACTACCATACCAAATAACCAAACTCCTTAAACCATCTGTAGACATTCATTCCACTGTTTGTTGTTCCCAAACTTCAGAAATCACAAGCTGGATTCCCCTTGACTCTGCTCTTGTGTCCTTCCAAGTAATGCTCCAAATGCAGAACACAGGGTGGGGAAGATTCTTTCCAAAACATTGCAGAGCCTTTTCCCTGACTTCTCCATACACACTTCAGCTGAACTCTTACTGTTCAGCTGAACTTCTGAACTATTAATATGGTAACTGCTTATGACTGAGCACAGCTGAGAGGCTGAGTTGTGCAAATGGCACGCAAATCAATGAAAACACTTCTTCTCACCAAGTCCTCCCCTTCTTGGTCAGTGCTTCATCTGCTCCATGTCTCTCATGACAGCAGCACATCTCATGAGCACAGAGCTTCTCTTCTCACTCTGCCAATGTGTGGCAGCTGCACTTGCACAGAAAATCATCCAGAAGCATATTACACTTTTGTTAATGCAATACATCTATCATCCCAAAATGCAAACAGTTGCTCCTATCAGCAACTCTGTAATATTTTATTTCTTCAATCAGTTTCTGCCAACATGAAGCTAATAAATGCATGATCCCTAGTTAGAAATCAGTGGTTAAGTTACATATACTATATTAGCCAGGATGTGGGGGCAGAGCGGGGGGGCTAATTTGAGAAATACATAGAAACCTGGCTTTCAGGCGAATGAAAATTAGCACTTTTGATGTGCTCTGGGATTTCAAGTTGAATGTCTGAACCACTTTGAAAAAATCACTTTACAGTAATTTCCAACTGGTTGCCTAACACCCATCTCCTAAGTGACTATCATCAAAACATAACCATAACACTAGCAATGAATTAATATTAAAACCCTTCAGTGAGATCACAGAAGTCCTCAAAAAACAACCCAAGTTGTCAGAGCACACTTTTCCCACACACTGAGTAGTAGTCAGGTTCTGGAAATAAAAGCTTTGTTCAATTACTAAAGTGGGTGCTAGGTACACTTCTCATTTACACATATAATTTTGAAATCCAAATCAATTTGATGATGTCTAAACAGATTTTAAAAGCCAAGAACAGCTACTCCCAAAAAGATGATGATGCAGTAGTCAGAAAAAGGGAAGCCACGCTCACCTACCAGGACAACTTGACTAGCAAGGGACTGCTCTCTGACAGTTTCAAATACTTTGGCAGGGATAATTAATGAAGTTTTGCAGAGTTTCTGCATACCAGCAAGTCAGAAGTGGCTACAGTTCTTCACTTATGAAATGGACATTTTGTTATCCATCTATTTTGCTTTACAGAAATACTCTGTTGCAGGCTTGCATTGCCACTCTCTCTCTGCTGATGATGGTAACTCAACAGTGTCACTCACGAGAGAGCAACAGCCCAGCGATCTGTGAAAGGCATAATCTAAGCAACTGCAAAATGGAAGTGCTAAAGACAAGAGCAGCCTAAAATAGCAGTCTGAGGGTGGGCAGCAGGCATCTGCCTGCCAAAAGTAAAACACCTCACAGGGTAAAGTTCCCCAGCTCCTGGGCCAAGAGGGCGATGGCCACCCCAAGGTTTCTTAACACCTCCCTTGGCTCCCTAGCACTTCTCACTAGTTGCATGTTTTTGTCTTCGCAAAAAAAGCCTCTGCTATTTCTCTTGTCTGCGTGCTGCAAGTTAACATTTACCATTGCTGAACATTTTGTGAGCCCAGTGACCCTCCCAGGGCAGGGGGCAGCTGCCATGTCAGGTAGGTCTACAGCATCACATACATAACTAAGATGAGCAAACACATTTGCTACAAAGAAATGAAAATGCACCTAACAAAGTTTTTCAAAATATTAGATGTGCATGTGTTGCATGCCAGGTTTCTGAGAAAAAAGGAAAATAAGAATGCAAGCCATTTTCTCCAAAACCACAACCCCTTAATTCCCCAGGTCAGCGCAGTGTCTGGTCCTTCAACACTGCACTCAGCTCAGCAGATGAGGAAACAGTCACACCAGAAGGCCCTGTAACAGATGGAAACCAGAGCAGCTGGAGAGCAGGGAAATGTCTGTGCGGATGAGGGGGTGGGGGCAGAAAGCCCATCCCCACTCCCGAGCTCTAAAGCTGCGTGCAGCCATCACGCCCTACTGCAAACTCAGCCCACGGATCTGCTGGGGAGAAAGTTGAAGGAAGCAGTATGTGGCCAGATGATTTAGTGCTTCCCAGACTTCCCATTGGGAGAGCAATACTGAGCCATGCAACACAGGGCTGCAAGCAGTGGGTGTGAGCCCCTCAGGGATGCAGGAGATAGTGGAAAAGAGCAAGCTGAGCATTTGCCTTCTTCATGGAAAGCACAGCAGATGAAGAACTGCCAGCTGGAGAAAGCCTAGAACTGGAGCAGTAAGGAAGGAAACAAAACTACAAATGCATACTGGAGAAATGAGTAGGGAAACAGATATCCAAACCTGTCAAGGTTTGAGGGATCTTTTTTTAAGTAAGAGGTATTACCAAAATGGCACAGAGATGCATTTTTATAGAGGAAAAAACATGGTAAATGTGGAAGCATAAGAATTGAAGATAAAGCTTCTGCCATATGGTACAATTATTCCACTACAGTTTAGATTCACAGCTTTACAACACCTGCGCAGTTAATAACCATATTAAGTCATACATGATGTCACCAGTATTTCCTTTCTTTCTCAACTTGGTTAACTATTAGGGAAATACGTCTAACAGGGGTTTCTATACTTTTGGAAAGACAAATGACTGTCCATGATTAAGATGCCCATCCCCTGACACAGTTTGGAAAGCAGCCTACCCCCAGTTCCCAGACGAGGGAGGGAAAGGGACCAAGCCTTGTGAGGGAAACCCGGCCATTAAGTAGAGATAGTTTATTATAAACAGGATAAGTGAGGTGGGATTTTTTCTTCTTTCTTTGTTTCCTTTAATTTTGGTGGGAACTACTTCCTGCAATCCTTTTTGTTCCTCAAGTCAGGAGACAGAAAACTAAACTGATCAACTTGTAAGACGGAAGTCCTCATGTTAGAGCAGGAGATTACAGCGTTAACCCAGATAACGCAAACAAGGTCAGTCAACGCTTGTAAAAGGCACACAGAAATACTCCATTATATATATACACATATAAAACTGTTCGTTACCTGGCCTGCCACGTAGAATTAGACTTTGAACATTGATTTCCAGCAGCTGTGAGCAACTGCAAAATTGACAGGGCAGTGGAAAGTTTTCATGACTATTTTTCCTCCTTAGTTATTCCTCTTCCTAACCACAAGCATGATGCTTTTGTTCTACTATTACCCCAGACAAGAAACTGTTCAGGTGCAGTCTGGCACCAGAGGTAAGCTGATCTAACCATTAGCTGCCATCAGAAGATCATTACCACTGGGGTAGCTGAACAGCAATGACAGCACAAGGGAAGAAGCAAGAATGGTACGGCTGATTTCAAGCATCACAACCCATTGGATCAGCTTATTACTATACCATGCATTCAAACTGCCTTCAGGCCACAGCCAGGTGGTTCAACAACTTAAACTGAAAAGCACAGCAGTAAAACAAGCTAGACATTTGCTGTACAGAAAGATAGGAGAAAACAGTATCTGCTGATATGACTTGCAGGAAAAAAAAATAGGAATTCTAATTTGGTCAAATATGTGAAAAAATATTTTTCATTCAACTGATGAAACACACAAATCAACACCAAAGACTACACAAAGTATGGAAAACCTTGCAGTTACCTCTAGCTACTCCTGCTGACTGGAAGACTGATGACTTAAGAGCTATTTCATCCCAATGTACAACTCCAGTGAAGGATGTGCAAATATTCTGGGATCTGGCATTAGAATTTCTTTTAGACAAAAAATGTTATATCTCGTTGTGATTTACAAAAATAAAGGCCATTTGTGAATAATAAGGATATTTGTCAAGAGACTTAAATTACAGGTTTTAGTTAAGACATTCCAAAAGCAATTAATCCATGGGTGCTCAGAGGACAGTCTCCAGCAGTTCAAGCCAAGCACACACACAGTCCCTCAATGAATGGCTGTGATGGATAAACACACTACTTAAAGGAAGAATATTCCATTGATATCCATTCAACACCTAAGAAGCCTTCTGGACAGAGAGGTAAAACTTTCTTAGATTTTTCATTACACTTCTCTTGCTCACATTGTACTTGTCTGCAGTCTTTCCTAAATCCCCATATTAGAAGTCCATTAGCATAAGATTGGATTTTACATATTCGGGGGGGTTTTAAAACATAGTCACCACAAGAATTTTTAAATATATCCCACTATTCGAAACACTTTTGTTCCAAGAGCTGACCATTACAGACTATTTTCTAGATATGGCAGGACAAATTCCTTCCTGTCTGAGAGTTTCCATGGTAATAAAAGTCCCCTTTAAACACATTCACGGTGGTTTGGGCAGGCCAAACAGGCAGCCTTTGTACTGAAAAGCTCCCTCTTTGTACTCCTCTGTGCTGATCCTGCACAAACTACCGTAAAAGTGTATTTTAGTGGAGGCAGAGTAAAACTAAGGCTCACATCAGTTTCACACGACAACTGTCTATTCTGCAGCACACATACAATCCTCTGGAAGATTCCCTTCCCCAAAATTTTTGAGTGGTTGGAGAAAGCAATCTGCAGGACAGTCTAGGGCATATTTCAAGCAGACCTAACCCCAGAAACTTTGCCACTTCCACTATTAAAAAAGATGAACTGAAATAACCACCCTCCTTTTCCCATCCCCCCTCCCCACCATGGAGTCTCACTGGTATTTGGAGATGGCGTATTTACACCAGAGCTTGCATCTCTAGTTAAACCACGTACTGGTCTCAGTTGACACCTCCACACCAACACAGAGATCTGTCATGGAAAGGAACTGGGAGAATGACCTAATGTGGCTCAGAATGTTTGCAGGAATATATGGAAACAAAAGAAAAAACGTTTTTCTAATGTTCAACAAAGCACCTCTCTCTCAATTTCTATCTATTCATATTCACACTTGTGTTTCAGCACCTTTGAGTACTAGCAAAAATTTCAGCACATTTAGGTCTTGTTACAAGTGAAGGGGTTTTTTTATTAGGAGTTTACATTTCTATAAATCTGTAAATAGTATTTCAAATTTAGAAAGACTTTTTTTTCTGCTACCATTACAGCAGACCTACAGATGCCAGATCAACTCCACAGACAATGATTTTCTTAAAGAAATCTTAAGCAAAAACATGCAACTTGAATTCACTAAGAATGGTTTCATAGCCATCCCTTAGATTCTTCTTTTATTAATTTTCAAAAACTTGCATGGAGATCGTTTTAGAGAAAAGATCTCTATATCCTGGCCAAGTTTGTTCACTAGAGTTTTCAATGTTGCAGACGTCTCAAACTTTTAAGTGCAGCTGAGTTCCCAAGCCACTTTACTTGCTTATAACAAGGGAGAGGAAATTTAAGCATCTAATTTGCACAGTGAGCTTTTCTGTAGTGCTACCATTAAAATTTGTGGGGTTTTTTTCTACCTCATCTAGTGGAAATTTCAGCATAGCACAGTCAGTGTAGCACAGACCTCTCTTATCCTGTCTTTTGAGAAAATGTATGAAGAAAGAAGAAAGA
>NW_005054346.1:5063581-5084403 GCF_000277835.1 Geospiza fortis
AGCAGGAATAGCTCCAAGAAACCAATGTAATGCTTCATTATCTCTCATGTCCACAGTTTAAAACCCCCCTCAAACACACATGCACATCCCCTTTCTCAGCTCCCACCTCTGCCATGTAGCTCATGTCCTACTGGGTGCCACTGCTCCAGAGAAGTCTGATCTTGACTGTGGACTCTCTCTGCTTCCCAAAAACTGAAGCAGTTTGTATGGAAAGCATTATCCAGATGAGTGAAAAAAATCAGTCTTGAGATCACTTTCCCATGCATAAGGATGAAAATATCTGATCTTTGTCAGATCCAATTTAGAGGCATTTAGAGTTCCTTTTTGGCAATAGAGGAAACAGCCTTAAAATTACAGCAAATTTAAAATTGTGGAGGCAATGCAGTAACATTTAAGGCAAGCAGACAGAATAGAAGGTGTGAGAAAGGCATGTTATGCAGAACTATGTGACCCATAAACCCAAGCTACAGCTGTAGCTTTCTGGAGAAGCTTTTTGGTAGGCAAATTTTAAGAACAAAATCAGACCAGATACAGGAAAACCAGGTGACAGCAAAGTATTCATTAAATGCTTCTCAAAATAACAGGTCTAGTAGCTCACTGACTACTGGCAACTGAAAAATTATGGGTTCAGCTTCAGCAAAGCTAACAGCATTTATTTTTTCCAGTAGAAAGTTTCAACTTGGGAAAAGAAACTGAACAGAATTTGTTTTGGTTGCCAGCAAAACCTGGTCTATCGCTTTCCTTGAAACTAGTCCAATTTAAACAAACATCAATGTAACATCCCACATTTCTCATGCTAGCAAATCTTACCAGGAAGACTTTCCACAAACACATGGTATTGATCAATTATCAACAACAAAATACTCATATGCAGTCCTTAAGGATCATTTGTAGTAAATCCATCTACTTCAGCAATCTAGCCATAAATCTATCTCCCTAAACAGACGCAACACATTAGATGATTTTCGCTGTAGGTTGTAATATTTCTGAGTATGTTTAAATTGCTCTCAAATTAGGCTTTATCAAGCCATCATGCTGATTGTAAGATAAGTGAATATAATCAGAAAAGGTAAACTCTAGCTTCTATTTCTTATGCAGCCTCTTCTTAAAATCAGACTCATTGTACGACAGAGATTTCATTACCACCCTGTTCTGACAGAAACCAATATTAATTATTATTTGAATTAACCTTTGAGCCATAGTTTTCATCAGTACCCGGTAAAGACACGGACAATTTCTAATTACATTCTACTCTCATTATAAGTCACTAGGCTGTCAAGCTGCATCTGACAAGACTGCTATAGTTGGCCTTGAAATGCTTTGGACTTTGCTGTAAATCTTTCAGAAACATCCAAGAACTCATTGAATACAAGAGCTATCACACAGGATGCTTCTCCAACAATTTAGAGGCTGCTTTAAAGGGATGGCAAGTGTGATATGACTGGATTGCAATACTATTCCTGAAGCAAAACAAATTAGCAGTGTCTTTATCATTCAGCATCACTACATAGATGATCTTTTACCAAAAGTTAGATACAGTGGATTCACTCAGTCTATCAAATGCAATTATTCAGTGATCATCAACTAACTCATAATTATATTCAACAAATAATATAAAAAAATTAAAAATTTAAAGACTGAGAGAAATCTGATTCCAAAGCTTCCAGCAAGTATCTACAACACAAGCCATATTTATTACAGACCAGAGAGAAAGGTTTGATCTGCTAAAGAGTTATTAGTTCTCTAGCAGGAAATATGGATTTTAAGGGTCATAAATGAAGAATAACCTGTAATTAATATACAAAAATTAGTGCAAGTGGGCAATTTTTCTTTTGTAATTTTTCAGCTTTCCCTCACATAATCACTTTGCTGCAGTCAGTTATCTAGCCAGGAAAAAATGAAATATACACATGGATTTAGGGAAAGTGAACACTATTCTGGAGAACAGGTTTCTACCCCCGACTATGCCAAATCTCTTGAACGAACAAATTAAACTTCTAACAGAGTGATTTCTGGCTCTGTAACCTGAGCCTCACTTTTGCAACTTCACAAAGCTCACATCTATGACTAACTCCAAATGTCCAATCTCTAAGCAAAAGACAGTTTTATTTGAAGGAATACCAGAGGCTGGGATCTATCAGGTTTCAAAACCAGAACTTGACTTAGCTGCTGACTCAAGACATATTTCAAGATAACAGAAGCATATTTCAAGATACCATTTTTAACCTTCCACTGTTGAAAATACCTGTATCTTAAAACAGAAGCTTGAGTACGTAATCAGTCTAATTCCAGTGAATGTCATTTCATGTTAAAGAAACCTTGACTTGGACTAAGTTTCACTACATGTATTACTTTAGATTTTGTCCATCTCAAAAAAACCCCGACAAAACCCCAACCAATGATCTTTCCTTCATAGATCACTTTTATGGATGCTGTTAATTACACAGAAGATCCAAGGTACTAATTCCACAAACATTTTAAAGAGATAATGCAAGACACAAGAGAACCTAATATGAAGTTTGCAGGTTTCAACAAGGAAAATGCCAACTGTGCATGTATTTAAGCATATTGTGGATTCTGTTAGGTAATGCATAGCAACTTTGTAATCTCACAGGGTAATGATGTTCCAAGACTAGAAGAATAGCTAGATTTAATCAAATTTATCACAAGACAGAATATGGTAAGAGAACTCAGATCTCTTGATTTTTGGAAATGGCTAGAGATGATGGATGGGACTCCAGTCTATAAAAATGCAGTGTTTGTAGCACTGGTGTCAACAGTGTTACCAACTCTAAACAAGCCTCCATTAATCCTGTCCACATTTTCTGAAACTATCCAGGCCCTTCACCTTAAGGCCCCAGCTTGCTTACCCACCCAAACTGGCCATACTAGTTTGTTGCCTTTTTCTTTTCCTTGCAATTAGATGCTTTTCAGAAGTTACTCCAACATACAACTTCTCTCTATTACATTAGAATCTACTTGAATATTCAGATAATCATTTTTATTTTATGCCCAAAACATTAAATGCCCAGATTATTCTTCTACTTCTCAATGAAAAACATTTAAGTGGTAGTTTGACTATTTCTTTTCTAGACATACATGGATAAAAGGAGACTAGAGGAAAGAAAAATCATCATTCTTGACCATACAGAAACTGTACTTACACAGAAACAGACAATTTAATTCCTACTTCTTATCCTTACCTATCTCATTACTAGAATATGTGGTGAAGTGATGGGCAAATGTCTGATTCAGATCAATAATCCCATGGAGAAGATGGAAAGGAGGCATCAGACCCTCGGTGGGATTGTCCATCTTTATGAACATTTTCCACATAAAATTTCCAAGAGTTTGCTGCTGTATTAACTACCCTTAAGTTTAACACTCAAGGGTAGACCAGAAGCACAAATATATATCCAGTTCTTTGAAAAAGCAAAAGGAAAGAAAAGGAAAACTGACAACTTTCTGTCAAAGAGTCACTTTTGATCTTATCCTACAACAAACCCTACGTTGGGACTCTATTCTGCTAAGGCATAAGTGTTTCACAGATCACCGAATCATAGAACAGTTTGGGTTGAAAGGGACCTTGAAGATGATTTACTTCCAGTCCTCTAAAACAAAGCACATGATTTCATCTCATGCTACTCATCAACACATTCACCCTTTTGATTAAAATTAAGATAATACAAAAGATTAACATCACCAACAAAATGTTGGTGATGTTGAAAAATCATCAACACCAAGCTTATTTGAAAGATGTATTTGGAGAACAGAAAGGTGGCATTTCATTTCAAAAGCCCCCAAAAGATACTGTCTTATTACTGGGGGTAGAGGGAACACAAGTGATATATGCCTTTGAGAAGGATCAAAGAAATAGGGGCAAAAAATCTAAAATCCATAGCTTTGTTCATGCTACTAAATTAAGACCTTCTTCCCCTTCCCAGTGCCACTTTCAAAATCCTGTGTGTTGGGGCGATAAGGGACAAGAAGGTTAAGAGAGAACACAACAGAATTACAGAGCCTTGTTTTGCTTATCAACCATTCAAAGCCCATGACAAAATCCCCAACAGTGCTCATGCCATTTTTTCACATCAAATTTACTAGTTGCATTTTTCAACAAGCCTGTAAGCAATGCACATTAATAAATCAGCCTATAAAAGCACCTATTCCATTTAAAACTCAGTGCTAAATGACTGATAGCTTGTGATCTTCCAATAGTAGAGATACATCCTACTATTGCACAACTACTCAGCTTTTACACAAATTCTAGATTTCCCCTTTATTCTCCATGAAAGTTACTTAGGAGGCAAAATTCAAAATGCATTAGTAAGGGAAGAGATACAAAAATGAATGGCAAGAGCAGCCATTCACTAAACACCACCTAAGAGAATTTACCATGCCAGAACATGCTGCTTTTAATTGTGTCTAGGCTGGATTAGTTTCAACTCTTGTTACTTCAAATTCTGTTACCAGCCTTTTCTTTGCAAACAGAAAACCACCTCTCCACCTTCTTTGAGGTGTTTTGCTTGTATTAGTTGAACTAAGAAATGACCACTTCCTAAATTCCTCTGAGTTCTCTCTTAAAACAAACCCTGTATTTCTGCATAGTTCCTTTTCCTGTTACCCTCCACAAATTTACCAGTACAGACATTGATTGCAATTTAACTTTTAAGTAGAAAACAAAACAACTGATGAGTTTATTTTGTACATATGGCATACTACCTAGAAGCTGTAATAGGTTTCATGAGAAAGCTTAAATATTAACTTAGCAAAGCAGGATCATGACTCCTCAACAACTGAAATAGGCACAAGCCTTTCGTGACACCTGCATTCCTGTTAAAGAAAAAAATTAATTTTGTAGGATCTCATAAAATTCTGTTTATTTCTTCATCTTATGAACTCACACTTGGTACCCTTCAGAGCATCTATTTTGAAAGTGTAACTGCTGCTTCTCTATAAAACCAGTTCGCCTACTTTCATGACCATGAGTTCTTAAATACTTCATGTTCTTAATACAGCTAACATTTTCCCCCATTACCTTAGTATAAAATTCCTCAAATTTCAGTTGCTTGTGCTAAAATACTGTGTGAGTGCATGTTACAAACTACTTTGAAAGAGCAAGAAACTTTTGGGAGAACCTCTTCCCTAACACAAGTCATCAAATGAAACTCAGAAGTAACAGTGATGCCCATGGCTTCAGATTTACAGACTTATGTCCTTCCAGGTCATTCTCAGCTAAGCAAAGCAACATAATTCTCAAAAATCTTGCAGTACCAAGTGGATATTATTTGTGCAAAAGTTCTTCTAAATATGGTGCTCACACATCTATACATGAAGACATGAATAAACTCTTACTGTTCCACCACTGCTTCAAGCACCAAAGGCTTTTATACAGGGTGGTACTGTACCATGTCACATACTATGATAAAACAGAGAGACCTTAGTACTAAACAATTAAATAATATACTACAGTACAGTTTTTTACACAGAGAGCCAAGAAAAAGAAAAGTAGAAGTTATGGCTCCCATGATAACTGCAGCTTGATTGTAATACTGTTTTATACTGTATATTTGAACAAATGCATCAATTTACAATTGATGGGGAATTATAACTGAAGGACACAGTCACATACTTTGTCTCACTCCTAAATAAATCAGTGGCATTCAGAATAAATTTCCATCCCATTTGTACAACTTGGTAAGGTGACTGGTTTGCTGGCAAGAATTTACAGTATAAAAGCATTTAAACTGTGTGTATCAAACTGTTTATATGAAGTTACACTGAAGCACACAGGGCAACACTGCCACAGAACATGGACTATTTAAACATCCACAAATTTATATTATGATTCAGATTTGTTCCTGTCATATTTGACTTAACTTTATCATGATTCATGGCCACTGCTAATGAAATCCATTAAATAAACTTAAGCTCAGCATTCCTAAAACAGGAATAAACAACAAAAAATGCATCATAGGAGTGCTTACTTTCAAAGAGAAAAAAATATTAAAATGAGGAAGAGCCTGGTAAGAGAAACAAAATGAGGCAGTTTGACAAAATATTTACAGACAACAGACAAAAAAATACTATATTGAAAATGCAGAGACACAGGGGAAAAAAATGCATCACAGCTAAACCTCAAGCTGGGAAGGCTATCAGTAAGAACATTTCTCAAGAAGAGGGGAATAAATTGGACCAAAGGAACTAGCAAAAAATTGCAAAGATATGTTCCTAGAGGGGCAAAGTCATAAAAGGTCCTTTCACAAATGCCAGGTATAGGGAGCCTGCTAGAGAATCCACTGGACTAACATATAACCAAGATAGGAAAGAATTATTCCAAGAAAATAAAAATTACAAGTTTTCTGCATCTGCTGTCATTGAAGAAGCTAAAGCAAGCTTTCATCTTTTTTAGCACATTTATCCTCAGAGGCAGTTTTGGTCAAACCAAAGCAAACAGCAGCAGTCACCAATGCACTCACCAACAGCTGGACGGCACTCACCAAGCTGAAGGATAAAATAGCCTATCTGTCCACTATGCCACTTAATAGCTCAGGTTCCAACACTGCCTTGTTGCCAATTGTGCATCAGTTTTGAAAGGTGGTCATACCTTTAGCCTGCCCAGAACTACAGACCAGCAAGTCTCATGCCCCAGCAGGGCAAGTAAGAGAATAGAAGAAACACGGGCACATACCAAAGTACAGACTACAGAGGTGACACCGATGCCTTCCCACAGCAAAGTCCTGTCTCACCTGTACAGGAGATTTCACTGAAGCAATTGACAAGTGGCCAAAGTCTGAGCTAACCTGGATGACCAAAACACATCAGCCAGCTGCTGAACAAAGGTCCTCCAGCAATGGCTCCTAAGGAAACTAAGCTACAACAGCAAAGGAGGGAAGATCTTCACATAGATGAAAGTTCAAATCAGGAAATGAACATTAGGAAACATCACCCAGCCCCTTTCCAGACCTGCACTGACAGCATGCACATAAAAGAACTAGAAACAGGTGAACTTTGAAGTGAGTTTGCTAATAGTAATAACAAGTTTATTTTGCTAAAAATTAAAATCAACTATGCAAGAAGCAGCAGACCTTCATCGCACCCACTGAAGGTGTAATAAGCTGCAGATGAGATGCAGTGAAAGGAAATAGATAGCAATGCACATGAGAAAATACAATACTGTTTTACATAGATTTTACTGAGCCCTAACATGATTTGGGAGCTAGAATAAATAGTCTAGGAAAACAAGATTTGTAAGAAGAGTAAACAGAACACTAAGAATGTTTAAGAAAAAAGAGATTAAAAAACCCCCCATAGAATTGCACAAGAAATGGGATACACAAGTCTATGAGGTTCTTATACCTTGCTGCAGTGACCATGTTTGCTCTTCTCACCTCCACTTCAAAATTACAATTACTGATGGAGCAGAGAGGGGTGACAGGCATTTGAATACCCTCCAGAATCTCCAGCCTCAAGAAGGGCCAACCAGGGAGAGAATAAAAAAGCATACTAAATATCAAGCAGCGTGAAACAGGTACACAGTGAACCACTGTTCTCCTCTTTTAACAAGGAAACTAGAGAACAAACAAAACTAGCAGCTGGTAGGTTCAAAATAAAACAAACAGAAGGAAGCAGTTCTTCATACAATGTGTACTTAAGCTGCAGAACTCTGCCACTGTCCCAATGGAAGCCAAGAGTTTACACAGACCAAGAGAAAACTAGATGAATTCATGCAAGAGAAACTCATTAAGCATTACCTATCACTTTTTCCAAGACAATTCTGAGCAGCAGAGCTGTGGAGGCTAAGGGGTTTGCTCTGTTTCTGGTCTCTATGAAATAGGATTCAGACCTCTGGTACTATAAAAGAAAGATGATATTCACAACATGGTTTTAATAGGTGTTGACAACTATGCTACTTCAATAATACACCATTTCCAGTATAACATTTCACCTCCTTTCATGAAGATACTGTATTTCAGTCCATGTTACCAGTACTTCAAGAATGTAACTGAGATTACAACACTTTAGAGGACCACAACATGAGAAAGACAAGGACACCCAAAACTGTATTTGAGTCTGCTGAAATTCTACTGATCCTATATAAAAGATTATCCCTATTCCAACCACAGAAAATTTAGAGAGAGTATATGATCCAGTTGTAACCCCTTAAAGAGTAAAAAAAAAAAAAGAAACAGAAACACTGATAATACTAAACACTGTAGCACATACAGTACATCTCTGGACATACTCAGTACCTACAATGGGTTTTAAGTTCATTTTTTTAACAACTGAAAAAGTGTGGTTTTAATAAATCAAAGTTGTGTTATACACTGAAATATTAGGAATACTGAACTTTTATTACAACAATCTTTTCATGTTTGAAGGAAAAAGACTTAAAAACAGCACTAAGTTGTGAAAAAATTAAAATATTCATACTTTTCCTGATTTAAACAGCAGTTGTAAAAGATAATATCAGCTCAAAGCACTGGCCTGAAGCTTTACAACTGTTATAAAAAGGTACTTAAAATAACTACAACATATTTAGGTTAAGCACTTAAAGGAATTACTGGAAGACTGAATCCAATCCTTGGTTCCAATCCACAAGTCATTGTGCAACATCTTAGCTGCTGAAATCAAGCCCTCTCCATTACCTATAAAGTGGGGACCATGCCCATCTCCTGAACTGGGGGTCCAGAATTTTCCCTCTGCAAATACAGAAGGCACAGCAATTGCTTCTGTAAACAAAGGAAGAACCCAATCTCCCCGCACCTTCCAGCCTACCCCTGCTCTCTCCAGTCCATGGAAGGAGCTGCTGCCATTCTGTGCTGAGCACAGCCCAAGCCTGGAGGCAGCAGCATATTCCCAATGTAGAACAGACCTTCTGCTAGACCTCTGTCAGAGCAGAACATGCCAGTGGTTTATTTTCAAGGATTCTAAATGATCAAAGTTTTCACAGGTACAGTAAAACTCCCCATAACTCCCAGATCACAGCCAACAGATAATCTGCTTGGCTTCGGTTTAGTTCAGTCAGGTTAAATACCTGACTTGATATAGAAGAAAAACCTGACAGAAAATGTGAGCCAAAATGGCTACTAGCACAGAGTAGACAGTACACTCTCTGAACTCTTCCTACTGCCAAGCCAAAGCTCAAGATATTATGGCAGACTATTTGGCAGAGTTTGTTTAAGAAACTGTATAGGACAAGGAGGAAGCTTATAGTCCCTAAACTCAATACAAAAAATACAATTGTTTAGAATTTAGTCCTAAAAAATACTTAAAGGAAAAAGACAAATTCTGAAAAATAGCAGGCTGTTCAGACACAGACTCTAAACACTTAAGACAGATTTTTCTTTTAAGTGCTGAATGTCAGACCAACTCTCCTTTTAAGGATGGCATTTATCTACTTCACAAGAGCAGTAGCAAGACAGAATTAACACTTGGTAAAGAACCAAGATCCTCTGCCGAGTGCTGCTTGGTAATCAGCAACTATTACACATCCCAGTATGGCAGACACAAAGCACACCACTGTGGACCTGGCACACCAGTTTGGAGTAGCACTTGGGGTCCTGCCTTCCAAGCACCTGCTCAGGTTACTGGCCTTGAAAGGAAGAAAAACCATCCAAGCACTCAGAGATGCATGAACTAAACAGTTATTTTGCCTTCTAACCCTTCCATGTGTAATTAAGACAGGGAGCATCACATCCACTGGAAGTGAATGTACTTTTTCTTATGGTACAGCAGAGATATGTGCCCAAAATTTCTCCCACTCTTTCAGAACAAGCCTTGTCCATATAACAGCAACAGCAAGCATCCCAAAGTGGAAAAATACCCTCACTGCTCCTATTCCAACACCTTGAGTTGGTTTTTTTTCTGAGGCAACGCTTAAGTTCCTTTTAAGCCCTTCCTGTAGCAATGCCCACCACACCAGACACCTCCAAGTGTAATCCACTGGAATAAGCAGCCTTTAAATTAAGGTGTTGTAAGGTCATATAGCAACAAGATCATCGGATTAAAGAGGAAGTGGAGTTAAGTTAATACTGAGTCACTATTTTAAGTTCTGCGTTCAAGACAACAGCATGATAGCCTTTCAAGTACAAACCAGTCTTCAAGCAGTATACTGAAGAACTTTTCTATCAAAAAAAAAAAAGTTTTATTTCTTGTATAAATCTGAACATGAAATGAAGGACAACAACTCATCAGACAGACAAGATCTGGTCCCAGAGACAGATGTTTTACAGCTGTGCTTTGGGCTTCCTAAAGCCCATTAGAGCTAGCACATACAATTCCTAATGTAAACAAGGTGCTTTTAGTAACTACAATATTCACTCTGAACACACACAACGCTAGTCAGGGCCACCGCTCCTCACAGTTTGCACCAAATGCAGCTTACAATGCCCATAAGATAGAATCTGTAAATCCCCTCTCCTGCACCTCCTGCCATCCCCTGTAGACCCTGAAAAAGAATTTTTTAGATGTAAAACCAAAAGAAAAGAATCTAGAAGGTGCACTACATTAAAGTTTGGGGTTTTTATAACTGTGGCAAGAATTTACCTTCTATTAACACACATACAATTGCCCAAATCTTGAGAAAAACAGGAAGGACAGCATGAGCTTCCACTCTTCCACCTGCCAAGAAGTCCCTTTCTGTCACACTGCAGGCAATATACACAAAAAAGCCAGGGCTCTCCAGAAAACAAGCAGCTTCTAATGGCACGTTGCTGCTATGCTGAAAGAATCACCTCAAACTGACAGGTGGATTGAGCAGAAGCTGCAGTCAGAATCCCTGACTTTTTTGTAAGGCGTTCACTCCTCTGCTAAGCTACACAATATAAACTGCCCATTTCTCTCTCTGGGGAGCAGCAAGAGCACAGTATTACAGAAGTGACTAAGCAGCATGTTATTTGATTTGCAATGTACTTTTTTTCACCAATTTTAACAACGAGGAGTGCATTCATTTCATTATCAGAAAGCTTAAGACTATGATAGGAAGTAACAGCCTCAGCCACCTACTAGGACCAAGCACTTGTTCCATCCCAAACCAGCAGGAAAATGTAAATAGTTGGGAATACTCTGAATAATGGAATCCACTGAGTTACTGACTGATGAAACTTGGTGACACTGAAACAACACTGATTTCATAAAATTTGAGACAGACAAATTGACTGAAAGCTGATGAACCTAATGGAGGATTTCAAGCTTGCAAAAAAAAAAACCAAAAAAAAACAAAAAAAAAAAAAAAAAACCACAAACCAAAAACCAACAGCCCCCTCCCCCCCTTTCTTGTGAATAAATTGTTTCAAAGATTAAATACCTCACATTTGAAAGAGCAAACACGTTATTTATACATTAGTAAATCTTTTAGGCTTTTGTTTTCCTACCTGAAGAGGGAAGCTGATTTTTGGTCAGTGGATTATTAATTTTAACCAATTTATAGCACGCAATCCATAGCATCAACAAGAATAAATAAATTTTAATATCCATTTTAACTCAGGCCAGCACATTTTTCTTTTCGTGTCCTTTGCTTCACAGATGATTACTCTATTTCTCTTTCTCCCATGAAGGTTCCCAGGCAACTGATCCAATCCACTTGCTCACTGCCACCAAAATGAAAAGATGAAAAGGGCTTGCTGCTCTCCAAGCCAGCGGCCCCCCTCGTCCTCAGTACCAGCTCTGGTGTTCATCAGATCCTTTTATGAGCTAGTTTGATTCATTACAACAGCAAAATGCTCTCCATTTTACAGAGTTATTTTTCTGCCATTTTGGTGGACTAAAGTGGCTCACAGAAGGACCTGACAAGCACTGCTGCCAGAAAAAAGTAGCAGAGCCATGTGGTTGCGAGTTGGGGTGCAGGGGGACAAAGGCAGAGAGGAAACTTCTCCTTTCAAAACAATGTCCAGTTAAATTAGCTCACTGCATTTCTCAAACCATACCCTGACTTACACATGATTAGAGGGACCACAAGACAACATTCAACAGCTTCCAGCTATCTTCAGTGCTACAAAAAACTTATCATACCAAAAAAAAGTACTCTTACACAGATTTAAGTATAATACTCCATCAGAAGAAAAAAAGTTCTTACAAACATAATATCAAGATAAGGATATCCTACACAAGGAGGGTAAAGAAAGCTTGGCAGATTTCACTCTAGTTTTTTAATTTACAAAAATGAACAAACAAAAATAAAAAACCAAAAAACCCTGGGAACAGCCACCAATCTCAATAAACATTGCGATGGAGAAACAAGTATTTTGGATAAGCAGAAAAGAGAAAGAACTTCTCCCACCAGTATCCAAAATAAACCTACCAGAGGACAGCTTATGTACCTAAGAGAAAGAACCTTGAGGGAAGGAGGCAGTCAAGGCAACATGGTGGAAGCAGGTGCTACAGCTGCCTAGTCCCCAGGTTTTCTGCCCAGAGATTTCTGTCCAAGGATCAATCTGCCTCATTACCATGGACTGCCTGCTGCAGATATGCTGTTTCACTCCAGAAGAGAGAAGTCAAGGTGTACCAAAGGTATCACTCCCACAGCCACTTTGAATCGATCTCAGTAGTCAAAGTTCATTGCCTACCTGGAGGCTCCTCAGCACAGAAACAGCTGCCTTCAGCATATGCTGAAGAGAAAAAGCGCCCTGCCCCAAAACAGCACCATTATCACACCTTGTCAAATTAGAGAAGGGATTTTTAGCTTTCCTGACCCTACCAGCTTCCCACCAAAAATCTTAATGTTGGGTAGCCACAGAACACACCACCCAACTCCAAGTGACACACAGGCACACAAAGGAAGACAGCAGCAGATCCCAGAAGCCCCACCAGGGGACAAGTTCAGGCACACAGCCTGCATCCCAGCTGACACTAATATCCACCTCTAAGAGCCCCTCCTAGTCCAGTTCCTCAGACAGCCAAAACCTGCATTGCCCAACCAGCCCCTACTGCACAGTCCAGTTGTGCCACTGGTCATGTGACAATCTCAGGAAGTCACATGTGAACCAGTGACAAGCCAGAGGTTGTCCACCCAGAGAGGCAGGCAGAAAAGTAAGCATCCTGGTTTCTTCTGAGAGGAGACAGAGAAAGGTGAAGAAGAGAAAGAGATTAAGGAGATTAATCTTTTAAATCACACCATTAGGGAAATTTCTTATGAGAAGAGCTATGGAAGCAATTGTTTTCACCTTCCATCTTTTCTGTAGCCAAGGTTTTATTTTTTAACTTCACAAAATTAAGTAGTCATGGTTTGGGCAGGGGGTAGCAAGGGGGTGTGAGGCCTTAACTTACTTCCCTGAGAACTCACCGTTCAAGAGTTCAGACACCTTAACCACAGCAAAGCCACACAAACACCCTCCTTCCATTTTTCTTTTTTTTTTTAATAGTTTCAGTGCAACATCTAATATGCTCAACTTCTAAGAGTACAGAATCTTTGTAGTACTACATACTACAAAGATTCCCAGACCCAAGCTGTAAGAACCGTTTCTGTCCTAGTGCCGCCTGTAACAACCTGATTCTTCCAATAGCCATGCCACTTCTACAAAACAACCCCTTCCTTCAGCATGGCTGCCACAAGGCTCAAATCCTGTTTGAACTGTGAAAGTATGTTCACTAAGAATCACTTCTGTGAGAGAAAACAGCACTGGGCTGGGGAACACTGCAGAACTGTAGTAAGGAGAAATGCAGGTGAAACAGGCAAATTTTTTTCAGTAACCTCTGTAAAGATTACAACAGAAATAAAGAAGCACGTTTCACTTACTTCTGTACAAAAAAATAGAACAAAAAATGAAAATGACAATGTACCTTTGTAGAGATCAATACAGAAATAAGAAGGAAGTGAAGCTGAAGCCTGCTTATTCACTTCCCCCCAATGAAACAAAGATGATTAAAGATGAGTGAGGTTGTACTCCACTTACAGAGCTGAGTGAATGCAAAGCACAGCAGACACCTCACAATGGTACTGATAAATAAACTGAATTACTTAGCAGTTCTCTCCCAGACTAACATCCTGAGGCAGTCAAGAAATCCCTATTTAACTCACTTTCTGAATGATTCCTTCCTAAATCAAGAGAGATAGTAAACTGCTCACTATAAACTCTCAATTTAATTCTTCATGGTTAAAACAACTCAGGGCAAGAATTATACTCTTAGTGAGAGTCCCCTCATCAGAGTTTAAAGGAATCTCTGAACTCACATAGGCACTGGCTACTACATCAGAGGGCCTTCCTTTAAGCCATCCTGACACAACTACACCACCCTGTGCAGCTGCCTGGTCTTTCCAGGAACTAGCAACATAGTCCCAGAACCTTTCAAACTGAGAACTGGAGATGATGAGCTGTCTGCTTTTTGCCTTGCAACAAACCACCAAATCCAACAAGCAACTACTTCAGTCCAGAAGCTGCAAAAACCAGAGCACATTCTCAAAAATCCACAGGGCTGGCCTAGATATATACCAGACAGTTGAGCCAAAAATATGAAATAATCATCTTAGATGTCATGTCAAGACAGTAACTGCAGTTATGATTGTTTCAGTATTTTTTATCCCATATGAGAAAACAATACACTTTCAAATACAGAACTTCAAGCAGCAGGATACTTGGGATGCCTGATTCCTGGACTTCAGATAGGCTCGCCTGTCCAGGAACAGGTAAGGTTTTGAAAACAACTGTTATACCCTGAATAACTAATTAAGATGCATCCTTGAAATTCACCAGTCTGTCACTGTCATGCACTTTTATCTCAGCCTTATCAGAATTATTTTTGAACATCTGTTAGCCTCATCATTACTCTCCTTCTCTCAATCCTCCTTCTATTGAGCATTACAAACCAGGTCAGTTGTATTGCCTTTCTAGCTGTTAATCTTCAACTTGAAGAAATACTAAACTGCTTTTCTCTACAGTACAGACTGACACGTGCTTTCCTGCAAGACCCTTTACCAAGAGGCATTTCAGCTTTGGATTTCAATCTCAACAGCTACATTGATGGATCCTCTTTGAAGCAAAGAATATTTTCTCATAACTTGTCATCAACTCAGACTTCCCACTTACTAGCTCATCCAAGTTAATACCAAAGACTTGAACCAAGTTTCTCAGTTTCTATTACGTAAGAGCTTGTTTCACATTTCTCCCAGAACAGCACTACCTACCTCAATGCTTTCTGTAATGAAGACTTTCTCCATGTTTGTCCTATTACTGATGTCTAAACTTCTAAATTCCAGCTTTCAGCTCAGCTTTAGTCTTCACCTGAATTCCCTCCCAAAGAATGACCAGTATTCCTTCTCACATAGTGACTACCCACTTAACAAATCTTGTTTATCCTGTAAATAAATCCATAGGCTTCCTATTTTAAGATCAAGGACAAAAGTGCCTTTATTAAAGTCTTCCTTGGCCTTGCTCCATGTTCTGATCTGCTTTACCACTGGTCACACAGTTCCTGGTCTCCAAAGCTCTCCTATTTCTTCCAGAAATATCACAGTGCCATCAGGAGCTCCTCCCCACATCCCAAACTTCTCTGCTTGGCAAAGGATAGCCCACAATGGCTACGTCCATTTCAAAATTGTCCTGGGACTAGACCCTCCCCACTCACAGCTACACAGTGCACAGAGTGAGAGAAACACTACAGCTCTATCTATCCACTATTAAAAGATGGGGGAATGTCACTTTCATGAAAACAAAACTTGAAACAAGAGGATTTTGCTCTTCAGAGGGTCATGAAGAACCTTTGGGAAGCTGCCAGCACACTGCAGCTGCCCCCTGCTCTGGCTGTCTGCTGCCTCCCATCCCCTTGCCATGACAGCATCCAGGGGCTAACATGAGACTCCACCAAGCTCTGGTGCAGCCCAGCCAGCCCTCCCCACACCAGCTCAGGCATCCTCCACGGTTTTGGTAGAAAGCAGCATTATTAGGAGCTGAAATGCATGTTTATTTTGCCACATATCCTCATTATCTAGGGCTGGCAAGAAAACACAACTCCATTAAGCAAACAGAAAGCAGTATGAATTGGAAAAAAGATTAAAAACCCAACAGGAAAGGAACTTGAAGAGGAACAAAATCTATGGGAAAGCTGGGGGGAGGGGAGTAGAAAGGGCAGGAAGGAGAAAAGAAAGTTTTGTTTTCAGAGCAGGACTGCCTCTGCTGCACAGAAGGAATCCTACTTTGTACATCTGATGTACACGTCCACAAAATGTTTTAAGTGACACTTGCTTTGTAGATAGAGATCAAAATAAACTGTGGGGAGGTCAATTTCTTTCAAAATCACCAAGAAATGTTAAAGCCAGCTACCTGTTGAAGTTCTAGCAGTAAGCAGAAAGCTCAGCTGAACAGCTTAAAAAGTGGCTCAAGGACATTAAAATGAAGTGCTTGCAAAACTATCCAGCGCTGCATTTGCCATATGCCAGCTACTCCCAGGCAGGTAAGCTGCTGCATTGCTCTCCCCAAACACAAGCTCATATTTAAATGAAACCTGAACAGAATAACCTCTAGGATCAGGACCATATAAATGAAATTTTATTTTCCCCTCAGAACCATTAGGAAGAGGGCAGACATTTTGGCTGCAATGACTTTTTCCAGACAATTGATTCCCAAAGTTATTTATTCCCCACCATTCCCCTCAAGGCCCTCTCATCACAGCAATTGTCTATGTCAGAGGAAGGTTGGACTCAGCTCCCATGAAAGCCAAGCAAAACCACACCCAAAATAGCTATATAGGTCACTACAGAGCAAAGGGAGCCCTACATCATGCCAGCGAGGACTTCTGGTTAGTTCCCACATGCCAATAAGCTTTCAAAGTCATGTGTTACAATGTTCCACTAAAACAGTAGCTTATATGGTAACTAGCACTCTTATATTGCATCCTAACTTTTAAAAGAAAATGCTTAATTTAAGTTGTACCCCTCCTTTTTTTTTTTTCCTTTTTTTAAGGAGAATGCATTTAGCATAAGGGCAGCAAAACAACCAGAGTGTTCAGAAACAGTTACGGAACAGCATCCAGAGAAGAACCCAAGTGGCAGCACAAAGATCCTTGGTTTTGGCTTGGCTTCTTCTAGGTGCATGTTTACATCTCAGAAAAGTCACAATGTTGGAAGCTAAGAGCTAATCAGCTTTTATGTACTTAAGAATACCCTTAAGAGCTTTGTTGTCATATTTGGGCTCTTGGAATGTGTCCTTTAGGTCATAACCTCCTTTTTATTTTTTGCATCATGCCTTCCAACCTCATTTTCCAAGACAGATTTTAGTGCACAACTACAACATGGCATTTCCATGACTGCTGATCTTGGGTAAGATGTGAATCACTGAAAGTTAGTCAAATTGTGCAGGCAGAAAGAAATCAGGAGGAAATCTTCCATCAGGTGTCAGTATCTCATCAGAACCCTAATAAAAACATGAGATGTTTCTGCATATTGTACCTCACTCCTTCCTCTGGAAGAGTTTTAAAAATTAAATCATAGTTGGAGTTTCCCTTTGCCTTTTTATCACTGCTACAATATATACAGTATTTAAAACTTTCTTGCATTAAAATCCAGTAGTATTTGTGCTTACAAGCTATTCATGGAAATATAAATGATGAGAAATGATGGAGTTAATGTCTGTCTTAATGATGAAGCTAAATGGTGAAGCTAAATTAATACAGTAACTTTTCTGTTGGAAAAGTGAAGGCTAAAGCCTCACCTACACACAAAAGAGTCATTTGTCAGAAAGTTTAATAATTTACTAAAATTTGCAGTTTTCTCTTGTATACAGGGAACATTAAAATAACATAAAAGTATCACCCGTGTTACTTATGGGCATCAGTTAAGCAGCTCATAAATCTGAGCAGTTAGTGATTTGCTCACAGCAGACAAATACATAAGGGTTTGGAAGAGTGGATTTAAGGGGACTCGGGGAAAGAAGACCTTCAGACACACACGCCACTTGTCTCACAGCTGCCTGTACCCCTGGTAGCCACACACTTTTCTTTGAATTACACCAGATTCACAAGAGCAAATACCGACCAGCATATCCTAAAGGCTTTCCATCTGAAACTTAACGTAAAAATGAATGGTAAAATAAGGGCTAGAGGTAAGGCACAGGATTCAAGGAGACACCTGCATTTATTTCCACCCTCCTTCTTTCTGGTTACTTTCTTCCACCTCTTCCTTCTCACCTTAGCAACCTCTGCCTATCACACCATACGCTACAAACAAAACCAAACCCCATGGCAAAACGCAGCCTCACTGCCACACTTCAGCAGCTCTGAGAAAACCTGAGAAGCCTCTATCACTCAGGCCTTTCCAGCTTGACAGAAAATCATGCCTGGGTTGCCTTTGTTTAGGTTTTGCTGTATCCTCACACTGCAGGTTCTCCTGTCCGCAGAGCCGCCGTCCGTGGGGCACAGACCTGGCACGGAGCCTCCCTGGGTGCTGGGGCAGGACAGGCCCACTGAGCACAACACACACCCACCCACGCCAAGCCCAGACTGAGCAGCACTTCCTTCTTCAGTACCTGCTTGCAGCTTTGCCATCGGCCTGACCCACCTGGACTCACCAACAACACGTTTTACATCTTATAAAAGTCCTAATATTATTTGAGTGCTAATGGGAAATACTGCAAACATTCATCAGCAGCTTTTCAGTTCAAAACAGCAAGTAACTCACGTGGGAAAGAAACTACACTCAGGTTAACTGACCCCTCTACACAGACAGGGAAACCTTTACAGTGCTCCCATGACACAACTCTTCAGGCTTCTGCATTAACCAAACCCAAAAGGAACTGGTCACAACTGAAATCTCCCATCACTGCACAGAGTTTTGATTGCAATAGAGAGTGTTCCACTAAACCTCATTTTTACTGACATTGTTATAGTGCAAAATCCCTAGAAATTTTTATTTTCCTAAAAGGACCGTGGGATCCTTGGCTGTGACCAAAACTTTCCTCCATTACTGAAGAGGCAATAAAATAATGTTGGGTTGCAAATATGAGGCTTTTTCCCCTGTTTAAATAACCTAACCATGATTTACAAGCAATAACAGAAATGTCATCACATTGTTAAATATTTAGTAAGATATTTGGTCAAATATGATTATCCAATTAGTATCAGTGAATTAGTAATTCAGTTACACTTGTAATTACAAGCATTTAATACTCTTTTAAGAGCCTGTGCAATGGCTTTAATAATGATCTTTATAAAGTTTATAAAACAGCTCAAAAGAGACTGAAAATAAGCAGTTCAGGTTAACAGAAAGACAGGACAAGATGCATCAATCTGTGGCATTCACCAATACTTTAGTAGGGGAAATTTTGTTTTGTGAAACTGTTTCAAACTTCACATTATGTCTAAGACAAAAAATAATTACTTTTTCCAAGCAGCTGTGGTTTTAACCTAGAGGAAAATAGTACACTATCATAAGGATCTCTGCAAAACCCTGAGCATATTTACAACACCAAACAAGAAGAAACAAGCTATACTCCCCACTTTTGGTAGCTGAAGATAGGAAAATATAAAGAATGTAATTGTTCTGATCACCTGTTACAAACCTCAGAAAGAAATAGTTAATTTTCCCCCAGACTGCATCTTATTTTAGAAGTGATTACTAGAATTTTTCTGCTGGTGCTACAAATGCAGACCTCTTCAAAGGAGCTCTCTCTAAATGTCACCTCACTGTTAAGTTTGTAAGCAACCTGGACATCTAAAAGATGGTCTATGCTGAGCAACGTGGGTTTTTTATTATTATTTTTATTCTGTTAATAAGAAAAAAAAGTGGTGGAAACTTTCACGGTGGAAACTAGAGAGCTTGGAAGTTCCTCTCTTAGCAGTGCCCAGCAATGGAGAGGAAAGTGTTCTGCATACGTGCCCCAAGCATCCAGCTACATTTAGCTTTCAGCCTTTTTATTATCATTGTCAATGAATGGGCCCCAGTCAAATTAAAGCTGCCATTTTAGGTTAAAGACTGGAGAGCCTCTGTTGTGCAACAGCGAGACAAAAACACTCCAAGCGACAGATGCAGCACTCTCATTGGAAAATGATAGATTTCAACTTTTATAAAAAAAAAAAAAAAAGAAAGAGGAATAATAATTACGGATCATGCTTTTTAATATGAATTATATATTGATACTCACACATTACCGCAAACTAACGGGATTTATAATTGGGAAAAATCAGCTACCCATGCTGCTAAGGTCATAGTCATTAAGATTTTTTTGCCGTCGTTAGAATGGATGATCTGTGAGGAAATGAACAGAAACATTTTTTGTTCAACTTGCTTGTTTGTACCTCCGCTAGTCCCGTATAACACGAGAAAAGAAAAAAAGGAAAAGGGAAAAAAAAAAAAAAGACTAACACATTCTCCCGAAAGCCATCTTCCAGGATAAACACTGCCCGCGATCTGCTTTGATGAGAGTAAAAATCGAGACGAACATCGACACAGAAACAAACTTATCGCACCGAGGTTATTCTGATATTCCCCAAGCCAAACATCCGCGGAAGTCCAAGTGGCACGGGAAATTAAAAAAAAAAAAAATTAAAAAAAATAGAGGCTTCTCGCGAATGAAAAAAAAAATCGCCCTTTTCTGTAGTGGGGAGGCACGCTCGGCCCCTTCCCAAACGAAAACAAAGGCAGAAAGTGGGTAAGTGCGGGAGAGTTGCGCGGCGCCGCGCGGCCCCGCAGCGGACAGGGAGCTCCCGGGCATCCATCGCTACTTTCCTTTTGTCCATTGTCTGTTTAAAAAACAACTACTTTAAACCCGGGCGTGAGCGGGCTGTCGGGGGGAGCCGGGGAAACCGGCTCCATTTCCAACCCGTGCCCACGGCCACCCCCTTCCCCAGCACCCCGACCAGCCCCCCCCGGACACCCACCCGCCGAGACCCGCCCC